>NC_079196.1:151561354-151868854 GCF_029499605.1 Hyla sarda
TTATTAACACTGCCGATGGTGTATTGGCGTAATGCCACATGTTCAACTGCTCTGTTCTGTTTTATCTTCATTTACTACATAAGATCTGGCATTTACAGTATCTTTTGAATGTCAGCTCCTGCAGAATGTCTATATGTTCATCAAACAGGAGCGCATGGAGTGTGGAGCACATGGGGTGTCTGTGGGGTTGTTATAGATGTGTCTCAGTACAGTGTCCATACATAACAGGCTTTTTGTGTTTAAGATTCCTAATACTAAGCAGCTGCCCTTCTCCTAAATGGTAGGTGTGTGAATGGCTGTTTATCAGTTTTTTGCACCTGTGCTTATGTAATGTGTGGTGGACCTTGCAGAAACACAGGACACATTATTCATGAACTCTCTTTATTGACTTCACAACTTAGAAACAGGCTTGCTCTTATAGTGCAATGAAAGCTCACCAAGGAATGGAAACTTCAGTCATCACTATTGATCCTGCATGTGTGCATCTGTATCTAGCTACATGTCTACCACCATCTAAACACCTCTCTGGGTCACAAAGTGGCTGCCCTCTACCATGTAGATCAACATAGAAATGACTGTGGTGCACCATGTGCCTATAGCTCACTCACTGGTGAGAAAAGGAAGCAGGTCTTGGGGAAGCAGGTCTCTACCTCTCTGCACTCTGACAGTATCCTCTGACTCTCCCCGGAGCCGTTCCCTTCAATGGAAACCCTCTGTCCAACGAATTCAGTTTAAACTGTTCAGCACAACTTACAAGGCTGCAAGAAAAAGAAAATAGTGGCACCGGGACCTGAAAAACACAGCTCCTCGAGATGGACAGTGCAACACTCGGGCAAATAACCAGACTGAATCAGCTGACGGCGGTGCCAGGACAATGGAAAATCCAATAAATGCAAGTAAATCACGAAAGAAACACAGGCGTCCTGCACTCACCGTCAATATTCTGAAAATACGGCTCCCATCTCGGGCGGCTTAATCCAGCATAGTAGACAGAGGTAGCTTGGGGTGCTCAGAGGCATACTAATAATCTGCAATTCATCCTGCGTGTTGCAGGACGAAAAGAAAGGCCCTGCTTCCTGTCTGCCAGTGTCCGGAATCTGGCTAGCGCTCGGTGTACTTGTATCAACTTCCATGACTCTGCTGATGGGTAACGTGCTCTACTCAGTGAGGAAATCAAAACTGACACAACATAGGAATGACCAAGAAAATAGTGGCACCGGTACCTGAAAAACACAGCTCCTCGAGATGGACAGTGCAACACTCGGGCCAATAACCAGACTGAATCAGCTGAAGGCGGTGCAAGGACAATGTAAAATCCAGTAAATGCCATTACATCACGAAAGAAACACAGGCGTCCTGCACTCACCGTCAAGATTCTGAAAATACGGCTCCCATCTCGGGCGGCTTAATCTGGCATAGTAGACAGAGGTAGTATGGGGCGCTCAGAGGCGTGCTAATAATCTGCAATTCGTGTTGCAGGACGAAAAGAAAGCCCCCGCGTCCTGTCTGCCAGTGTCCGGAATCTGGCTAGCGCTCGGTGTACTTGTATCAACTGCCATGACTCTGCTGATAGGTAACGTGCTCTACTAAGTGAGGAAATCAAAATTGACACAAATCCACAAGAAAAAGAAAATAGTGGCACCGCTACCTGAAAAACACAGCTCCGAATTGCAGATTATTAACATGCCTCTGAGTGCCCCACGCTACCTCTGTCTACTAAGATGGATTAAGCAGCCCGAGATGGGAGCCGTATTTTCAGAATCTTGACGGTGAGTTTAGGACGCCTGTGTTTCTTTAGTGATTTACTTGCATTTACTGGATTTTCCATTGTCCTAGCACCGCCGTCAGCTGATTCAGTCTGGTTATTTGCCCGAGTGTTTACTGTCCATCTCGAGGAGCTGTGTTTTTCAGGTACCGGTGCCACTATTTTCTTTTTCTTGCGGATTTGTGTCAGTTTTGATTGCAGATTATTAGCACGCCTCTGAGTGCCCCACGCTACCTTTGTCTACTATGCTGGATTAAGCAGCCCGAGATGGGAGCCGTATTTTCAGAATCTTGACGGTGAGTGCAGGATGCCTGTGTTTCTTTTGTGATTTACAACTTACAAGGCCATAAACACCCTGTCCCTTCCCATACATTTCCAATCTCCAATCCTCTCAAAACGTCTATCTGTGCTCCCCCTTGTCCACACCTCACACAGCTGCCTGCAAGACTTGTCCCGCGCTTCCCCCATATACTGGAGCTTGCTTCCCTGACAAATCTGTCTCTCACCCACCATCAAGACCTTCAATAGCAACCTGAAGACCTATCTCTTCATGCAAGCCTATAACTTACAATAACCCTGCTGCCACTGTACTGCACTATAAATGGCTACTTTCCCACCTGCTCACAGATGACCAGCTGTGGACGGGGCCCTCTCCCTTTCCATGTCAGTCTGCAATTTAGTCTTTGCCACGTTCACTGTTTCTGTGATTGTATTATGTATTTTAACCTTATCAAATGTACAGTGCCCTGGAACCAAGGGCACTATATAAATAAATAAATATATAAATGAATTCAATAAATGATAACAATACTGTTACATTAATTGTGATGCATTATCCCTGTACATAAGGACGACCATATAATCACAAGCTATTCATGTTCTGAACTTGCTGATAGGTTGTCAGGTTGAAGTGGAGCCCCATTACATTAGAAGTCCTGCTATGGGCACAATGGTTATTTGTTAATTGTTATTCCCAAGGGGATAAGACAGTTATTTGGGAACTGTTCCTCCTGGTCATTGTCCACCATTTGTGGAGCAGGTGTTGATGGCTTCCTCTGGGATTTCTTCATGTGATCAGATTTTTGTTTTTGTGTTGAAAGTGGTGATCAGAAGAAGAATCTCCAATGATGGCAACATTTCCCACAAATCCTTTGTTAAATATATATGGCACCTGTTGCTCATATTGTTGTTCAAGGGTAGGAACCTCTTTAAAGGGGTATTCCAGTGGAAAACAAATATTTTCAAATCAGCTGGTGAAAAAAAGTTATACAGATTTGTAAATGACTTCTACTTAAAAATCTTAATTCTTCCTGTACTTATCAGCTACTGTATGCTCCAGAGTAAGTTGTGAAGTTCTTTTCAGTCTGACCACAGTGCTCTCTGCTGACACCTCTGTTTGTGTCAGGAACTGTACCGAGCAGGAGAGATTTTCTATGGGGATTTGCTTCTACTTTGGACAGTTTCTAACATGGACAGAGGTGTCAGTAGAGAGCACTGTGGTCAGACTGAAAAGAACTTCACAACTTTCTCTGGAGCATACATCAGTTGATACTGATGGGTTAAGATTTTTAAATAGAAGTAATTTACAAATTTGTTTAACTTTCTGGAGTTTTCCACCCGAGTACCCCTTTAAGTCACTACACTACCCCCCTCCAAGAAATCAACCTGAGCTTGAAGCAATTTTTTCAGCAATTCCACATTCTTCCTCTTCCTTTATTTAGTGGGCCTTGAGAGTTACCATTGGTATAATAGGCTGAGCAGCACCCAAAGTGAATTCTGCTCCTTCAATAACAATACCAGTATTCTCAGATTGTAGAAATATTGGACACACCCTTCTTGTGATGAACTTTTTTCATTGACTTCACAACTTGAAAACAGTCTTGCTCTTATAGTACAGTGAAGTTTTACAGAGGATTTGGAACTTCAATCAGGGTCAAGAATCAGGGTCCTCAACTATCAGAGGGAGACCCATTAGAATTTGTCTGGGTCTAGCCACATATACAGTAAATGACCACCTAAATGCTTCTGCGGCTCATGAAGAAGTGGCACTACACAGCCTACCATGGCACAGAACAAAGAGTATGGCACACCACGTGCAGGGCTGTATATGTAGATTGGGAAGTCAAAAACCTCTGCAGAAGAAGAAAAAACCCACCTGCAGACAGCTGTTTTGGGGTCATTTAACCTCATCAGTACAGAGCAGAGTATGGTGACTTGACTGGTGAGAGGCCTGTCAACATGGGTTGAAAGGGTAGGATTTCTCCTTGAGGAGAACACCATAACAGTGTGAGGAAATTCAAAGATCATAAGTACTCCACTGGAAATTCTGGGAAAAAAAGGATGTGCAAAGCCGCTCAGCCATGCCAAATCATGGCGGCAGCAGCTACATATAAAGAATTTATGGTTTTTTTATACTCACTGGAAATGGAAAATACACCATGTGCTAAGAGCCGACTTTATATCTTCCAATCTGTTTTAAAAGCATGTGTATTCTAAAAATATCCCCTGCACAACCTTAACAGAAAATCCTAAAAATGGGGTGAATTTTTTTGCACTTGAAATTTTGCATGAGACGATTCCTAAACAGTGATGCAACCTCTTGCAAATGTGTTTCTCATGAATATCTAATAAAAATATCTGCAATAAAAAACTGTCATAAAATATGTTATATGTGGCAATCTTCTGCTATAGTCATAGAGGACTGGTGCCCTGGAGATTCATGAGGTAATCATAGCCAGCTTCTAGTATATCTAGGGAGTTTGGATTTCAAACAGTTCTCGACAGGGATGTCAGACAGAGGCTGATAAACCTGTAGCTTATCCTCTTAGTTACTGTTGTATTATCTTGTACAGCACTGTTTGTATTGAAATTTCTCCAGGTTATTTACCCTGGAGAATCACCAGCTGCAGATGTAGGGTCTAGTCTTTACTGAACTCTCTAAAGTCTTGCATAGCATACAAACACTATTGTGGATTACTATGTTATTAAGGACATCAAGTTTTTCCCAATGCAACATAATATATTTTACCCCATTATATATTTTATGTCCCTATCCATTAGTCATTTCCTTGTTAATGCATCTAAAAAATGACCACCTGACAGATGTTAAATGGGTGAACTAAATGCCTATAAGTTGAATATATATATATATATATATATATATATATATATATATATATAGGAATCCAAAAGGAAGCAAACAGCGGCACTCCAGCAATTTCAAGAAGAAGAAAAATTCCTTTATTCACCCATATGGTGCTACATGCTTGATAAAGACTCCATTGAGTGGGTCGAAACGTAGCACCATATGGGTGAATAAAGGAATTTTTCTTCTTCTTGAAATTGCTGGAGTGCCGCTGTTTGCTTCCTTTTGGATTCCTGTTGTTCTTACACCTGTGGTCGAGGTTGGAGCTGGCTGAGCACCCGCATTGATACTTTATAGGCTTGAAGCCTTGTCACGGTGCTCCTTCATCATATTATCTATTATATATAAATAAATATATATATATATATATATATATATATATATACTTCTCAAAAAAATAAAGGAGACACTTAAACAACAAAATGTAACACTGATTGACAACCAATTTCACACGCTGTTGTGCAAATGGAACAGACAACATGTTGAAATTATAGGCAATTAGCAAGACATCTCCAATAAAGGAGTGGTTTTGCATGCGGTGACCACAGACCACTACTCAGTTCCTATGCTTCCTGGCTGATGTTTTGGTCACTTTTGAATGCTGGCGACGCTTTTGTTAAGGCTGGCTGCTGGTTAGGCCTTAATATGCATGACTGCCCCTGTATACTACTGAATGTCGACACAAGAAAGAAACACCAAACAAAATGTTGGTATATATCTCCTTCTCAGCATACTGGCTAAAGAGCTGTCCCAAGGAGTTTTGTTTATTATACGGAAGTACATTGGTTTTTACATTTGACAAAAAGGGGAGGTTAATTACCACGTCAAAATCATCATGTTATATTTTGATTAGTTATTTGAGTATTGCGTCTGTATATATTAGCATAATAAGCATTTCTTTCTTTCTTAGCCATAGTTCACTTATGTTACCTTTCCCCCTATTCTACAAGAAAATTCCGCATGTACTCCTGCACAGTCTATATTTCTTCAAATGTTTTGTCTTCCAACTTCCAACCTCTTCTTTATCTCGCGTCTTCTGGCCTCATCCCAAAGTTTTCATCTTAGTCACAAACAAATAGCAAGCTGATATGTCTCATAAGGAAACTAATGTTTTTCTGCAGCATATTATATATATATATATATATATATATATATATTGATCAGTATTCAAAATCCTAATGGTCATCCTTATCACTTTCACTCTAGTGGTCGCATGAGACAGTCTACAACCCACACAAGTGGCTCAGGTAGTGCAGCTCATCCAGGATGGCACATCAATGCGAGCTGTGGCAAGAAGGTTTGCTGTGTCTGTCAGTGTAGTGTCCAGAGCATGGAGACGCTACCAGGAGACAGGCCAGTACATCAGGAGATATGGAATCTTATAATCAACTGGTACCAAAATATTATAGAGATTTGTAAATTACTTCTATTAAAAAAGTTTAATCCTTCCAGTACTTAACAGCTGCTGTATGCTCCAGAGGAAGTTGTGTAGTTCTTTTCTGTCTGACCACAGTGCTCTCTGCTTCTACCTATGTTTATTTCAGGAACTGTCCAGAGTAGGAGCCAATCCCCATAGAAAACATCTGCTGCTCTAGGCAGTTTCTGGCACGGACTGAGTAGACAACAAAGTGCACTGTGGTCAGACTGAAAAGAACTATGGGGGAGATTTATCAAAACCTATCTAGAGGAAAAGTTGCCCAGTTGCCCATAGCAACCAATCAGCTTGCTTCTTTCATTTTTAACAAGGCCTCTGCAAAATGAAAGCAGCGATCTGATTTGTTGCTATGGGCAACTGAGCAACTTTTCCTCTGGACAGGTTTTGATAAATCTCCCCCTATATGGCTTCCTCTAAAGCATACGGCAGCTGAAAAGTACTCAAAGGCTTTTAAATAGACATCATTTACAAATATGTATAATTTTCTGGCACCAGTCGATTTGAAATTTTTTTTCTTCTGGAGTACCCCTTTAAGGGTCTTTTAGTTACAGTGATCTACTCATTTCTTTCTAATTTTCTTACTTATTTGAGGCATGTTTCCTGAATTCAGAATGTTTAGCTAATAAATGGTAATTGATTCATGTTAAATCTGTGATTTGTGTATTTGCTACAAAGTGAAAAAAAAAAGATGGGGGACCATTCTCCATGTGCAGTGATGTCATAATTTTTTCATAGGGTTTGTAGCAGATTTGAGGGACCCTCTAGAAAATTATAGCAGCACCTACTTCAATTTTCTTTTGCACCAATTAAAGGGGTACTCAAGTGGAAAAAAAAAATTTTCTAATGAATGACTTCTATTTATTGCTGTATGCTACAGAGGATGTCCTGTCTGACCACAGCGCTCTCTGCTGACAACTCTGTCCGTGTCAGGAACTGTCCAGAGCAGGAGAGGTTTGCTATGGGGATTTGCTCCTACTATGGACAGTTCCTGACATGGAAAGAGCACTGTGGTCAGAGAGAAAAGAACTATACAACTTTCTCTGTAGTATACAGCAGCTGATAAGTTCTGGAAGGGTTAAGAATTTTATATAGAAGTAATTTACAAATCTGTTTAACTATTAGGCACCAGTTGATTTTTAGGAGATTTGTTTTCCACTGGATTACCCCTTTAACCCCTTAAGGACGCAGCCCATTTGGGCCTTAAGGACGCAGAAAATTTTATTTTTACGTTTTTATTTTTTCCTTTTCGCCTTCAAAAAATCATAACTCTTTTACATTTTCATCCACAGACTAGTATGAGGGCTTGTTTTTTGCGCGACCAGTTGTCCGTTGTAATGCCATCACTCACTTTACCATAAAATGTATGGCCCAACCAAAAAAATACTATTTGTGTGGGGAAATGAAAAAGAAAACCGCAATTTTGCTAATTTTGGAAGCTTTCGTTTTTCACGCGTACAATTTACGGTAAAAGTGACATGTGTTCTTTATTCTTTGGGTCAATATGATTAAAATGATACCCATGATAACATACTTTTCTATTACTATTGCGCTTAAAAAAAATCACAAACTTTTTAACCAAATTAGTACGTTTAAGATCCCCCTATTTTGAAGACGACGCTTCTTCTTCCGGAAGAAGCGTCGGCTGACATGAAGCTAGTTGCCACTCCCCCTGTGTGCCCCTGCGTCCTGAGAGTGGCTGCTCTCCCTCCCCGCACTATGGAATTGCCTTTTTCCTACTTATGCTGCTCTATCTGCTTTATGGAATAAAGACGTTACTTTTGAGATCTACTATGTGGTGAGTGCGATTCTTTCACCTTTCTACTGCCATTGAAAGTTACCTTTGCACTTTGTTAGCACAAGCCGTGCTGAAGCCGCACCTCCATCCATTCCATTTCTCAGCAGCAGGTGTTCTATTGTTAGACCTTTTCCATTAGAGCTTGTACATACTCAGCAGTGCCTGGTAGTTTTTTTTTTTTTTCGTTTGCATTAATTTACAAATCTGTTTAACCTTCTGACACCAGTTAATAAAAAAAAAACTTTTTTCCAGCAGAGTACCCCTTTAACCCCTTAAGGATGGATCCATTTTTTACCTTAATGACCATGCTCTTTTTTTCAAAAATTTTACTTGTGTCCCTTTAAATTGTAATAACTTTAGAACTCTTTTTCTGAGTGGAACAATTCTGATATCCTTTTTTCATGACATATTGTACTTTATATAAATGGTGCATTTTTGTTGACAAATGCAGAAATTTTGGGGAAAAACTCAAAAATATTGTGAGAAACTGGAAAATTTCGGGCATTTTTTTTAATGGTGTACGCTGTGCGGTAAAAGTGGTGTTATATTTATTCTGTGGGTCAGCACAATTAATGCGATACCCATTTTATATATTTTATATAGCTTTCTATGTTCTTTTTCCTTTTCTGAGCAAGATTCTTTTTCTGCCATTCATTTTCCAACAGCCGTAACTTTTTTATTTTTCGTCCGACGCCATTGAGTAAGGGCTTATTTTTTGCGGGATGAGCTGTACTTTTCATTGGTATAATTTTTGCAATATATGCTACCTTTTCATCTTTTTTATTCTGCTATTTGTACCAAAATTGGTGAATTTATTTTTTTTTTATTTTTTTTTTACGGGGTTCAGCGTACAGGATAATTTACATTATAGTTTTATAGTACACGTCATTATGGACGTGGCAATACCTATTATGTTTATGAGTTGTGTTTTTGATCTTTTTTGGTGATAATACAGGGCTTTTATTGGGAAAGGGGCATTTTTTTATTAATTTTTTTTTACACTTCATACTTTTATTGAAGGAACTTTTTATAAAATTTTTTACACTTTTTACAGGTTATACTATGCTGCAATACATTTGTACTGCAGCACAGTATGACCTGATGAGCTGCAAACACTACAGCCTGTGCGATCCAGCCTGTGGCTTCCGTAGCAGGCAGACAGGAGGTCATGCTGCTGCCATAGCAACCAACGGTGACCCGCAATCGTATCGCAGCGCCGCCACCCCTGTCAACACCATAGATGCCGTGATTAGGATTGATCATGGCATCTATGGGGTTAATTCTGCCGGGACCTGCGCGATCGTGGCCCCGGCAGCTGCGGCGGGACTCCGGCTGTGATTGACAGCCGGGTCCCGCTGCTGATCTCCACGGCAGTGCAGGAGATCGATAGGGCATACGTCACATTGCGTGAACGTGTCGGGTGCTGGGACGTATGCATACATCCCATAGCGGGAAGGGGTTAAGGATCAGGGCAATTTTATTTTTGCATTTTCGTTTATTCCTCCTCGCCTTCTAAAAATCATAACTCTTTTATATTTCCATCCACAGACCCATATGAGGGCTTTTCTTTTGCATGACCAATTTTACTTTGTAATGACATCACTCATTTCACCATAAAATGTATGATGCAACCAATAATGCAAAAATATTATCTACGTGGGGAAATTGAAAACCAAACCGCAATTTTGGAAATTTTGGAAGGTTTTGTTTTCACGCTATACACTTAATGGTAAAAATTACATGTATTCTTTATTCTGTGGGTCAATACGATTAAAATACCCATGTTATATGCTTTTCTATAATTGTACCACAGAAATCTAAAACCTTTTAAAGAAAATTAGTATGTTTAAAATTGCCCTACTTTTGGGGGTAAAATCGGAAAAAAGGACGATTTACACTTTTAATGGGGGAGGGGACTTTTCCAAAAAAATATATATATATTTTTTTTACAATTTTTTACTTTCTTTTTTACACTTTTTATGTCCCCATAGGGGACAATTTATAGCAATCATTTGCTTGCTAATACTTTTCAGTGCTATCCATATGCATAGCACTGATTAGTGTTATTGGCGATCTTCTGCTCTGATCTGCTCAATTTTAGACCAGAGCAGACACCTGAGACGGCCGGAGGCAAGTAAGGGGACCTCTGGCCGCCATGTTGGATGATCGGATTCCTGCAGCCGGGACCTGCCTTGCATCATACGCGGTGCTCGCGTCATGTACATGGCGTAAGTGAACGTCATGGTGTGTTAAGTCCCACCGCATCATGACGTACATTTACATCAGTTGTCGTTAAGGGGTTAAGTAGTGATCCTTGACCTGTCTCTGGGGAAATTTAGTGTTATTCTTAAGGGGTTGAAGTATAGCTCTAGTGCTAGTAAAATATGTCCATAAAATATGTCTGTATTTTTAATCAAATAATATACACAGTGAAATTCTATTTAAAAAAAAGTGCCTGTCATTGCAAACACTCTTTAAAAAACATCCGTTATTCCAACGTTACTATTACGGAAGCTTTTTTCAAACAGTGTGTGCACTGACAGACTCTTTTCCAGAATTTCAGTGTGCAAATTATTAGATTAAAATACAGACATATTTTATTCCTATTTTGTCAACATATTTTGCTTTTCATTTTACACTAAAGTTTTCTTTTCCCCCCATTTTGTAGTATTTGTGTAAATGATAGCATTAAATGTCCAGGTGGTAAATACCTTATCGGAGCAGCCGTTTCTCCCCGGTCATAGCTACTCTTCCAATATGAGCCATGGCCTCCACCACAGTCTTCTAGGTAACTATAACAGCGTAAGCCCCAGCGCTGTAAAATGTAATAGTGCTAGGTCTCCCGCAGGTGTAGTTACCTAGGAGACCAGGCAGAAGGCTCCAACTCATAATGGGGGGTATTTATCAATTTTACCTGTTGACCGTTTCTTTTTACCCTTTTTTTTCACTTTGGTTTTTGTGGTCATGCACCAAATTTATCATTTGGTGCAAGTTGTTAGTAATTTTGGCTCAAATGTTGAAATCAGCTGTTCACAGCGCCTTTTACACCGAACTTACCACCACAGAGGACAGCGTATTTTACCCTGTAGCCATTTCGGAGTCCCTCCTGCAGTATATCAGCAAGCGACATGAGTTATTTTCTTTTGTGCGGTTTATAGCCACCATGTGAAATGGATTTTATTTTCAACTTGGGTAGTTTTTTTGTTTTTTGTTACTTTAGTGCAGTGATCTTCAACCTGCGGACCTCCAGATGCTGCAAAACTACAATTCCCAGCATGCCCGGACAGCCAACGGCTGTCCGGGCGTGCTGGGAGTTGTAGTTTTGCAACATCTGGAGGTCCGCAGGTTGGAGACCACTGCTTTAGTGCTTACCTTTCCTGAACCTGTGTGGCCATGTCCAATGCTGGCTCAACGGAGGGTGAATGTTCCTCAGAGACAACTATGTCGCAGGATAGTATTGAGCAGCCCCGGAGGCATCGCTGCTTTCACAAAAAAATATTTTTATGTATTTTGACGCCTTTACATTTTCTGACATTGGTAAGTGTGTTTTCCATGTGCAAAATTTCTTGGCGGGGATTTGCGCCCAAAAAACGGGATTTGTGCCAAAATTGCGCCAATCTAGATAGATTGGCGCAAGTGATGAATTACTGACTAAAGTTGAAATCACACACAGGACCGTGTTATTTTGAGAAAGTTGTAAAAATGACAGTGGAGAAGATGCGCCAAACTTTGGCGCAAAAAGACACTGCGCCAAAGTATTGCGCCAAAGTTACGTGAAAAAAAAACACATAAATCATTTGATAAATACCCCCCCAGTGTGTTTTAAAAGTTCCTAGGACTGGGGTACATGGCTGCTACAATAATGTAGTTACTGCTCAAATTTTTAAAGCATGTAATTTGCACAATTGTTTGTTGTGTTTATGGCTGTACAATAATAATAAAAATTGGAGTTATGCTTTAAATGGGCACTGTCATTAAAATAATTTTTTTGCATATGATAGAGCAGGTGAATTAAATAAGATTTGTCATTTACTCCCTGTAAAAAAAAAAAAACAGTATCACTACAGCATGTGTAGTGATAAACAAAGAGGAGGGGACTTCAGCAGCCTGCTGGGACCCAGTGGGACCCCTGTGATCAGACATCTTATCCCCATCCAAAGGATAGATGTTTTTCAGCAGAGTACCACTTTAAATAAATAAATAAATCCCTTTAAATTTAATAAGAATAAGGTCCAAACATGGCTGTAAATGGTGACATTCCAATGGAGAAATTCTGGAGGTAGTCGTAGCAAAAGGACTACAAGAATGGTTTAAATAAAATAAAAAATGTAAACTGCCAGTCTAAAATGTTTACAACAAAATAAACTGGAGTGTTTCTTTAAAATAACAGAAAAAAAAAAATAGGAATAAGAAAAAAGACCGGAGATTTTCTTTTTCATGACACAGATGTTGTAATCATAACAGAGATATTGCTTTTTGACAACAACAGATTCCTGTGACAAATAAATATCGAAGCAATATGAGCAAGTCAGCGTGCATGCCAAATCAGCGTTGCCGCTTCATTATGTGACTAAATCGTCCAGTTGTCATCAAATTATCTCTTGTCAGCTTTTACTTCCCCGTCAATGTCAGTGCCGGCTGCCCTCACTTCGGTAACCCAGAACTGCTCTTCTCATTAAAACCAACACAACTCATATGCCAGGGTGACTTTTCATCCAGCAAGCCTCAGTTTTATGACTTTCAGATTTTAGAGAGCTATGTACATGCTGGATTGCATTTTACACCCATAGGGTACGTTCACACAGGCGGATTTATTTGCGGGTTTCCCGCTGTGTATTTGAAAGAAGGCGGGTTCTTCTCGGCTGTCCGCAGCAGATTTTCTGTGGTGGAATTTCCACTGCAGAAAATCTGCCGCAGACCCTACTGACTTCAATGGGGATTGCGGCGGATTTTCCGCTGCGTAAATTCCGCCACGGAAAATATGCTGCGGACAGCCGAGAAGAGCCCGCCCCCTTTCAAATACACAGCGGGAAACCCGCAAATAAATCTGCCCTTGTGAACGTACCCATATAATATAAATTATCATACACTAATGTTACCGAGTAAGATAGTAAGTTCTAAGACACAGTGTTATAGACCTTGAAATCCAGATATGAGACCTAATAGATAAAGGCAATGGAGGTTTTGTCCATATCAACCAACAACAGGTCAGTTTTCATACAGGAACACAAAAAAACTTGGTTGTCTCTAAGGCTGAAGTGACACATACAACTTTTCATACAAGTTTATGAATCAAGTACAAATAAATACATTAAAGGCATTATTAGTCTTATCTTTACATTTTCTTCATCATCTGCTCCTTAAAGGGGTACTCTGCCCCCAGACATCTTATTTCTTACCCAAAGGATAGGGAATAAGATGTCCCGCTGGGACCCCCGCTATCTCTGTGCAGCACCCGGCGTTTGTTTAGAATGCTGGGTGCACCCCCCCCCCCCCCAACTCTCCAGAACAAAATGTTCAGAACCCTGGGACAGTGGAGTACCCCTTTAAAGATGGTATGTGGGAAATCAGTATTGTTAAATCTGGAAAAAAAATACATCAAGTTCTTTTCACCCTCAAAAAATATTTTTTTTTTTTCCACTGAACTCTTTTGTATTGTAAAATGGCTAAAGAAAAGCCAATCTCTTGCTACAAAAAAAAATTGGAAAGAAATACAATGTGTGAACATAGTCTACAATTTATTCTATGGAACAGGGGGGGGGGGGGGGGGACTGCACTAAAATCCACAACGAAATTTAACTATGATTTAACTGGATTTTTCTGCAATGAAAGAAATCTGCTGTTCAAATGTGTAGCACTTCTGTAACAGATGCTGGGCTTTTTTTTTTTTTAAAGAAAAATGGTCACCCATTCACCCACACTAAAACCCCGATACACGGGTTATAGTGTGGGTGAACAGGAGACCGATATATCTGACCTATATACGTACTGGATTTCAATATTCATGAGTGCTTAGTAGGCAGAAGCGCTCACATGACCAGCGCCCATGAATATTCAAATCCAGCCGGCTGGCCTACCTTCAGCGTGCAATTAAGCACTGGAAGAAGCCAAACCTCAGAAGGACTGGGCTCCGGAGTGCAGGTACGTATATAGGTCAGAAACTCCACATCCGTCTCCTGTCCACCCACACTATAACCCGGTTTAGTGTGGGTGACCAGGTGACCATTTTCCTTTAACAGTGAGTGTATGGATTTGTTAAAACCCCTTTGACATACAGTTTTTTTGTTGCAGAATTTCATTGCAAATTCCACAAAAATATGCAATGTATAAATACAACCACATTCTACATACCGTATTTTTCGCCGTATAAGACGCACTTTTTCTTCCCCAAAACTGGGGGGGAAAAGTTGGTGCGTCTTATACGGCGAATACACACCTATCGCGGCGGTCCTTGATGGCCGGGACCCGCGGCTAATACAGGACATCACCGATCGCGGTGATGCCCTGTATTAACCCTTCAGACGCGGCGATCAAAGCTGAACGCCACGTCTGAAGCGAAAGTGACACTAACCCGGCTGCTCAGTTCGGCTGTTCGGGACCGCCGCGATGAAATCGCGGAGTCCCGAACAGCTTACAGGACATCGGGAGGGACCTTACCTTCCTCCTCGGTGTCTGCTCCGTGCCGGAATCCCTTGCATGGCCGGCGCTCTCCTTCGACGTCATCACGTCGTCGCACACGCCGTCCCGTCATCCAATTGGAGTGGCATGCGTAGCGGCGTGATGACGGCGACGGAGAGCGTGGATCCTGGGGAAGAAGACATCCGGAGCGTCGGGGACACCACAGGGACGCGGCGACAGCGATGGAAGGTGACATCCAGGGCAGCGGTGATGGGTCCGGAGCGGCGGGGACACGTGAGTAGTACCTCCTATACCAGTGGTCTTCAACCTGCGGACCTCCAGATGTTGCACACTACAACTCCCAGCATGCCTGGACAGCCAACGGCTGTCCGGGCATGCTGGGAGTTGTAGTTTTGCAACATCTGGAGGTCTGCAGATTGAAGATCACTATGGGGTTCGGAATCTTTTTTTTCTAGATTTTGCACCTTTAAAATTGGGTGCGTCTTATATGCCGATGCGTCCTATAGGGCAAAAAATACGGTATGTTATCAATGATAATTCTGCAAATGCTATTTATTACTAGTGTCTGTGCTTTACTTTGGCATACCTTCCTGGGCAATTTAGTAATTATTAATATAGGAGGGCACTGACTTTCAAGCCAAGGAAATGTCCCAGCTGCTCTGAACTTATTGCAAACCAGGAGAGGACTGAGGACTCACATGACTGTAGCAGCAAAGTGCCAATGTTTGTTTTGGGAGAGAGATTTTTAGTTACTAGTGCAGAGCAGGAAAATCACAGTGTTGCAGTGTATTATCACTCTATAGTGTAGTATTCTGTAGTGTTTACTATGTCATATGCTTTAGCCTCCTTGCATGTTAACAACCTGACATTTTCGTTTGTTTGTTTTTTTGCATGAAAAATTGTAGATTTTAAAAGCATATATTTTATTACAATTTATTCTATTTTTTTATAACAAATGTATGCTTAAAAAAACTATTTTACTTTTGGTTTTCATTTTTGTTGGTCATCATATACCAAGCATAATACATTAGATTAATACTATGCATTGTTATGGTTAAGGAATATACATACATATATACATACTGGATTCCAAATTCTGTACGTATGTCTAGTTATTTTTTCTGATATCAAATAAAAATGTTTATTTTTTTTATTGATATTGCTTTTTTCATTGAAGATTAAAAGTCCTCTGAAAAGTAACATAACATTTTATTAAAGTGGTACTCCAGGGAACTGAACTTATCAGACACTTATCCCCTATCCACAGCATAGGGGATAAGTATCTGATAGCCAGTGGGCCCCCTGTGTTCTTTTGTATTGGGCCTGTCCTCCTTACCCATCTTCAGTGCGCTCCAGCCCCCACCCTCCACCCGCTAAGGCAATCCCCAGCTGAGGGGGACATCACTGCGTAGGGTGATCTTCTTACAGTAGATCGCGTGGGAACACAATGGACGGACCGTCCGCAATCAGACACTTATTCTGTGGCTAGGGGATGAGTGTTTGATAAGTTCATAGTACCCCTTTAATTCTCTAATAGTTTTTTACTTTCCAGATAACTTTTTAATTTTATTTTTAGTTATAATGCACTTGTTTGATACTGAACCACAAATGACGCCTTGACTGAAGGGACGCAGGAACTCAGCACTCCATGTTGTCAAAAGTAAACAAATATGATGTATGGATGTGACTATAACAGAAGATGAAGAAAGGGAGTAAGAGCAATATTCTTAGAAAGTAATGATATGCTCCATGTAGGTCATGTACACTCAATAAAAAGGCATATCATGTGTATCCTGGACTTATAAGGCCCTGGTCAAATCATGTCTTTCATCTATGTTTAGCATCTACACTCTCATACTCATGCTAAATATGTCTATAGGGTAACATTAGCTTGACAGCAGGCATAAGAGTATCCTGTTGGCCTATGTCTGGCTGATGTATATACAGAATTCTGTAACAAAATGAATCCATTAAACAAATGGGTAATAATAATCCATGCATGACGGATGCCATACAGTAGTATCAATTACAGGTACCATATAATGTATACATCATGAGATTTTTATAATGTAACAGAGATCACTTGTCCCCTGAGGAATCACTGAGGGAATGGCATCTATGTGCACCTCAGCTATGGGGATAAGTTTGCATATTATGATTTACATCTGTTCCCTGCATAGTGTTTAGACTTACATCTGTTTGACTCCCTCCTGAGGAACCCCAATACCATTTAGAATGGGGGAAACACGTAGAGGAAAAAATGTTTTATCTTTAGTTTGTATATCTATTATTTTTGGAGCACATTATCTGTGTGTTTTTATGCATAGTCTGTAAGTGGTGATGCATCATCATTAGGGCTTTTTATCTATGACTATATAGGGTAATACAGGGCCGTAAAGTGGACAGTCAATGGTTGAATGAAGGCTCATCCTCCACTGTTATGCAGGGTGAGTGCAGGAGTGCAATTTTAGGGACAGTTGTGTTATTGTTTGGCTTATTTCTTGTACCATTTTTCAGTAGAATGTGTCTTACTGCTGTCCCTTCGGCATACTATCATCTTCTCCTGCTGCCACCTGCAAAAACTGTAAACTGTATATCAACTGGCTCCAGAAAGTTAAACAGATTTATAAATTACTTCTATTAAAAAAATATTAATCCTTCCAATAATTATCAGCTGCGGAAGTTGAGTTGTTATTTTCTGTCTGGCAACAGTGCTCTCTGCTGACATCTCTGCTTGTCTTGGAAACTGCACAGAGTAGAAGATGTTTGCTATGGGGATTTGCTTCTACTCTGGACAGCTTCCGAGACAGGTGTCATCAGAGAGCACTTAGACAGAAAAGAACAACTCAACTTCAGCAGCTCATAAGTACTGAAAGGATTAATATTTTTTAATAGAAGTAATTTACAAATCTGTTTAACTTTCTGGAGCCAGTTGATATTTAAAAAAAAGTTTTTTCCTGGATAACCCCTTTAAAGTCTTATGGTACCTGTATTTGTCCTTTGGTTATTATCTATTGATATACATGTATTTGCTTTTTGGTTATTGCCCCTTAATTTATAAGTACAAAATACACATGTACTAAATATTGTATATCAGGGTGGATATATATCACTACAGGTATATCTTTAGCCTACCTATAATAGAATTTTTGTGATATATTGTTGTTTGCTACATGTCTATCAATTGTACATTTTTCTCTTATGGCTGTATATGTATCATGTATTCAGATTTCTGATACACACCCAACAGACTTTATAAAATAGCCTCATCATCATATACTGGTGTATTTTTAGAGGATCTGAATAAAAGTTATATTTTAAAGGGGTATTGTGCTACACATTTAGTTACACCCCTATCAATAGACCTTCATTGAGTGGGCATGGCCGTGACGTCATGAGCGGGGCATGACCGTGATGTCACAAGCCTCTGCCCCGCATCGCCAGTCATCCGGCACGACTGGATGTCTGGGGTGCTGCTGCCGAGATTGCGGGGGTCCCCTGTGGCAATCAGACATCTTGTCTCCTACCCTTTAAGGCTATGTTTCATCTTTTTTTTTTTTTTCAAAAAAACCCAAATAACGCCCCAAAGCCACACTGCGTTTTTTGATGAAAAAACGCCACAACCAGATGTTATCTGCAGGTCAATAAGGAAATATGAACGCCCACCTGGTGTTTGTGCCTTTGGCGTTTTTTTATCCTCTTTAGCTTTTTTTCAGCGTTTTGGGCTAATTGAGTGATTTTCAAAATCACAACATGTTGGAATTTTGAATTTTTTTTCTATGAAATCTTGACATTTCTCTCCTATAGAAATCTATGGGAGAATGAAAAACTACATTAAAAATGAAATGTGGGGTTTGCATTGGCATTTTTTTCTGGCATTTTTATAGTTTTTTTTTATTTTTTTATTCAGAATTAACAAAAAAAAAAAGGAATGGAGACAAGAACTGGAAAAAAAAACTGCCAAAGGAGAAAAAATACAGTTTCTACACAAAGGCAAAAATGACAGAAAAACTGCAAAAACACAGAAAAACGCAGCAGCAGTCTTTCTGGTGTTTTTTCTTGAAACCTAGTGGAAACCTAGCCTTAAACAGATATTATATATTAGTCAATTGGGAACAGATATGATTGTATGTCTATTTGTAAAGGAAATCTGTCTTCAGTGTCACCTGCACTAACCTGTTGGTACAGACATGTAATGCAGGTGACACTGATGACAATGATACTTACCTGGTCCCGTTCCATGCTGTGATTCTCTGGCAATTTTCTGCCGTATTGTCTGTTCCGGGCCAACTTGGAGCATGGGCGGAGCTTCCTGACATCACTGCTGTTGTTTGCTAGCAGCAAGACCCAGCAGAGAAGAGAAGCGATGACATCACAAAGCTCCACTCATGCTCCAAGTAAGCCCCAGAACAGAAGATCACGGGAGAACCGGAGCACGGAACGGGACAAGGTAAGTATGGTTGTCATCAGTGTCACCTGCATTACCTGTCTATACTGAAAGGTTAGTACAAATGAAACTGATGACAGATTTCCTTTAAAGCAGTGTTTTCCTTTGGCTGTCTGGGCATGCCGGAAGTTGTAGTTTTGCAACCGTTGGAGACACACACTGTGTAAAAAACACAAATTTCAGGTATGCAGGTTTATGTTAAAATTGTGGTTAAAAAAAGTTAAATGTGACTAAAATGTAACTTGCAATTCTTGATGGGGAATCATTGCATACATTATTTGTACCCTCAAATTCAACTATAATATCCATGTGATATGACTGTAACAGTAACTCATTTTGAAGCAGTAATTGTAAGTCATGAAATATTAATCTGCCTGGAACAAAATGAGATGTACAGAAGCAGGAGAGATATTAAATAAGAAAAAACTGTTTGTGTAGACAAAAAGCGTCTTTGCGGCCTTTTTAATAACACTTTTACAATCTCTTACCACAGCCTAAACTTTATGCCATGTGTATGGGTTTGTGTTGCTATGGATATAGCTACCCCACTGACAACCAGTTAACCACTGGCTTTATCATTAAAGATATTCTTGCACTACTGGTTTGGAAGAGGAAGCTCTTGCTCTTGGGTTGTAGTCATAACCAACCCTATCATAATCTGTGATTGTATAAGAGGATTATGCTCGAAACACTGATGTGTTATTTTGTTTAGCATTATGCCAAAACCTCTGAAGTCAATAATAAGTCCAGGGTATAAGGGGTGAATCTCAAATATAACTATTACATTCAGGACATGATGAAACAGAATAACAATGTATGTTATTTTCTCTCCTATTATGTTTTCTGTATTACAACAAATATAGACTTACCGTATATACTCGAGTATAAGCCGACCCGAATATAAGCCGAGGCCCCTAATTTTACCCCAAAAACCCAGGAAAGGTTATTGACTTGACTATAAGCCTAGGGTGGGAAATAAATCATCCCCCCATGTCATCATCCAGACCCCTGTCATCATCCAGACCCCCGTCATCATCCCCCCCTTCATCGTCATCCCCTGTCAATCCCTTCATCAGTGGTCTTCAACCTGCGGACCTCCAGGCGGAGAGTTCACTCGAGTATAAGCCAAGGGGGGGCGTTTTCAGCACGAAAAATCATGCTTAAAGACTCGGCTTATACTCAAGTATACACGGTATTTTGCTGTACAGATTTGAGTGAGTCTGGGAGAAATATATTCGCCTGCTTTTTGTTGGTAGACATTTTTTTCTGTTATAAAACTTTAATTGCCTATATCATACAACAGAGACTTTAATGCTGAAACATGGATATGTATATGAACCTTCTTTGTCTAGTAGTAAATGGACCTTGAAGAAGCATTGGGAGATGATACATCAATGTACAATATCCTCCAGGATGAGAACAGATGTTTCCATATGTTTCGCCCTTGCACACTATGGAATTTCCGCCCGTGTGCAGATTCTGGCCCTGCAGCCTACTCAACAGGATTCTGCTTCATTGTGCACACTGTTGAAATTCAAATGATGTACTCAATGTTGATGGCGAGTGTCTTAGTGGTCCTACTGCAGGATGGGGACACTTGCTATACTCGAAGCATCCGTCCTGAATTTCTCCAGGCAGATATTCCATGTGCAATGGGGGTTATAAAACATGTCTACTGGTTCATAAGACTCTATTAATGTTTAAATAGATAATGACATTGGACCCAGATGAAGCAATAATTATGTTTGGTATGATGCATGTGGAGACAAATACAGCCACTATTAGGCCAGCAGATCATCTTGGCTCTAGGAACTATGTGTCTTCATCCTGATGTAATCTTAATCCTTGCTATTTCATTTTATTTGCAAAATAAGAAGAAAAAGGGTATGACAACAGGTTATACAAATTTAAAATACAAAACACATTGTCCATAAACAGCATATTGCATGTATCCTAAAAAATAATAAATACAAAAAGGATAAAGCAGCTTATGTAGAAATCAAGTCAAAATACCATATCTGGATGATTACACTACAAAGCAAGGACAGGGGCAAGACAAGATATGACCAACACCAATAAAATACAATGGGATTGTTCATAATTTTATTTTAAATATAGAATATCAACATATACATTGCTTCAAATAGTGTAAATCCAGCCTAACACTAACAATCTGTAATAAACTTCATTTTGGGGTCATTTACTGTATGTGATGCTGAGATTATGAGTATCTCAGAATGTAATTTTTTTCTGTAATTTCTACATGCTGGCATGTACTTGTTTCTTATTTATTATTAATTCTATTTATGACCTTGGCAAAACTTCCTGGGCAATCTGGTTAATATTAATGTAGGACGACATTGACTCTACTCGACTACTCGAGCAGGATAGCATGACTGCATTGAGATTGAGACAGGAATGAACAGATTCTGCTTAAAAAATAAAATCCTGCTACAGTCTAGTTTTTGCTTTAATAAAAACATCATGAAAACAACCCCATATTTTTTATGTAGATGTTGATGACTATTCATGCATCTTTATTTCAAGTTTGAAAGAAAGACTATTGAAAACCCCTAAGTGGCTCCTCTCCAGACTCGCATTTTTGGGGGTTGAATAATTTTTTTTTTTTTTTTTTTTTTACAGGGGGCAATTACTAGCCAAACAGGCCAATTATTGTCCCATGTAATAGATCAAACCATTGGCCATCACTGAAATTGTACAGCCTTAGAAAATAGGGGATAAACAGGAGATGTGTGGCAAACAATAATGTAAGTACAAGACCAAACAAACAATCCCGCAATCATTTGTGAGGCTCATTAGATTATTTGTGAGGCTCAAGAGATTCTGTGGCTATTGTTGCCAAGAAAATGTATTTTCTTAAGTTGCCTTCAAGTTTATAATTTATTAAATTTATTTGCATAATGAAATGGTAATTGTCACGATGCCGGCTGGCAGGAAGTGGATCCTCTGTGCCAGAGAGGGATTGGCGTGGACCGTGCTAGTGGACCGGTTCTAAGCCACTACTGGTTTTCACCAGAGCCCGCCGCAAAGCGGGATGGTCTTGCTGCGGCGGTAGTGACCAGGTCGTATCCACTAGCAACGGCTCACCTCTCTGGCTGCTGAAGATAGGCGCGGTACAAGGGAGTAGGCAAAAGCAAGGTCGGACGTAGCAGAAGGTCGGGGCAGGCAGCAAGGATCGTAGTCAGGGGCAACGGCAGAAGGTCTGGAAACACAGGCAAGGAACACACAAGGAACGCTTTCACTGGCACTAAGGCAACAAGATCCGGCAAGGGAGTGCAGGGGAAGTGAGGTGATATAGGGAAGTGCACAGGTGAACACACTAATTGGAACCACTGCGCCAATCAGCGGCGCAGTGGCCCTTTAAATCGCAGAGACCCGGCGCGCGCGCGCCCTAGGGAGCGGGGCCGCGCGCGCCGGGACAGAACAGACGGAGAGCGAGTCAGGTAGGGGAGCCGGGGTGCGCATCGCGAGCGGGCGCTACCCGCATCGCGAATCGCATCCCGGCTGGCAGCGGAATCGCAGCGCCCCGGGTCAGAGGACGTGACCGGAGCGCTGCCGCGGGGAGAGTGAAGCGAGCGCTCCGGGGAGGAGCGGGGACCCGGAGCGCTCGGCGTAACAGTACCCCCCCCCTTGGGTCTCCCCCTCTTCTTAGAGCCTGAGAACCTGAGGAGCAGACTTTTATCTAGGATGTTGTCCTCAGGTTCCCAGGATCTCTCTTCAGGACCACAACCCTCCCAGTCCACTAAAAAAAAATTTTTCCCTCTGACCTTTTTGGCAGCTAAAATTTCTTTGACCGAGAAGATGTCCGAGGAGCCGGAAACAGGAGTGGGAGGAACAGATTTGGGAGAAAAACGGTTGAGGATGAGTGGTTTGAGAAGAGAGACGTGAAAGGCATTAGGGATACGAAGAGAGGGAGGAAGAAGAAGTTTATAAGAGACAGGATTAATTTGACACAAAATTTTGAAAGGACCAAGATAGCGTGGTCCCAACTTGTAGCTAGGGACACGGAAGCGGACATATTTAGCGGAGAGCCATACCTTGTCTCCAGGGGAAAAAACGGGGGGAGCTCTTCTTTTCTTATCCGCGAACTTCTTCATGCGTGATGAAGCCTGTAAGAGAGAATTTTGGGTCTCTCTCCATATGATGGAAAGGTCACGAGAAATTTCATCCACAGCGGGCAGACCAGAGGGCAAGGGAGTAGGGAGGGGGGGAAGAGGGTGACGGCCGTACACCACGAAAAATGGGGATTTGGAGGAAGACTCAGAGACCCTGAAGTTATACGAGAATTCGGCCCATGGGAGGAGATCTGCCCAGTCATCCTGGCGGGAGGAAACAAAATGTCGCAAATAATCACCCAAGATCTGGTTAATCCTTTCTACTTGTCCATTGGACTGGGGATGATATGCAGAAGAAAAATTTAATTTAATCTTGAGTTGTTTACAGAGAGCCCTCCAGAATTTAGACACGAATTGGACGCCTCTATCCGAGACAATCTGCGTAGGCAACCCGTGAAGACGAAAAATGTGTACAAAAAATTGTTTAGCCAACTGAGGCGCAGAAGGAAGACCAGGAAGAGGGATGAAATGTGCCATTTTGGAGAATCGATCAACGACCACCCAAATAACAGTGTTGCCACGGGAAGGGGGTAAATCAGTAATAAAATCCATACCAATCAGAGACCAAGGCTGTTCGGGGACAGGCAGAGGATGAAGAAAACCAGCGGGCTTCTGGCGAGGAGTCTTATCCCGGGCACAGATAGTGCAGGCTCGCACAAAGTCCACAACA
Organism: Hyla sarda; assembly: GCF_029499605.1. Taxonomy (NCBI): domain Eukaryota; kingdom Metazoa; phylum Chordata; class Amphibia; order Anura; family Hylidae; genus Hyla; species Hyla sarda. Next base: position 151,585,387 of record NC_079196.1, read on the forward strand.
TCCGTCTCCAGAGTCGGCCACCAATAGAAGCGGGAGATGAGTTGCACAGATTTCTTGATACCCGCATGACCTGCGAGATGGGAGGAGTGACCCCATTTGAGGATTCCGAGGCGTTGGCGAGGAGAAACAAAGGTCTTTCCTGGAGGAGTCTGCCTGATGGAGGCAGGAGAAGTGGAGATCAGGCAGTCAGGTGGAATGATGTGTTGCGGAGAGAGTTCAACTTCTGAGGCATCCGAGGAACGAGAGAGAGCATCGGCCCTAATGTTCTTATCGGCAGGACGAAAGTGAATCTCAAAATTAAATCGGGCAAAGAACAGAGACCAGCGGGCCTGGCGAGGATTCAGCCGTTGGGCAGACTGGAGGTAGGAGAGGTTCTTGTGGTCGGTGTAGATAATAACAGGAGAACTTGATCCCTCCAGCAGATGCCTCCATTCCTCAAGTGCTAATTTAATGGCTAGAAGCTCTCGATCCCCGATGGAGTAGTTCCTCTCCGCTGGAGAGAAGGTCCTAGAGAAAAAACCACAAGTGACAGCATGCCCGGAAGAATTTTTTTGTAGAAGAACAGCTCCAGCTCCCACTGAGGAGGCATCAACCTCCAATAGGAAGGGTTTGGAAGGATCAGGTCTGGAGAGGACGGGAGCCGAAGAAAAGGCAGACTTGAGTCGTTTAAAGGCGTCTTCTGCTTGAGGAGGCCAGGACTTGGGATCAGCATTTTTTTTGGTTAAAGCCACGATAGGAGCCACAATGGTAGAAAAATGTGGAATAAATTGCCTGTAATAATTGGCGAACCCCAAAAAGCGTTGGATAGCATGGAGTCCGGAGGGGCGTGGCCAATCTAAGACGGCAGAGAGTTTGTCTGGATCCATCTGTAGTCCCTGGCCAGAGACCAAATATCCTAGAAAAGGAAGAGATTGGCATTCAAACAGACATTTCTCAATTTTGGCATAGAGTTGGTTGTCACGAAGTCTCTGAAGAACCATACGGACATGCTGGCGGTGTTCTTCTAGATTGGCAGAAAAAATTAGGATATCGTCCAGATATACAACAACACAGGAGTATAACAGATCACGAAAAATTTCATTGACAAAGTCTTGGAAGACGGCAGGGGCGTTGCACAGTCCAAAGGGCATGACCAGATACTCAAAGTGTCCATCTCTGGTGTTAAATGCCGTTTTCCACTCGTCCCCCTCTCTGATGCGGATGAGGTTATAGGCGCCTCTTAAGTCCAATTTAGTGAAGATGTGGGCACCTTGGAGGCGATCAAAGAGTTCAGAGATGAGGGGTAAGGGGTAGCGGTTCTTAACCGTGATTTTATTAAGACCGCGGTAGTCAATGCAAGGACGTAGGGAGCCATCTTTTTTGGACACAAAGAAAAATCCGGCTCCGGCAGGAGAGGAGGATTTACGGATAAAGCCCTTTTTTAGATTCTCCTGGACGTATTCGGACATGGCAAGAGTCTCTGGGGCAGAGAGAGGATAAATTCTGCCCCGGGGTGGAGTAGTACCCGGGAGGAGGTCGATAGGGCAATCATAAGGCCTGTGAGGAGGTAGAGTCTCAGCTTGTTTTTTGCAGAAAACATCCGCGAAGTCCATATAGGCCTTAGGGAGACCGGTTACTGGAGGAACCACAGAGTTACGGCAAGGGTTACTGGGAACCGGTTTTAGACAGTTCTTGGAACAAGAGGACCCCCAACTCTTGATCTCCCCAGTGGACCAATCCAGGGTAGGGGAATGAAGTTGGAGCCAGGGAAGTCCAAGGAGAATTTCCGAGGTGCAATTGGGGAGGACCAAAAGTTCAATCCTCTCATGATGAGATCCGATGCTCATAAGAAGGGGCTCCGTGCGGAAACGTATGGTACAGTCCAATCTTTCATTATTTATACAATTGATGTAGAGGGGTCTGGCGAGACTGGTCACCGGGATGTTGAACCTGTTGACGAGAGAGGCCAAAATAAAATTTCCTGCAGATCCAGAGTCCAAGAAGGCCACTGTAGAGAAGGAGAAGGCAGAGGCAGACATCCGCACAGGCACAGTAAGACGTGGAGAAGCAGAGTAGACATCAAGGACTGTCTCACTTTTGTGCGGAGTCAGCGTACGTCTTTCCAGGCGGGGAGGACGGATAGGACAATCTCTCAGGAAGTGTTCGGTACTAGCACAGTACAGGCAGAGGTTCTCCATACGGCGTCGTGTCCTCTCTTGAGGTGTCAGGCGAGACCGGTCGACCTGCATAGCCTCCACGGCGGGAGGCACAGGAACAGATTGCAGGGGACCAGAGGAGAGAGGAGCCGAGGAGAAGAAACGCCTCGTGCGAACAGAGTCCATATCTTGGCGGAGTTCCTGACGCCTTTCGGAAAAACGCATGTCAATGCGAGTGGCTAGGTGAATAAGTTCATGTAGATTAGCAGGAATTTCTCGTGCGGCCAGAACATCTTTAATGTTGCTGGATAGGCCTTTTTTGAAGGTCGCGCAGAGGGCCTCATTATTCCAGGACAATTCTGAAGCAAGAGTACGGAATTGTACGGCATACTCGCCAACGGAAGAATTACCCTGGACCAGGTTCAACAGGGCAGTCTCAGCAGAAGAGGCTCGGGCAGGTTCCTCAAAGACACTTCGGATTTCCGAGAAGAAGGAGTGTACAGAGGCAGTGACGGGGTCATTGCGGTCCCAGAGCGGTGTGGCCCATGACAGGGCTTTTCCGGACAGAAGGCTGACTACGAAAGCCACCTTAGACCTTTCAGTGGGAAATAGGTCCGACATCATCTCCAGATGCAGGGAACATTGGGAAAGAAAGCCACGGCAAAACTTAGAGTCCCCATCAAATTTATCCGGCAAGGATAAGCGTATGCCAGGAGCGGCCACTCGCTGCGGAGGAGGTGCAGGAGCTGGCGGAGGAGATGACTGCTGAAGCTGTGGTAGTAACTGTTGTAGCATAACGGTCAGTTGAGACAGCTGTTGGCCTTGTTGCGCTATCTGTTGTGACTGCTGGGCGACCACCGTGGTGAGGTCAGCGACAACTGGCAGAGGAACTTCAGCGGGATCCATGGCCGGATCTACTGTCACGATGCCGGCTGGCAGGAAGTGGATCCTCTGTGCCAGAGAGGGATTGGCGTGGACCGTGCTAGTGGACCGGTTCTAAGCCACTACTGGTTTTCACCAGAGCCCGCCGCAAAGCGGGATGGTCTTGCTGCGGCGGTAGTGACCAGGTCGTATCCACTAGCAACGGCTCACCTCTCTGGCTGCTGAAGATAGGCGCGGTACAAGGGAGTAGGCAAAAGCAAGGTCGGACGTAGCAGAAGGTCGGGGCAGGCAGCAAGGATCGTAGTCAGGGGCAACGGCAGAAGGTCTGGAAACACAGGCAAGGAACACACAAGGAACGCTTTCACTGGCACTAAGGCAACAAGATCCGGCAAGGGAGTGCAGGGGAAGTGAGGTGATATAGGGAAGTGCACAGGTGAACACACTAATTGGAACCACTGCGCCAATCAGCGGCGCAGTGGCCCTTTAAATCGCAGAGACCCGGCGCGCGCGCGCCCTAGGGAGCGGGGCCGCGCGCGCCGGGACAGAACAGACGGAGAGCGAGTCAGGTAGGGGAGCCGGGGTGCGCATCGCGAGCGGGCGCTACCCGCATCGCGAATCGCATCCCGGCTGGCAGCGGAATCGCAGCGCCCCGGGTCAGAGGACGTGACCGGAGCGCTGCCGCGGGGAGAGTGAAGCGAGCGCTCCGGGGAGGAGCGGGGACCCGGAGCGCTCGGCGTAACAGTAATTTTGTATATTCAGGGTTAAACAATATTTCACTATATTTTATAAATATACCATGGTCTCTATGTAATACCACCTGCCCCCTATAGAAGACATAAAGAGCTGATACATCGTCTCTCCAAGAATAGTCTTGTTGTATTGAGCCATTACCCAATAAGCTGTGTTTCCCCTCCCATAAGAGAAGATACTATACATATATTGTCTGTCCTTGGATGGTTTTGTCTAAACTGCCTTATCTGCTGTATTTTATATGGAAACACATCATCCCATTGGTTGACTATCTATTGTGGATATAAAGAAAAAGGCATAACCACAGTCAAGAGGGCTGGGGCTGCTACAATAGAGTAGAATGAGCTGTGTGTTGTGTGTCTTTTCTCTGTATGAACATGAAGCTCACAGACAGACCAAGGGCCTGATGGGGTACACTGGGAATTTCCACAACAATAGTCTCATTTTTGCATAGGTGTGATTATAGATCTCACTCGGGTATGTATACAGCACACAAACCGCTATACATGACACATTACATGAGTAAAAAATATATTGAATAACATAGTGTATCTCTATAAAAGCACAATAACAAAACTAATAATCAAAAGTTAAGTTAAAATATACTTTTAAAGATCTACTCTAGAATTAAATAAATAAATGTACACTTGATCTTTCATACGTTATTAGTAAACAAGCAAATGATAAAAAAGTATCCAAATTGCCAAAAGGCTTAATAGACAGAGGGCATCAACTTATTTCCTTTTGATTTGCTGTAGAGTTTTTATAACTTATTACACTAATATAGGGCTTTTAAATGGCACTGTCATTATAAAAAAAAACTTTAGATATGTCATAGATATGTCACAATTTTTGATCTGTTGGGGTTTGAATTTTGAGACCCTGACCAATCAGTAGAACAAACAGCAAGAAGTGCGTGCTTAGCACGTTCTCTCTCGGTTCAGTGTCATGTCACCAAGTAGTTTGAATGGTATAAGTCTACAGGACCATCTTGGAAAGTCACTCAGTCAATAAAATAAATAAAATTAATGAACACATATCTGTTTTGGAAAAATATTTCACCAGCTGACCAAAAAACTAGGTGTTAAAGGTGCCTAAAATATAACTTTTATTCATACATAAAATATAAAGCAATTAAAGTGTATAATGTGCTCGCAATTTGATGTTCATCTCAAAAAGTAAAGAGCTGTTAAAATGTAAATGTGGTCAAGGGTGCTATAATATTTGCAACAAGCACAACCTAGACCCCTCAGAGCACCTATATCAGATTGCTCTTATGGGTAATACTCCCTTGGTCACTTAAATCCAGTGACCAAGTCACCATCACCACGCGCTGGGCTGGATGTCAGACGGCCTCTTCGCCAATGCGAGAGTGCGCGCCACCTCTAATCCTTCCTAGAAGTCTTCTAATCAGATGCCAGTCCAAGGCTAATAGAGGGACCCTCGCTGGCAAAAGATTTCATGTGACCCATACGGTTTTCTTATTCATTTAAGAGCATACATGACAGTGTTTTATTACAATATATCTGTCTTTTTATATTATACTCCTATTGCTCCATAAAGCACCCCTGATGACATCGCTTTACAACTAGCGACAGAAACGCGTCGGGTGAGGGTGACTTGGTCACTGGATTTAATTGACTAAGGGAGTATTACCCATAAGAGCAATCTGATATAGGTGCTCTGATTATAGCACCCTTGACCACATTTACATTTCAACAGCTCTTTACTTTTTGGGATGAACATCAAATTGTGAGCACATTATACACTTTAATTGCTTTATATTTTATGTACAAATAAAAGTTATATTTTAGGCACCTCTAACACCTAGTTTTTTAATCAGCTGGTGAAATATATTTTTCTGTTATATGCCTAGAGGATTTATACTACTGGTTGTGTACAGGACCTTAAATTTCTTATTGTGTAATTTTCACATATCTGTATTACAAGGATACTAAATAAGCTGGCTACAGATTTTTTTTGTGTTTTGGGGAATATGAATGTTTATTTCTTATGAAAATAAAATTGTACAGAGTAAGAAAACAGAGTGGCAAAGGGATCTTTATGGGGTACTACACAGAGACACACAGACTACCCAAATTGTTCATGTCCTTGAGGTTTAACTCCAAGGTGCAAGTAAGGAGCATCTGACATTTAAAGGGGGTTTCCACAATTTAAAGTTATCCCCTATTCATATCTTGCAATGAAAGGAGCTGGATGTTATGTGCAGAGCAATTGCAGGGCAAAGCGCTATATAGAATGAACGGAATTCTAGTCACCCACGTGCAGTCTACCCCTTTCTTTCATTGCAGGGAATTTCTGCTCCATTCTGGTGATCTGCGGGGATCGCAGAGGTTGAACCCCCACCCCAATCACTTAGTTATATATTTTTCTATATAAGAGGGCTGTCTTAATGTGTCCCAGTAATTAAAACATGTTTGAAATGGGGTGTGGTCTGCCTATGGCGCCATTTAGCCTTACTGATCTTTAGAAACAATTGATGCAGAATCTAGAGATTTTAAATGGACCCTTCTCCTGCCCGCCCATCTACCTCTCAGGCCAACATGGTAGACCACAAGATGCCTGTAGCCTTGCCATGAGGCACTGTATCCTCCTAGCCACCCTTGTCATAGGACTTCCCCCTCTTTTATAGGGCAAAGCCCACAACATTCTTGAATCTACAAAGCAAGACCTGGTGCAGACTCTGCAAGGCATTATCAATATGGATAAAGAGAAGAGAAAACCACCTCCAATCCCTCTTGAGATATATCATGCCCACAGGTCTCTTGGCCCCCTTTAATACAGATCAAGTCCACCTGAGAGATGTGTTCTTTAGAGTAGTATTTTATTACTTTGTGAGCATTTAAATCACCTAGATTTATGACATTAAAAAAATAACTGACATGTAACAGAGACATGTAAAAAGTTTTGAGCAGTCAGTCATCCATCAATTAGTAGACTTATAATGTGGGCCTCATGTGAAGCAGGATGTAGATTGCTGTCAGTGAAGTCATATACTGCACTCTTCTCCTCACTAATTCTAATGACCAGTAAGGGGTCTTAGCACTGAGACCCAGAACAATCCCAATTTTTGACATGACCTGTTTTTTTTTTTTTTTAATGGAAAGGTCATTTTAAAATTGTGGGGATACCCCATTTACATGGCTTAAGACACATCTCAACTAAAGCTATCATCAACATATGTGATGTATTTTATGAACACTACAAATAATTAAAAAGACATTTAATTGCAGTTCACACATATATTACATTATTACATTGTATAAAAGTGTTTGTTGCAGTTTTAATTCATCCCAGCCAAATAGTCAACGAAAGCAATAATTGTGTGGCCATGTGGATATTATAGAGTTAAAACATCCCACACACATCTGTCCTTTAACCTTTTTGGCAAAAAGACTTTGTCTATGTTGGCACATCGCCTCTTCTATATTTTAAGTGCAGCCAAAAATAAAGCAAGGAAGTGAATGTGGTAAGTTTAAGAAGCTTTCCAAAAAACATCCCAGCTATCTTCTGACGTAGCAGAGAGGGCTCGAAGACTCAGAAGAACACTGCAAGAGCAATAAGGATTTTTAGGGGCATTATGGTAGTGTAATGGAAACACATCTGCCCCCAAAAGTCCCTCATTTTCCCTGCGGTATACAGCTATGCGAGTGAGGTAGACCTTGGCAATTCATGACTCAACTAGAATGGAAAAGATTATAGTTAGTGATGCAAGAAAAATATTTCTCCCACAACAGACATGATAATAAAAGACATTGCATATATTGAAATATTACAAAATTATAACTCAGATGCAAAGTGCTCAAAAGACAAACTTTTTTGGACACCAGAACACCATGTAGTCCAAAAGTATAAATAGAAAATGCTCACTAAAGAGTTTCAGCTACTTCAGATGTATTATGTTTGTCATGTTTGTGTGCAGTTTTCTATGGAAGAGAATTCACGATTCCACTGGCCCAATAGTTGCATTATTTTATCTACATGTGCATTAAATTAATTGAAGTAACAAATCAATAGTGAAGGAATTGGTAAACTGTTACTTATTTAATCTATCTGAGCAACGGTACACTAGACCAATGATTTAATGGTGTCAATATCCTCGAGGACAGGGTAGATATGCAATAAACGTGTCTCTGTTTGTAGTTGGGATATACAACTAAACATCCAGTAGGCATAATGGGGGTATTTACGAATAATGACTGTGGTATGTGTTTTCTTACTCCTTTTTTTATGGGTGGTTTTTTAACTGACTGCACCAAATTTACAAAAAGGCGCAAGTCATGTGTGAATTTACCCACATTTCAGGTGATAGTTCCAGGAAGTTCTTTCAGAGGTTATTCCTTGTGTATTAATGCAGGGCAGTATAGTAGCTTTATTGTGAATGTCCTTTATTTTACATTTCAAATATTGACAATACAAATATCCAAACTTTTAAACATGTCCATCCTAACCATATTGAAAAAAAAATTAAAATAAAAAAAAGTAAACAAAGTTTTATTTTTTGTAATTTGTAGCTTATATTAACAAGTAATTTCAACAAATTTTTGTAATGTGTGTTTTCTATGCTACTTTTTTATGGAGGTGATTTGCGCCTTTTTAAAGGGTTTGCGCCAACTTTAGCATTTTCATAAATTCCTGACCACTGCAAAAACTCGACTGAAAACACACATATAACAGCCAACCAAAGGAATGTATATAAACAAAAAGGCGCCAAATTTAGAAAGGAAAAAAAGAGTAAAAGGCTTCATAAATCCCCCCCCCATTAAAGGAGTAGTCCAGTGGTGAACAATTTATCCCCTATCCTAAGCATAGGGGATAAGTTGCAGATCGCGCGGGGTCCGACTGCTGGGGCCCCCCGCGATCTCCTGTACGGGGCCCCGACAGCCCGCGGGAAGGGGGCGTGTCGACCTCCGCACGAAGTGGTGCCTGACACGCCCCCCTCAATACAACTCTATGGTAGAGCCGGAGCGCTGCCTTCGGCAATCTCCGGGTCTGCCATAGCGATGTATTGAGGGGGCGTGTCGGCCGCCGCTTTGTGCGGTGGTCGACACCCGCTATCTGGCCTGAGAGCCTGGCCCCCATACAGAGAGATCGCAGGGGGCCCCAGAGGTCGGACCCCCCGCGATCTCAAACTTATCCCCTATCCTTAGGATAGGGGATAAGTTTTTCACCAGTGGACTACTCCTTTAACCTTTGTGAAGCCTTTTGTTGAGACTGTTATGTGGATGACTATTGCTGACTCACTATCCTATCATTTTATACATATTGTGGTCTAGATGTATACAGATAAAAATCAGGCATTCAAACCACAAAATGTACATTTTATGGGATAATGGATTTTCATCAAAACTGCCATTGATTGCATATCTCATCCTTATCTAACATGTCATCCCATCAATATCTGACTGGTGGGGATGACTGTTGCAGCCAATCAGCCAATGATTGACTGCAGCAGTCACATGTGCCTAATGTGAAGAAAAACAAGGAAGTAGAGAACACGGGAAATAACCTCAATTGGCTTCCAGCATTAAAGGGAAAAAAACACACCTTATGCAGCCCCTTTAAGATTTTAAGCTCAGTAGGGACTGAGATATATTTTTTAAAGGGAGGTTACTCATCATAAATGCTAAGATTCCATTAGCAGTCAGAATAACTAGAGAGGGCTTTTATCACACATATTGTGTTATTTATTGTGTTTTGGTTTATATTGGTTTTCCCAACAAATCTGAATATTTATCTTGAGTTTAGTAAAAAGATGGATCAAAGAGAAAGGAATATCATGAGACTGCAGAATCAGATATTTCTATTTTGGACTGTTTGCAAAGTGGTTTTAATTGTTTACTTTAGATGCACTGAAACAATAATAATATTTGCAAAATAAGGGGATAGCTGCTTATAGTGAGAGACCTGTCAGTAAAGCCTTGCCAGGAAGGAAGAAGCCAGAGATATCCTCCCAGAAGACGTTGCTACCTATGGCTGACTCTTTTTAAAAGAAGTCTAACAGCTCTATGTCATGCTCAGAGATGCCGACATGGACAAATTGCTAATGAAGAAACTAAATAAATGACACCTGACTTCTAGCTGTTGGCTATTTGCAAAGTTATCAAATTGTGTTTTCTTTCCGAGCTCAAGTGTCAAAGAGGCAACATGGATACCTCCAGGCTTCCCCACCCCTCATTCTTGCTCTGCATGATTAATGTATAAGTCTCTGTTGAATGCTGAACCATGTTCATGAATCATGAAGGGTGGGCAGGGAGGAGATGTGCATGCTACAGTTCAGCATGGTCTCTATGACACTTCAGCTTGGAGGATAAACATGATTTTATAACTTTGCAAACAGCCGCCAGCTAAGAGGTTATCTGCCCATTTCTGCAGTTCTAAGCATGATATAGAGCTGACAGTTTCCCTTTAAGCTAAAGTTTCTCTGAAATGTTAAAGCATTTATTGAAGTGATGAAGCCTGTTGGTATTTTGTGCTGCCCCATGGTAAGATATTACTTTTAAACATAGTACACTGCACAACGCAATTTTGAGATTACAACTGGATGAAAAATAGTTATTTTGTTGATTATTTTCTTACAAATATGTAATAGAGAACAAATGCAATCGATTAATCATGCTTAGCATCACACTGTTGCAAGCATTCTCCAAAAATTAGCTTTTTCAGTAAAATGTGTGTATAGAATATAAACCGTGCATTGTAAAAATCCATCACAGCAAAATGCTGGAGGCAACATTGAGTCTGGAGGAATGTGCAATAAAACACCACATGATTTCAGCACAACAGAGATGTTTTCTCCTACATGTTATTTGGATCTGGGCAGCTGCCAGCTGTCTAGATACATCAATGACAAAGTACCCTCATATTGGTGGCAACCAGTTGATGAAGATATGGTGTCACAGGTATGCAGAACGAAGGAACACATTGTACCAAATGCTAGTTAACCACATCCTACTGCTAAGGAAGAAGTCCCTGAGGTTCAGACATAAGGATATGCTAGCACATGGAGCCAATATATACACTATAACTAAATACCAGCAAGGAATTGTAATTCATTACCAGTAAGTGATACCAACATCAATGTGCCAACGACAAGGTAATTTAACCCCTTAACGACCACAGACGACCACGGAGGTACTTAGCGCAACAGGACGTACATTTACGTCTTGTGTATGACCGCGAGCATTGGAGCAGTGTTCGCGTCATACACTGCAGGTCCCGGCTGCTATCAGCAGCCGGGTACCTGCCGGTAATGGCCGACATCTGTGATCGCTCGAATGTCCGCCATTAACCCTTCAGATGCCGTGATCAATACTTATCACGGCATCTGCGGCAATGCGCATGTTAAAATAGATGATTGGATTGCCCGCAGCACTGCAGCGGGGACCCAATCATCTCTAATGGTGGCCGGAGGTCCCCTCACCTGCCTCCGGCCATCTCCTTGGGTGTTCTGCTCTGGTCTGATATCAAGCAGACCAAAGCAGAAGATCTTCGATAATACTGATCAGTGCTATGCCCTATGCATAGCACTGAACAGTATTAGCAATCAACTGATTGCTATTGACAGCCCCTTATGGGGACATAAAAAGTGTTTAAAAAAAAGTTGAAAAATGTAAAAATAAAAAGTAAAAAAAAGTGAAAAAATCCCCTCCCCATGTAAAAACAAAAATTGTCCTTTTTTCCAATTTTACCGCCAAAAAATGGGGTAATATAATCCAAATATAAACATATTTGGTATCGCCACGTGCATAAATGTCTGAACTACCGAAATATAATGTTATTGATCCCGTACGGTGAATGGCGTAAACGTAAAAAAAATAAAAAGAAAGTCCAAAATGCAGCTTTTTTGTCACATTTTATTCCAAAAAATTTTTATAAAAAGTGATCTAAAAGTTTTATATATGCAAATGTGGTATCAATAGAAAGTACAGATGATGGTGCAAAAAAGAAGACCTCATAACACCCCATATACGGAAAAATGAAAAAGGTGGTCAAAATAGGGCAATTTTATATTACTGATTTTGTACATAAAGTTTGAGATTTTTTTAAGCGGTACAAAAATAGAAAAGTATCTAGCCATGGGTATAATTTTAATCGTATTAACCCACAGAATAAACAACACATGTCATTTTTACCGTATAGTGTACAGTGTGAAAACGAAGTCCTCCAAAATGTGCAAAATTGTGGTTTTCATTTATATTTCCTCGCTAAAAAAAAATAATTTTTGTAATGAAAACTCAACACTGTTACGCCGAGCGCTCCGGGTCCCCGCTCCTCCCCGGAGCGCTCGCAACATCCTCGCTACGGCAGCGCCCCGGTCAGATCCACTGACCGGGTGCGCTGCGATACCGCCTCCAGCCGGGATGCGATTCGCGATGCGGGTGGCGCCCGCTCGCGATGCACACCCCGGCTTCCTTACCTGACTCGCTCTCCGTCGGTCCTGTCCCGGCGCGCGCGGCCCCGCTCCCTAGGGCGCGCGCGCGCCGGGTCTCTGCGATTTAAAGGGCCACTGCGCCACTGATTGGCGCAGTGGTTCCAATTAGTGTGTTCACCTGTGCACTCCCTATGTATACCTCACTTCCCCTGCACTCCCTCGCCGGATCTTGTTGCCCTTGTGCCTAGTGAAAGCGTTCCCTTGTGTGTTCCTAGCCTGTGTTCCAGACCTCCTGCCGTTGCCCCTGACTACGATCCTTGCTGCCTGCCCCGACCTTCTGCTACGTCCGACCTTGCTTTTGTCTACTCCCTTGTACCGCGCCTATCTTCAGCAGTCAGAGAGGTTGAGCCGTTGCTAGTGGATACGACCTGGTTACTACCGCCGCAGCAAGACCATCCCGCTTTGCGGCGGGCTCTGGTGAACACCAGTAGTATCTTAGAACCGGTCCACTAGCACGGTCCACGCCAATCCCTCTCTGGCACAGAGGATCCACCTCCTGCCAGCCGGCATCGTGACAGTAGATCCAGCCATGGATCCCGCTGAAGTTCCTCTGCCAGTTGTCGCCGACCTCACCATGGTGGTCGCCCAGCAGTCACAACAGATAGCGCAACAAGGCCATCAGCTGTCTCAACTGACCGTGATGCTTCAGCAGCTACTACCACAGCTTCAGCAATCATCTCCTCCGCCAGCTCCTGCACCTCCTCCGCAGCGAGTGGCCGCTTCCAGCCTACGACTATCCTTGCCGGATAAATTTGATGGGGACTCTAAGTTTTGCCGTGGCTTTCTTTCACAATGTTCCCTGCACTTGGAGATGATGTCGGACCAGTTTCCTACTGAAAGGTCTAAGGTGGCTTTCGTAGTCAGCCTTCTGTCTGGAAAAGCTCTGTCATGGGCCACACCGCTCTGGGACCGCAATGACCCCGTCACTGCCTCTGTACACTCCTTCTTCTCGGAAATTCGAAGTGTCTTTGAGGAACCTGCTCGAGCCTCTTCTGCTGAGACTGCCCTGCTGAACCTGGTCCAGGGTAATTCTTCCGTTGGCGAGTACGCCATACAATTCCGTACTCTTGCTTCTGAACTATCCTGGAATAATGAGGCCCTCTGCGCGACCTTTAAAAAAGGCCTATCCAGCAACATTAAAGATGTTCTGGCCGCACGAGAAATTCCTGCTAACCTACATGAACTCATTCATCTAGCCACTCGCATTGACATGCGTTTTCCCGAAAGGCGTCAGGAGCTCCGCCAGGATATGGACTTTGTTCGCACGAGGCGTTTTTTCTCCCCGGCTCCTCTCTCCTCTGGTCCTCTGCAATCCGTTCCTGTGCCTCCCGCCGTGGAGGCTATGCAAGTTGACCGGTCTCGCCTGACACCTCAAGAGAGGACACAACGCCGCATGGAGAATCTCTGCCTGTACTGTGCCGGTACCGAACACTTCCTGAAGGATTGTCCTATCCGTCCTCCCCGCCTGGAAAGACGTACGCTGACTCCGCACAAAGGTGAAACAGTCCTGGATGTCAACTCTGCTTCTCCACGTCTTACTGTGCCTGTGCGGATATCTGCCTCTACCTTCTCCTTCTCCACTAAGGCCTTCTTGGATTCCGGATCTGCAGGAAACTTTATTTTGGCCTCTCTCATCAACAAGTTCAGCATCCCAGTGACCAGTCTCGCCAGACCCCTCTACATCAATTGCGTTAACAATGAAAGATTGGACTGTGCCGTGCGTTACCGCACGGAACCCCTCCTAATGTGCATCGGACCTCATCACGAAAAAATTGAGTTTTTGGTCCTCTCCAATTGCACTTTCGAAATTCTCCTTGGACTACCATGGCTTCAACGCCATTCCCCAACCCTTGATTGGTCCACAGGAGAGATCAAGAGCTGGGGTACCTCTTGTTTCAAAGACTGCCTTAAACCGGTTCCCAATACTCCCTGCCGTGACCCTGTGGTTCCCCCTGTAACCGGTCTCCCTAAGGTCTATATGGACTATGCTGACGTATTTTGCAAAAAACAAGCTGAGACTTTACCTCCTCACAGACCTTATGACTGTCCTATTGACCTCCTCCCGGGCACTACTCCACCCCGGGGCAGAATTTATCCTCTGTCCGCCCCTGAGACTCTTGCTATGTCTGAGTACATCCAGGAAAATTTAAAAAAGGAGTTTATCCGCAAATCCTCCTCTCCTGCCGGAGCTGGATTTTTCTTTGTGTCCAAAAAAGATGGCTCCCTACGTCCTTGCATTGACTACCGCGGACTTAATAAAATCACGGTAAAGAACCGCTACCCCCTACCTCTTATCTCTGAACTCTTTGATCGCCTCCAAGGTGCCCACATCTTTACCAAACTGGACTTAAGAGGTGCTTATAATCTCATCCGCATCAGGGAGTGGGACGAATGGAAAACGGCATTTAACACTAGAGATGGACACTTTGAGTATCTGGTCATGCCCTTTGGCCTGTGCAACGCCCCTGCCGTCTTCCAAGACTTTGTTAATGAAATTTTTCGTGATCTCTTATATTCCTGTGTTGTTGTGTATCTGGACGATATTCTGATTTTTTCTGCCAACCTAGAAGAACACCGCCAGCATGTCCGCATGGTTCTTCAGAGACTTCGTGACAATCAACTTTATGCCAAAATGGAGAAATGTCTGTTTGAATGTCAATCTCTTCCTTTCCTAGGATACTTGGTCTCTGGCCAGGGACTACAAATGGACCCAGATAAACTCTCTGCCGTCTTAGATTGGCCACGCCCCTCCGGACTCCGAGCTATCCAACGTTTTTTGGGGTTCGCCAATTATTACAGACAATTTATTCCACATTTTTCCACCATTGTGGCTCCTATCGTGGCTTTAACCAAGAAGAATGCCAATCCTAAGTCATGGCCTCCTCAAGCGGAAGACGCCTTTAACCGGCTCAAGTCTGCCTTTTCTTCTGCTCCCGTGCTCTCCAGACCTGACCCATCTAAACCCTTCCTATTGGAGGTTGATGCCTCCTCAGTGGGAGCTGGAGCGGTTCTTCTACAAAAAAATTCTTCCGGGCATGCTGTTACTTGTGGTTTTTTTTCTAGGACCTTCTCTCCGGCGGAGAGGAACTACTCCATCGGGTATCGAGAGCTACTGGCCATTAAATTAGCACTTGAGGAATGGAGGCATCTGCTGGAGGGATCAAAATTTCCAGTTATTATTTACACCGATCACAAGAATCTCTCCTATCTCCAGTCTGCCCAACGTCTGAATCCTCGCCAGGCCAGGTGGTCTCTGTTCTTTGCCCGGTTTAATTTTGAAATTCACTTTCGCCCTGCCGACAAGAACATTAGGGCCGATGCTCTCTCTCGTTCCTCGGATGCCTCGGAAGTAGAGCTCTCTCCGCAACACATCATTCCTCCTGACTGCCTGATCTCCACTTCTCCAGCCTCCATCAGGCAAACTCCTCCAGGGAAGACCTTCGTCTCTCCACGCCAACGCCTCGGAATCCTCAAATGGGGTCACTCCTCCCATCTCGAAGGCCATGCGGGCATCAAGAAATCCTTGCAACTCATCTCTCGTTTCTATTGGTGGCCGACTCTGGAGACGGATGTTGTTGATTTTGTGCGGGCCTGCACTGTCTGTGCCCGGGATAAGACTCCTCGCCAGAAGCCTGCTGGTCTCCTTCATCCTCTGCCTGTCCCCGAACAGCCTTGGTCTCTGATTGGTATGGACTTTATTACAGACTTACCCCCATCCCGTGGCAACACTGTGGTTTGGGTGGTCGTTGATCGATTTTCCAAGATGGCACATTTTATTCCTCTTCCTGGTCTTCCTTCAGCGCCTCAGTTGGCAAAACAATTTTTTGTACACATTTTTCGTCTTCACGGGTTGCCCACGCAGATCGTCTCGGATAGAGGCGTCCAATTCGTGTCAAAATTCTGGAGGGCTCTCTGTAAACAACTCAAGATTAAATTAAACTTTTCTTCTGCTTATCATCCTCAATCCAATGGGCAAGTAGAAAGAATTAACCAGGTCCTGGGTGATTACTTACGGCATTTTGTTTCCTCCCGCCAGGATGACTGGGCAGATCTTCTACCATGGGCCGAATTCTCGTACAACTTCAGAGTCTCTGAATCTTCTTCCAAATCCCCATTTTTCGTGGTGTACGGCCGTCACCCTCTTCCCCCCCTCCCTACTCCCTTGCCCTCTGGTCTGCCCGCTGTGGATGAAATAACTCGTGATCTTTCCACCATCTGGAAAGAGACCCAAAATTCTCTCTTACAGGCTTCATCGCGCATGAAAAAGTTTGCCGATAAGAAAAGAAGAGCTCCCCCCATTTTTTCTCCCGGAGACAAGGTATGGCTCTCCGCTAAATATGTCCGCTTCCGTGTTCCCAGCTACAAATTGGGACCACGCTATCTTGGTCCTTTCAAAATCTTGTGCTAAGTTAATCCTGTCTCTTACAAACTTCTTCTTCCTCCTTCTCTTCGTATTCCTAATTCCTTTCACGTCTCTCTTCTTAAACCACTCATCATCAACCGTTTCTCTCCCAAACTTATTTCTCCTACTCCTGTCTCTGGTTCTTCGGACATCTTTTCCGTAAAGGAGATTCTGGCCTCCAAAAAGGTCAGAGGAAAAACTTTTTTTCTGGTTGACTGGGAGGGCTGTGGTCCTGAAGAGAGATCCTGGGAACCTGAGGACAATATCCTAGATAAAAGTCTGGTCCTCAGGTTCTCAGGCTCTAAGAAGAGGGGGAGACCCAAGGGGGGGGGGGTACTGTTACGCCGAGCGCTCCGGGTCCCCGCTCCTCCCCGGAGCGCTCGCAACATCCTCGCTACGGCAGCGCCCCGGTCAGATCCACTGACCGGGTGCGCTGCGATACCGCCTCCAGCCGGGATGCGATTCGCGATGCGGGTGGCGCCCGCTCGCGATGCGCACCCCGGCTTCCTTACCTGACTCGCTCTCCGTCGGTCCTGTCCCGGCGCGCGCGGCCCCGCTCCCTAGGGCGCGCGCGCGCCGGGTCTCTGCAATTTAAAGGGCCACTGCGCCACTGATTGGCGCAGTGGTTCCAATTAGTGTGTTCACCTGTGCACTCCCTATGTATACCTCACTTCCCCTGCACTCCCTCGCCGGATCTTGTTGCCCTTGTGCCTAGTGAAAGCGTTCCCTTGTGTGTTCCTAGCCTGTGTTCCAGACCTCCTGCCGTTGCCCCTGACTACGATCCTTGCTGCCTGCCCCGACCTTCTGCTACGTCCGACCTTGCTTTTGTCTACTCCCTTGTACCGCGCCTATCTTCAGCAGTCAGAGAGGTTGAGCCGTTGCTAGTGGATACGACCTGGTTACTACCGCCGCAGCAAGACCATCCCGCTTTGCGGCGGGCTCTGGTGAACACCAGTAGTATCTTAGAACCGGTCCACTAGCACGGTCCACGCCAATCCCTCTCTGGCACAGAGGATCCACCTCCTGCCAGCCAGCATCGTGACAAACACATTTTACCAAAAAATGTATGGCGAACCCAAAGTACAAATGGTCACGCAAAAAAAAAAGCCCTTATATGGGTCTATAGATGGAAATATAAAAGAATTATGGATTTTAGAAGGCGAGTAGGAAAAAACAAAAACGCAAAAATAAAATTAGCCTGGTCCTTAAGGTCAAAATGGGCTTGGTCCTTAAGGGGTTAACAAGGGAGGAATGTTGGAAAAGGCACATCTATGAGTGACTTGATTCCATCCCCATGGTCAGGATATACCAGGATATACCAGAAGTCTTTCAAGGGTCACGAGCTCCCGGCGCCAGCTCCAGCGTTTGGAACAGTTTGTTCCAAATGCTGAGCAGCGGAGTACCCCTTTAAGTCTTGAGGGCAATCTGTCACCATGTTCATGCTGCAGTCATAAGGTAGTGATGGACTATAAAGTATAGAGTAATTTCACACTTTCATGACCACACAGTTCTGCAGATAAACAGCAGTTTATATCACAACCATTAACAATCTTGCAGCTAAAGTCAATTTGAAAACTGTACCAACTTGCACGTCAGGGTAGTTTCAGCCGCATTGCACCCACAACATGAAAGCCAAGCCTAATAGAGGGAAAGATATCCGGCAGCACAAGAGGGCAGGGGGAGCCCACATATCATGACTACATTGGAAACCTGCCTCACAGCACTGGGACTTTTGAACTGTAAGGTTAAAAAAAAGGGCACTAACATAGTTCATAAGGTTGAAAAAAGACCAGAGTCCATCAAGTTCAACCTATATCCCTAATGAGTCCCTACTGTATTGATCCAGAGGAAGGCAAAAAACCCTCATACTAGAGGTAAAAATACCTTCCCGACTCCAAATATGGCAGTCAGAATAAATCCCTGGATCAACGTTCTGTCCCTATAGATCTAGTATACATAACCGGTGATTTTATTGTTCTCCAAAAATGCATCCAGACCCCTTTTGAACTCTTTTGCAGAGTTCACCATGACCACCTCCTTAGGCAGAGAATTCCACAGTCTCACTGCTCTTACAGTAAAGAACCCCGTCTGTGCTGGTGTAGAAACCTTCTCTCCTCTAAAGGTAGAAGATGCCCCCTTGTTATAGATACAGTCCTGGGTATAAATAGATCATTGGAGAGATCTCTGTACTGTCCCCTGATATATTTATACATACCTTATTTATCGGGGTATACCACGCACCGGCCTATAACACGCACCCTCATTTTACCAAGGATATTTGGGTAAAAAAAGTTTTTTACCCAAATATCCTTGGTAAAATGAGGGTGCGTGTGTGTGCATGCGTATACCCCGATACACCTCCAGGAAAGGCAGGGGGAGAGAGGCCGTCGCTACATGCTTCTCTCCCCCTGCCTCTCCTGGGGTCTAGAGCCCTACTGCCGCCGCTTCTCTCGCGCTGGCTATCTGCGCCGCTGCCCGTTCTTTCCCCCTGACTATCGGTGCCGGCGCCCCATTGTCAGCGCCGCTTCTCTCCCACTGGATATCAGCGCCGGCAATGGGGCGCCGGCACCGATAGTCAGGGGGAGAGAACGGGCAGCGGCACAGATAGCCAGCGGGAGAGAAGCTGCGGCAGCAGGGCTCTAGGCAATGGGGCAGCGGCGCTGATAGCCAGGGGGGAGAGAAGAGGCAGCGGCACCCATTGCCGGCACCGCTGCCCCGTTGCCTCCCCCATCCCCGGTTGTATAATTACCTGTTGCCGGGGTCGGGTCCGCACTGCTTCAGGCCTCCGGTGTGCGTCCCATGCGTCGTTGCTATGCACTGCACAGCGCAGCGCAATAACAAGTGACGTCATTGCGTCTCGCAGCGCATAGCAACGACGCAGGGGACGCACACCGGAGGCCTGAAGCAGCGCGGACCCGATAGCCTGGGGGAGAGAACGGGCAGCAGCACCGATAGCCAGCGGGAGAGAATGGCTGGCAGCAGGGCTCTAGACCCCAGGACAGGAAGGGGCAGAGAAGCTGGCAGCAACGGCAGGTCTCTGCACCTGCAAAGCCGCTGCAGTTCATTGATTTAAAGCGCCCGCTTTAAATCATTGAACTGCAGCAGCTTATCGGCGTATAACACGCAGGTAGACTTTAGGCAAAACATTTTAGCCTAAAAAATGTGTGTTATACGCCGATAAATACGGTAGTTATTAGGTCTCCCCTAAGTCTTCTTTTTTCTTAACTAAATAACCCTAATTCTGATAATCTTTCTGGGTACTGTAGTCCTCCCATTTCACGTATTACCCTGGTTGCCTGTCTTTGAACCCTTTCCAGCTCCACTATATCTTTCTTGTACACTGGTGCTCAGTACTGTACACAGCATTCTATGTGTGGTCTGACTAGTGATTTGTACAGCGGTAGAATTATTTCCTTTTCGTGGGCATCTATGCCCCTATTGATGCACCCCATGATTTTATTTGCCTTGGCAGCAGCTGCCCGACACTGGTCACTACAACTAAAGACCTGTTAGTTTAACCTCTGTTGTGTGTAAATTGTTTGAGGGTTTTCTAAGAGATGCTATTTTGGAATATCTTGATAAAAATAAATTTATGGCTCCATATCAGCATGGCTTTATGAGGGATCGGTCCTGTCAAACTAACCTGATCAGCTTTTATGAGGAGGTGAGCTCCAGACTGGACCAGGGGCAATCGCTCGATGTCGTATATCTGGATTTTTTCAAAGCATTTGATACGGTGCCACATAAAAGGTTGGTGCATAAAATGAGAAGGATTGGACTGGGGGAGAATGTGGGTAAGTAACTGGCTCAGTGATAGGAAACAGAGGGTGGTTATTAATGGTACTTATTCTGATTGGGTGACTGTTACTAGTGGGGTACCACAGGGGTCAGTCTTCGGTCCTATTCTATTTAATATATTTATTAATGACCTTGTAGAGTGAATGAATAGTAAAGTAGCAATCTTTGCAGATGATACTAAACTCTGTAAAGCAGTAAACACAATAGAGGACAGTGCACTGTTACAAATCGATCTGAATAGGTCGGAAGTTTGAGCTGGGAAGTTGCATATGAGGTTCAACACTGATAAATGTAAGATTATGCACATGGGGAAGAATAATCCGGGCTGGGATTATGTATTAAATGGGAGCACACTTGGGACGACTGACGTGGAAAAGGACTTGGGAGTCTTAGTTAACAGTAAATTTAGCTGTAGTGACCAGTGTCGGGCAGCTGTGGTCAAGGCAAATAAAATCATGGGGTGCATCAATAGGGGCATAGATGCCCACAACAAGAAAATAATTCTACCGCTGTACAAATCATTATTCAGACCACACATAGAATACTGTGTACAGTACTGGGCACCAGTGTACAAGAAAGATATAGGGGAGCTGGAGAGGGTTCAAAGACGTGCAACCAGGGTAATACGGGGAATGGGAGGACTACAGTACCCAGAAAGATTATCAGAATTAGGGTTATTTAGTTTAGAAAAAAAGAAGGCTTAGGGGAGACCTAATAACTATGTATAAATATATCAAGGGACCGTACAGAGATCTCTCCCATGATCTATTTATACCCAGGACTGTATCTATAACAAGGGGGCATCCTCTACATTTAGAGGAAAGAAGGTTTCTACACCAGCACAGATGGGGTTCTTTACTGTAAAAGCAGTGATACTGTGGAATTCTCTGCCTGAGGAGGTGGTCATAGTGAACTCTGTAAAAGAGTTCAAAATGGGTCTGGATGCATTTTTGGGGAATAATAACATCGCTGGTTATGTATACTAGATTTATAGAGACAGAATGTTGATCCAGGGATTTATTCTGACTGCCATATTTGGAGTCTGGAAGGAATTTTTACCTCTGGTATGAGTTTTTTTTTTGCCTTCCTCTGGATCAACTCAGTAGGGACTCATTAGGGTTATAGGTTGTTCTTGATGGACTCTAGTCTTTTTTCAACCTTATGAACTATGTTACTATGAACTATGTTACTATGATATCTGGGCAACAAACTCTTCCGAGACAAATCAAATAAGAAAAAAATCTTCATGGAGATGTTGAGTAGAGGGAGAAGAAAAGAGAAGATAAACAACTTTAATCAGAGAAGATGTCGACTGTGAGACTTAGATTTGAATGAGTTTCCCAATCTTGGAAAGTTGTCCACAGAATAGGGGATGACTGTCTGATTGCAGGGGGTCCAATCATGGGGCCCCCTCAATCTTGAGAACAAATGTTCTGTCAAGCAGAGAACAGTGCAGCCTTCAACTAATCCCACGGTGCCTACCTGTTTAGATGATCCACCATAACTAGGCTAAGGGCACTAAGCTAAGTTCACTTGGCTAAGTGTTCATAATTATAGATAAGAACAGACAGGCCTGGTCAATACTGCACAGACATGACAAGGACAAAATCAGAACACAAGAGAGTAAGCAAAAAAACAGGCCAAAGAGTCAAAATAAGGATAGAAGCACAGTATGAAATCATAACCAAAGGCAATACATGCTAAACGGGCAGAGATCTGGCCAGGAGAGTAAAAGCAGGTCTAAATTGATAGGCAAAGTCAGTCAAAAATAAAGCTAACAATCAGAATCCAAGGAAAGCTGAATACCATGGAAGGGTTATTGAGGGATAGAAAAAGACCACAATCACAGGTTTATGTGATTAGTGCTACAATTTCTCAATTGGCCCATTTGCCCTACTTCCATTGTGATAAGCAGCTCTGCACCACTCTGCCAAAGAGAAAGACAAATTCTGTATTTCACTGCTCCCATAAATAAATAAAACAGTGGTGTACATGCGTGACCTGCTGTTCAATTCTAATAAAAAACCCGGGTCCCTGTTCTTAACAACAGGGCCCTGTCGTCCAATGCTCGCAATTAGATAGTTATCCCCTATCCTATAATAAAGGGGATATGTTTCCAAAATAGGAAAACCACTTTAACTATATAGTCTGAAGAGCGTCTGTGAAAAATTGGTACCTACTATTATCTGGTTACAGTATTTGTACAGTAGTTTTTATTCAGCATAAGTATGGTGATATTATTCAGCCACTATGCTAATGTACCTCCTGTTGTGGAGGTTTTATTTGGTAACAGCATTAGACACTATGTGGGGTTATGCATGGTGACGAACTATTAGTTGGCCCTTGTATAGTGGTATAATATGGTATTTGCATGACTGTATTATTTATAGGCCGGGTACAGTACAGCAGACTCTGCCGAGCAGAGAATGGGGTTGTGTTTCTCCCCGAACACCATCAGAAATATCTTTTTCTCAGCAAAGTAGTGGATGTAGGGCTTCAAAGGATCCCGGCTCACGGCGCTGATCGACCAAGCAGGAGGATATGCTTAAAAGAGGATTTATTGACCAGAATGCAACGCGTTTCGCTGCGCATACGCAGCGAAACGCGTTGCATTCTGGTCAATAAATCCTCTTTTAAGGATATCCTACTGCTTGGTCGATCAGCGCCGTGAGCCGGAATCCTTTGAAGCCCTACAACCACTACCACATATCCTCCGGAGGGCAGCAGACGACCACCTTCTTTTACATACTTATCCCATTCTTGTGTATGTGCCTACACAACCACCCAGGGTGAGCAGTTTTAATTGATATATATATTTAGCTACCTGGGCCCAACAATATTATTCGATGGAGCGCTTACTTCCTTGTTTCTAGAGTCTGCAATATTGTACAAAGTCTGCTGTACTGTACAAAGTCTGCAATACTGTACAAAGTCTGCTGTACTGTACAAAGTCTGCAATATTGTACAAAGTCTGCTGTACTGTACAAAGTCTGCAATACTGTACAAAGTCCGCTGTACTGTACAAAGTCTGCAATACTGTACAAAGTCTGCTGTACTGTACAAAGTCTGCAATACTGTACAAAGTCTGCAATACTGTACAAAGTCTGCTGTACTGTACAAAGTCTGCTGTACTGTACAAAGTCTGCTGTACTGTACAAAGCTTGACTATTTTTCAACTCCCTCTGCTTTTACACCTGATCATTGCAAATATTATGTGCATTCCCCCACATGTATTTTGTCACAACATATATATTTAAATGCTAACATTTATTGAGTTATAATAAATAACATACTTGTAAGAGAAATATTTTCATTACCAGTAGTAATTACCAAACTGGTAGTTTTTATCCTGTAAACATAACCATAATTCTAAAGATCATGTTTCATAGCTGGATCTTTAACTTGTATCTATGGAAGGCTATAATAAGAAAAAAACACTGAAAAATATGTACAGTAACAAGGCCTATGGAAAGCTGAGTGTATCCCCTGTGGCACAACTGGTGGTTGTCACCCAACATCTGTTGCGGGGAACAACACAAGTCACAAGAAAACTACTTCTGAAATATTTATTCATTTGGGATACTGTCCTTTTAAGACCTAATTAAGAAATCCAGAAAGTGTCTAAATTATGATGAATATCTCCACCATAAATAATCCCCTTTTATTAGCAGCCAGTTAAACATGAAGCTTAAAAGTGTTACATAAGGCGAAAAACAAAAAATGCTTTCACGTCAATATTTCTTCCACAGAACAACAGTAGGGTTTCTGAGTAAAACATGTCAAGCATGTGACATGAATAAATAAATTACAGAGCTTTAAACTTAAATACATGACTGTATCAGTAAATCACATATCACCGGACAGCAGCTCCTGAGGTTATATATTCAGGGTTTCTTTTAAATAATGCGTGTTAAGGACTTGTTATTAATGGCCAATACTGAGAATATTCCAAGAACTGTTTCATAACTCAGCTGTGATCCCTGAAATGTTTCCTCCTTGGTTAAATAGGATGTTTAGAAGAACATTACACTGACTGAGCTTTATGTTTTTTTTTTATCAATACAAACTATAATCCTAAACCAGTTGCTCTTAACCTGGGTTCGATAGAACCCCAGGGGTTCGGTGAGTCAGTCCCGGGGGTTCGGTGGGGAAGGTAGCAACAGGACAGGCAAACCAAGCAATTACTTGGGGCCCCGAGCTGGCCCGGGGCCCCGAGCAGAGCTGGTGTTTGCCCTTCCTGTAGTAATGGGGCAATTCCCCCCATCACTATTATCTCCCTGCGGCCCCGCGTTAAGTTTAAATACGCTGGGCCGCCGGGACATAGCGCACGCCGGGACGTCACTGACGTCCCGTGCATGCGCCCATGGAAACTAAGGCGCCGAGGACTGGAGGATAGAGAAGAAGGAGCTTGGTAAGTGACCAGCGGCACGTCATCTTCGGTGCTCCGACCACCGGTGCCGAAACCACCGGTATAGCCAGAGCGGTGGTCGGAGCACTGAAGTGGGCAGTACACAGGCATACAGCTTCCAGCCATACACTGTATATGGCTGGAGGTTGTATGTCTGTGGGGGAACACTGCCTACATCAGTGGTCTTCAACCTGTGGACCTCCAGATGTTGCAAAACTACAACTTCCAGCATGCTGGGAGTTGTAGTTTTGCAACATCTGGAAGTCCGCAGGTTGAAGACCACTGGCCTACATAATGTGGGGGAACACTGCCTGCCTAATGTGGGGGAACACTGCCTACCTAATGTGGGGGAGCTCTGTCTGCCTAATGTGGGGGAACACTGCCTGCCTAAGGTGGGGGAACTGTCTGCCTAATGTGGGGGAACACTGCCTGCGTAATGTGGGGGAACACTGCTTGCCTAATATGGGGGAACACTGCCTGCCTAGGGTGGGGTAGCACTGCCTGCCTAATGTGGGGGAACTCTGTCTGCCTAATGTGGGGGAACTCTGTCTGCCTAATGTGGGGGAACTCTGTCTGCCTAATGTGGGGGAACTGTCTACCTAATGTGGTAGAACACTGCCTGCCTAATGTGGGGGAACTCTGTCTGCCTAATGTGGGGGAACTCTGTCTGCCTAATGTGGGGGAACTCTGTCTGCCTAATGTGGGGGAACTCTGTCTGCCTAATGTGGGGGAGCACCGCCTGCCTAATGTGGGGGAACACTGTCTGCCTAATGTTGGGGGAACACTGCCTGCCTAATGTGGGGGAACACTGCCTGCCTAGTGGGGAACACTGCCTGCCTAATGTGGGGGAACACTGCCTGTCTAATGTGGGGGGAACACAGCCTGCCTAATGTGGGGGGAACACTGCCTGCCTAATGTGGGGGAACACTGCCTGCCTAATGTGGGGGAACACTGCCTGCCTAATGTGGGGGAACACTGCCTGCCTAATGTGGGGGAACACTGCCTGCCTAATGTGGGGGAACACTGCCTGCCTAATGTGGGGGGAACACAGCCTGCCTAATGTGGGGGGAACACTGCCTGCCTATTGTGGGGGAACATTGCGTGCCTAATGTGGGGGAACACAGCCTGCCTAATGTGGGGGAACACTGCGTGCCTAATGTGGGGGAACACTGTCTGCCTAATGTGGGGGAACACTGCCTGCCTAATGTGGGGGAACACTGCCTGCCTAATGTGGGGGAACATTGCTTGCCTAATGTGGGGGAACACTGCTTGCCTAATGTGGGAGAACACTGCCTGCTTAATGTGGGGGAACACTGCCTGCCTAATGTGGGGGAGCTCTGTCTGCCTAATGTGGGGGAACACTGCCTGCCTAATGTGGGGGAACTGTCTGCCTAATGAGGGGGAACACTGCCTGCCTAATGTGGGGGAACACTGCTTGCCTAATGTGGGGGAACACTGCCTGCCTAATGTGGGGGAACACTGCCTGCCTAATGTGGGGGAACACAGCCTGCCTAATGTGGGGGAACACTGCCTGCCTAATGTGGGGGAACACTGCCAGCCTAATGTGGGGGAACACTGCCAGCCTAATGTGGGGGAACACCACCTGCCTAATGTGGGGGAACACAAATGAAATGAGAGTGGCACTTGCCAAGGTAAAGCCGCGCATTTCTGAACTGGTCTCTGAAAGACAACAGCAGAAGTCACACTGATTTGCAGTAAATATTCATTATGTTTTTGTGTGAAAATCATGTTTTCATGGTTTTGTTCTTTGTTCTTAATGGTTTGGTCATTTTGTGCACCTATGTATAAATATATACTTAAATATATACCTCCTATGTTTTGAATTTGAAAAAATAATTTTAATTTTCCAATTAAGAGGGGTTCGGTGAATGCGCATATGAAACTGGTGGGGTTCAGTACCTCCAACAAGGTTAAGAACTACTGTCCTAAACACACAGTTATGTTGTGCTATATGTAAAACATAGGCATGGGTTAAAGAAAGTTCATTCCAAATTTGATTAGAAATTATTCAGAAAACATGTCTTTAGGTATATTATATGCTGATACATTTACAGTAGTTTTTTTTCTTGCAGTTATGTCCCAGGCCACTAGCTACAGTGATATCTATTGAAACTCAGTTAGGAGAAGCTAGCTACTTCCTATCTCACTAAAGCCACCACTAAACTACACTTCTCAACATTACAAGTGTAGACTAACTAATAAGAAAAACTATACATTACAGTGGAGGGAATGGTCTGCCGAGAGACAGTGCTAAATGAGGGTGAGGGAGAACTCTCTGGGTGACCAGGTAACATAGAAGAAATATCTATTGGAAAACTAATATGGCTAATAATTGTAAAAAAGAAACGTATTAAAAGGACAAGTATCATGTAAAAAAACGTATCCCTTATCAGAAGGATAGTAAGTTTTAGATCGCTGGGACCCCTGTGATCTCCTGTTTAGAGCCCCGGCTCTCCTATACAGTGGCGCATCACGAACCCTGACGGGGGCTGCCACACCACCTCTATATAGTGGAGAGACGAATATTGCTGAACGGCTCTCCTATAGAGCTATATAGAAGGGGCTTGGTGACCCCCGCTTTGGGTGGGGGTCATGACGCGCTGCTGTGTAGGAGAGCCATGGCTCTAAATATCATTATCATAGAAACATAGAATGTGTAGGCAAATAATAACCATTTGGCCCATCTAGTCTGCCCAATATCCTATACTATCAATAGTCCCTGGCCCTATCTTATATGGAGAATAGCCTTATGCTTATCCCATGCATGCTTGAACTCCTTCACTGTATTTGCAGCGACCACTTCTGCAGGAAGACTATTCCATGCATCCACTACTCTCTCAGTAAATTAATACTTCCTGATATTACTTTTAAACCTTTGCCCCTCTAATTTAAAACTATGTCCTCTTGTATCCTCCTTTACCCTGTTGATTCCCTTTATGTATTTAAAAGTATCTATCATATCCCCTCTGTCTATTCTTTCTTCCAAGCTATACATGTTAAGGTCCTTTAACCTTTCCTGGTAAGTTTTATTCTGCAATCCATGTACTAGTTTAGTAGCTCTTCTCTGAACTCAGAGTATCTATATCCTTTTGGCGATACGGCCTCCAGTACTGCGCACAATACTTCAAGTGAGGCCTCACCAGTGTTCTGTACAGCGGCATGAGCACTTCTCTCTTTCTACTGCTTATACCTCTCCCTATACATCCAAGCATTCTGCTAGCATTTCCTGCTGCTCTATTACATTGTCTTCCTACCTTTAAGTCTTCTGAAATAATTACTCCTAAATCCCTCTCCTCAGATACTGAGGTCAGGACTATGCAGTTACTACTACGATCAATATGCAAAATGTCAGAACAACTTTGAAAAATCTGGAATAAAGATTCCATATGGATCATTTTGGTATTGTTAGGCATGATATCATTTCATAAAAATTTATGTAATATTATCCAAATATTATGTCTGAATAACATAAATGTGGATGTTCATTTTATGTAGATGGACAGAGCAGCTGTAGCATACCTCCTGGTCACCTGCTCACCCAAAAGCATGGGGCATGGATATGGGTTGATCCCTTTACCCATCTGAATAGGACTGAGAAGGGTAAACCTGCAGCTTTTAAAGTAATGACAAAGAATAGAAAAAGGTAAAGTGGTTGTTATACACATTTAATGCACATTTGTGTATATATAGGAATCTGATTTTCCTATATATAGGAATCTTCATTAGTTGCATAGTTACTAAGGATAAAATAGACACTTGTCCATTAAGTTCAACATACTTTAGGACTAGCTATTTGATCCAGAAGAAGGTAAAACAAAACTCCCCTGCCAACTTTAGTCAGATTTGCCTTGCAGCTAAAAACATTCTCCCTAACCTGACATGGCATCCATTGGTTATTACATGAATGTCATTCATGTCATTTTTTTTAATATCGTATCTGTCATTACTATCTTGTAGGTTTCGGCACTGTTTCTCAACTCTAGTCCTCAAAGCTATGTTTTAAGACTATCCCATATAAATTAATGTACTGACCATGATTATATCACCTGTAAAAACATAAGCTGTTAAAGGTCTTGAGAACTAGATTTGTAGGGAATTCTATAGCCTGGAAACTCTAAAGGCCCAAGCACACTAAATATATTCTGGGTGGAAATCCCTTATGCAGCACCGGTGAAATCGGTGCTAATGTTACCATTAACGCCAATGTAATATATAGGATGTGCCATAAATGTCTGATAGATGTCTTGAACATCTATCTGGGACCGGACCCCCCACCTCCAGCCCCCTCCTGCCTGGTTGGGGCCTCAAGAGATGGTCAGGAAGCTGAAAAGAGAGGAGTGGGCTGTAAGCACAATTTGGGTAACGCCCATTGACTTTAATGGAAGTTGCATAACTCCCAAGATATGGATATCTCAAGATAAGTGCTAATCGCAGAGGTAGAACCCTCATGTACCAAATATTTATGGCATATTGTATGGATAGACTTTAAATGTTCCTGATGAGAATACTCCTTTAAGATCACCTCTAATGTGTCCTTTTTGCAAGGTGAATAAGTTCAGGTTTTCTAGCCCTCCATAGGAGAGACCTCCCTCCAATCAAGTGCATTAATCTTGACCCCCTGCTATTAAAGGAGAACTCCTGTGGGAAAAAATTAAAATCAACTGGTGCCATAAAGTTAAACAGATTTGTAAATTACTTCTATTAAAAAATCTTAACCCCTCTAGTACTTATCAGCTGCTGTACACTACAGATATACTACAGAGAAATTTGTGAAGTACTTTCCAGCCTGACAACAGTGCTCTCTGCTGATACCTCTGTCCTTGTCAGGAACTGTCCAGAGGAGGAG
The DNA here is from genome assembly GCF_029499605.1 of Hyla sarda. NCBI lineage: Eukaryota > Metazoa > Chordata > Amphibia > Anura > Hylidae > Hyla > Hyla sarda. Next base: position 151,615,084 of record NC_079196.1, read on the forward strand.
AGGTTTTCTATAGGGATATGCTTTTCATCTGGACAGTTCCTGACATGGACAGTGTCAGCAGAGAGCACTGTTGTCAGACTGGAAAGAACTTCACAAATGTCTCTGTAGTATACAGCAGCTGATAATTACTGGAAGGATTCAGATATTTTAATAGAAGTAATTTACAAATCTGTTTAACTTTCTGGCACTAGTTGATTTGAATACCTTTGTTTTCCCCTTGTTTCCACCGGAGTTCCCCTTTAACCTCTCTCTAGTTCTACTGTATCCTTTTTATATACTACTAGATATACTAAGAGGTGTCCTGCAGTGCAAACCCTATGGTTCTGTCATCTCAAGCATTAGTCTATGTGTTTCTCTTGTCAAACAGAATGTTAAGAATGTGTCTAAAATTAGCAAAGAAGGTTAAATCCTTTTTACGGTTCAAATAGCATTAACAAAAATGGAAACTGTAACTCAAGTATACATTTACCAGCATTTGGTTTTCAACTAACAGCAGGAATATCATAGTTAATATTAAACAAAGATTAGCCAATAATGTATGTGACTGCTCATACGTGGGAAGCTGCAGCTATCAGCAGACTGAGTTATGGCAGTAATGTATTCAATAGAAGTAATTGGATATGTTTCTGCAAATAAAAGTATTTCAAATATTTTAATTCTTCTTTTGATCTTTTTTCTTTTAAAAGTGCATGTTTGGGTGCAGAGATACATTACAGACCAGTTCATTCTTCATCTTGCAGCCATGATACTGATATTTCACTTAACCCTAAAAAATATTTTAGGTGGGCCCTGGACAAGAAAGCCTGCATGAATTATTGGTCACCGCTTTATTTGAGGAGATTTAGTCAGAGGCCAAGAGCTCCTATTGGCAGCCACTGCAAAAGTCACATCATAAGAAATCAATTTGTAAAAGATGGCAACATAGTAAATATAAGCAAAATTATGAACTTCTTTCTAATTCGATAAATGAAAGAACTCAGTTATGTTTATTATCTCAAACAATTTACCTTTTCTATCCCCTAGATCCCTCTAGGGAATTTCATACCAAATGTTATATTTAGGAGACAACATAGTTTGACCAGAAATGGCTATTTTACAGTTTTGGTCTGAGACGTGACTACAGACAACTAGACCCTCTAGGTTCTTACATAGCTACAAAAGGTCTGTCTACCACAAAATATGAGATTCGTACACAAATTATGCATGGTACAGATTTTGCTTAAGGGGTTATCCAGTGGGATATTTTTTTTTTTTTTTTTTAGAACTTTGCCCACTTAACTGCATGAAAAAAACAAACCTTTACTTACCTCCAGCTCTCCAGCAGTGCCTCCGGCGTCCCGCTCTGCCACCTGGCTGTGATTCTCTTCCTCTCAGAAATTGTGACACTTAGGTCTGGACTGATGTCAGGGCCCATAGTATCCCCTGCCCCTCAGCCAATTACTGGCTAAGGTGGGGCATCGCTGCAGCCAGTAATTGGCAATTTTCAAAATATTTACAAGCAGAAAATTTAAAAGTAAAAAAAATATATATATTTATCTAGTTTTAATTAGTTAAACAAAATAAAGATGTTACATTCTTTTTAAGTTGTTTGTGGTTCCCATCATGGAATATTTTCAATGGTAACAGTAGTGCAGTTTGTATTGCTTCTGGCTTTTTTTTTTTTAGGAAACTCCAGAAATCATTTGAATCTGTTAACTGATGAACTAGTGACAAAAATGTATACAGATTACTTCTATTTAAGAACTTCAAGCCTAAATATACAACATTTTTTCATACCGTTTCCGTTACTGCAGCTGCCGTTCCAATGTCGCCAGGCCCACTACTGCTTTCCGATTCTTTCTGCTTTGTATTATATTTTGTTCAGTCAGGAAATTCCCACTCAATCAATTACTGGTGACAGCGATGACCTGCCTCTGACAGTGATTGGCTAAGTTGGCACTTCCTACCTGAACGTAACATCACAGGAAGCAGGAAGAAGCTTAGAGTAGTGGGGACCAGGCACTATGAAAACAACATCGGTGGGGGGTTAAAGTAGGTGAGCATGCCTTTGTTTGCTTTTTTTATAGCACCTAGAGCCCATAAAAATTGTTATACCCAGAAAATCCTTTTAAAAGGCTTGTCTCACCAACACATCACCTATATAAATGAACAAGTACAGAATATGGATGTCCTGCTTGGGACCCCCATCTATGAGCCAGAAAGCTCTGATGTTCTAAGTGCAGCCTTTCAAGGCTCAAAACAAAGACCTAAAAGAGGGGGGAGGATTTAACACACATTGGCCCTCATTTACTAAGAAAATCGGGTTGTAAGTCTATCTTGCTTTCTTACCCGACTGCTTTTTTCCCCTGGTATTTATTATTATGTCGCATCCTGTTTGTCGCACATGGGTTTTGTAGGTTTTGGTTTCCAACTCCTCTGAGCTGTCGGGAAAAAATCTACAACAATTCAACAAATTCGGGTTGGAAACCTTAATAAATACGTGGGAAAGCTCAGAAATGTCGGGTAACGCCCCTTTTTCGGGTTTGGGAGAATCCACATCGGGTCCGTCGGGAAAAAATTTCGCATAGTGTCGCAGACTGGCGCAAGATGTCTGCGACATGGCGCAGACAAAGATGCGCCAAAAAAACCCGACAAAAGAGGTCGGGTTTAGAATAGTAAATGAGGGCCATTAAGTATAGATGCAATTTCAATGCCGAAGACAGAATGAAAAATCAGTTTTATCCCTCACTACAGTATACTCTAAAACTTAACTTTTAATGTGCACATCCTGGCACCACATGTAAAACCATTATATTATATAGCAATTGTTATTATAAAGCCATTATATAGCAATCGCCACCATAAAATGTTACATTTATTGTCAAACATGGCTCCAAACGACAAAAATAACTGGCCACCAAGATTACAGAAGGCATATCTTTGATAAGTCGTACGCCATTTCAAATTATTTATACCGTAAGTCAATTGACTACTTGGAATGTATTATTAATATTATAATTAAGTAGTAAATCAGTATTCATTTTGCCTTTTGTTAATATTACAGCCCTTTGAAACTAATAAGACTATATTTGCACCTAGGCTGGGGTCACACACTATGGAATAATTGAAATGATTTTCCCTAAGACTAGATTGTAAGCATTTATTTACGCAGCTGTAGAAATGTGTCCATATTTGTACATATTGTGTGCACAGACCACCACTTTACCATAGACATAAATATAGACCATTACTGTTAGAACACTGTGTGAACCTTGCCTCAAAATGATACTTATTACAATACAGATGGACAGATAAACAAAACTACCCAATTCAAATGTAGACTAGACCGTCTAAAAATGCATCAGATTTAAGTATTAAAAGTTTAGACATCTATTATTTGGTGGGGTTTACACAAAAAGTGTAAAAAGCCATATCCCTTTTCAGTAGATACATGCCTATTTTCCAGTAAGCCATGCCTGTTGATGAGTGAAGCATAAAAGTGTCTGTAAGTGGCAAGGAAGTAGTAGATCCGCTGAGCCTGTGTGAATGATGGCTTGGGCTGTGTCAGGGAGAGGAGTCTAAGGTGCCGCTGGTTTTCACCAGAGCCCGCCGCAAAGTGGAATGGACTTGCTGTGGCAGGCAGCACCCAGGTCGCTACCCCTGACATGACTCGTCCACTCAGGCTGCTGAGGAGAAAACATGGTACAGGAGGGATATGGCAACTCATAGTCAGGATACCAGAAGATCGGGTCTGGCAGCACGGTAGCGAGAACAGGGATGTAGCAAGAGGTCAGTAGGCAGGTGGCACAGGAGCAAGGTCAAGTCACAGAGCAGGAAGGTCAGGAACAAGGAGACAGAAGAAGGAGGGTGCTTCCCACGATGCGAATCCCGTGCCTGCCAGAGGACAGAGGGAGAGAGTGCTCACGGCCAGTGTGACCGGCCTAAAATACATAAAAAATGTGACCCAATTCATGCAAGTCTAACCAGATTTTGGCACATGTAGTTTTATTTATTTTCCCAATGGGTCAATTTCACAGTCCTTCCAACAAAGGACTGTGACATATAGGACATTTAGGGAGGGGAGTTATCAACAGGTTAAGAGCCTTTTTTTGGTGTAGAAAAGTTGCAGATATGTTTCTTTTACTGCGCCACCCCTGAAGTGATTTTGACTAAAATGACTTTGGTACACACTTGGTTTTTTTCTTTGCAGTGGTAGCAGATTTATGAAATGCACATTGACACCTCAATTTCACCTTAAACATACACCGCGCCAGACCTGGCTAGCAAAACTGGCTGTAGACCACATTTTAAAAAAGTTAAATTTTTTTTGTACAACAGGTTAAAAAAAATCGCAGAAAAGTTGCAGAGGAGGAACCCTACAAAATGGTATACTAAAGAATAATTTCAAAAATAAAAAGTTGTATTAGCACTATATTTTGCACATGCTCTGCCATTTAATACATTTGATGCACACGTACACATTGCCACCACATAAATTAAAGGTGTAGATAAATTGTTCACGTATACCACCCTTGATAATTCCCCCTTAAAGATTTGCTGCATCTCCCATACTCCTATACTAGATTTTTTTTTTCAGATGCAAGTGAATGGGTGTGAACTTACCCCTAAATAACATGCATTCATTAAATGCCAAATATGTTACTAAGAGACACATTTGGAAATTAGCCACAATACATGACTATTTCTTAGCAAATTCCTGTTGCATCTAGTCTCTAATTCTTTTCAGTATCCTGTAAATTGAATTACTATTTTAGAGCTGAACATGATCCATGACACTATGGCCTCGAGAATATTATTGTGCATTTTAAGTCTTGGGATCCTATGGGCAACACTCCAAACTTTATTGACACAGTTTTAATGTAAAATAATAGGTAGTTGCATAGAATACAGTGGGGCAAAAAAGTATTTAGTCAGCCACCAATTGTGCAAGTTCTCCCGCTTAAAAAGATGAGAGAGGCCTGTAATTTTCATCATAGTATACTTAATTTATGAGAGACATAATGAGAAAAATATCCATTAAATCACATTGTCTGATTTTTTAAGAATTTATTTGCAAATTATGGTGGAAAATAAGTATTTGTTCACCTACAAACAAGCAAGACTTCTGGCTCTCACAGACCTGTAACTTCATTTTTAAGAGTCTCCTCTGTCCTCCACTCGTTACCTGTATTAATGGCACCTGTTTGAACTTGTTATCAGTATAAAAGACACCTGTCCACCACCTCAAACGATCACACTCCAAACTCCACTATGGCCAAGACCAAAGAGCTGTCAAAGGACATCAGAAACAAAATTGTAGACCTGCACCAGGCTGGGAAGACTGAATATGCAATAGGAAAGCCGCTTAATGTGAAGAAATCAACAGTGGGAGCAATTAGAAAATGGAAGACATGCAAGACCACTGATAATCTCCCTTGATCTGGGGCTCCATGCAAGATCTCACCCTGTGGAGTGAAAATGATCACAAGAATGGTGAGCAGAAATCCCAGAACCACACAGGGGGACCTAGTGAATGACCTGCAGAGAGCTGGGACCAAAGTAACAAAGTCTACCATCAGTAACACACTATGCCACCAGGAACTCAAATCATGCAGTGCCAGACATGTCCCCCTGCTTAAGCCAGTACATGTCCAGGCCCTTCTGAAGTTTGCTAGAGAGCATTTGGATGATCCAGAAGAGGATTGGGAGAATGTCATATGGTCAGATGAAACCAACTTGTCGTGTTTGGAGGAGAAAGTATGTTGAGTTGTATCCAAAGCTTTGGGGCTGTTTTTCTGCTAAGGGACCAGGACGACTGATCCATGTAAAGGAAAGAATAAATTGGGCCATGTATCATGAGATGGGCGTTAAAGATGAAATGTGGCTGGGTCTTTCAGCATGACAATGATCCCAAACACACCGCCCGGGCAACAAAGGAGTGGCTTCGTAAGAAGCATTTCAAGGTCCTGGAGTGGCCTAGCCAGTCTCCAGATCTCAACCCCATAGAAAACCAGCAACAGTGTGTGAAAACCTTGTGAAGAAAACAGAAAACGTTTGACCTCTGTCATACGTATATAAAAAAGTATTGAGATGAACTTTTATTATTGACCAAATATTTATTTTCCACCATAATTTGCAAAAAAAATCTTTAAAAATCAGACAATGTGATTATATGGATTTTTCTCTCTCATTATGTCTCTCATAGTTGAGGTATACCTATGATGAAAATTACAGGCCTTTCTCATCTTTTTAAGCGGGAGAACTTGCACAATTGGTGGCTGACTAAATACTTTTTTGCCCCACTACACCATTAGAGTATATATAAATGTATAAAGCAATTCAATATTAATTAATAATAGTTCATTAAAGACAAAACAACCCAGCACTACACACTCAAATAGGAATCCACTTAGTTGGTCACACAGAAATCCTTTAAGCAGTGTGTCATGACCGACTGGGGGACAGGGAGTGTAAGTCCTAAACTGACCCAAAAAAACACTCTCCCTGCCTACTTGCCCATCCCTCCTAAGCGATGGATCGACAATTTGGAGTCAGTCACTGCCTGCGCTAAAGTGCTAAAGAAAACTGCTAGACAACCAGATATACATATATAGACAGGATACAAATCCTAACAGGGCAGAATATAAACAGGTAAACTGATCAAGAACATAGGACAAAGTTCACAAACAGATACAAGTACAATGGACAAAGATCAGATAAACCAAACAGGATATAAATATAGAACACCGTTCACACTGAACACAGATAACTAACAAACAGATTAGGTCCAGAACACAAGACTGGGAAACGGATGAGTCAGCATAGACTCCAGGAACAAACAGGAATGAAAACTCAATCCGCCAGAAAACCTCGAGAAAATACAGAAGTATCTTGATACTAGAGTCCACCATGGAGCACGGAGATATCTTGTACTAAATCTCAAGTCCCATTAAAAGGTAACAGGGATGTCTTGTTACAAAAACTCAGAAAAATGATTCAAGAAAACTCAGTGTGAACAGCGACTAGCAGAAGGGAAATATAACCCTAAAAATCAACTAATAAAACACAGACTAAAATCTAATAAACAAGACTAATTAACCATGGCTAAAAACTCAGATCAAAAAACACAATAAATAGAAGGTAAATGCTCAGGCAGACATAGTCAGAGAATTGCTCAAACAGACATATTATATTGCACTAAATAACCAGCATTGAATGCAGGGAAGTCTGGCTTAAAATAGACGCACCCGAGTTCCCATTCGTTCAGAGCATTAACCATTCCCTATCCAGGGAGAATAGAAAACTGCTCTGAACATCCTAGTGTGTGAATACACACCTAAACAAAAAAATACAAAAACAAATAAACGGACATTACACAGTGTAAGCCAAAAGTCAATCTTCCTGTGGTGTACTACATGACTAACAGAGCAATCCAAGCATTCTTCAATAGAAAGAACAGAGAACTTACTTTCCTTCTCTCTATTGAAGATTGCTGAATCTAAAAAATTGCTGACCTTGTATACAATACCTCAATCGAAGGTAGGTTTTTATTATCTAGGAAACTATTAAATCAATGCTTGCAAATGATGACACAAGCCATGTGATATTCCTGCTTGCAGCCTAAAAATATGTATGGTCTCCAAGGGAGCAGGATGTTCGCTTTAAAAGCTAGCTGCTGCTGCAATTCATGTCAGCCTCTGCATTGATTGTCCATTAGTTCTGCTTCAAAAGCGCTCAGAAAATCCATTGAGGAATAAGACTATATAAGAAAGCTTTGTTTATGAAATATAAATATACATAATAGGACAAAAGAGCCTTGCATCTCAATACACACTGTCGGTGCTGTAAACTGAAGTTCCCTGGCTGGTAACCCATTGTCACAAATTACTGCATATAATTTAAATTGACGACAATAACATGCAAGCTATATATAAAAATATTTAAAGAGTACCTGTCTTCAAACTATATTTTCTAAACTAACTCAAATTATATTCCCTAACTATTACTTACACTCCTCCTGCCCTTAAATTTTTTTTATGGGTTTTAAAAACTCTGTATCATACCTTTCCCCTTGCTCACATTGTGTGAGCTCCCGGCATGAGAAAGTGGGGGTTCCCCAGCAGGCGCGGCATCACTGTAGCCCGCGAGAGCTGTGCCTCCCCATGCCCCGCACGCACTTCCTGATTTTGGTCTCCTGCCAGGCTGGGAAGAGATCAAACTGTTTGACTTGTGGCAGGGAACAGAGCCACCTAGTGGCCATTTTTTTCAATCACATTAAAAACATAAAAAGGTTGAGATTGTTAACAGCAAAAAAATAGCAGAGTGTCTTATAATTACATAAGGAACAATATATTAAAAGTTTAATTTGGTGACAGGTACTCTTGAAGTAAAATTGTATGGATCAAGATAATTATAGTATTTGTGTTAAGCAATCATACGATTAATCTAACTGGATTCATCAACATAGGCCACATTCACTATTGTCTAGGTCTTCTTTTGAGGTGCTGAACTCAGACATCTTCGGTGCTCCCATAGAAGTGAAGGGAGCGCGTGCCATCCCCACGGCGCACTACGCTCAGAGAGCCAGGGACTGTTCAGGAAATCGCAGGGGGTGGGGGGGGGAGCAGTCGGATCCCCCCACAATCAGACACTTAGGCCCTATCCTGTGGATAGGGGAAAAGATACTTTTCCCCACACAACTCCTTTAACATTACATTTCTACCCCAGTGTTAAACTCACTTCATTGCAATCTCCTCCACAATAACACATATTGGCCATGCATTCATGTGTTCTGTAAAAATTGAGGGTAGAGATTCAAATCACTTCTAGTGGGCCTAAGGAGCCCCAGGCCAACACTGTTATACTATACCTCCCCTTCACATTCAACCTTACCAGCAGAATACCAATTACAATTCATCCTTACACCACCATATATCATAAATGGTGAATTGTCGTGATTCATTGTCACTGACGTGCGCCTCCTAAAACAAGAGATCCTGTGAACTTCCAAACAGAACTGGGATTCCTCGGATAATAAAATAAACATAATACGACAAGATGTAGATCAGTATCCATGTTATTTTGGAAAATAAATCAATAAAGCCCTTGGATAGTTTCCAAAAAAATCAGATTTGCATTCTGAAAAACGAAAAGTAACAGCATGATGATGTGCCTTATGGTAGGAGGAAAGTAAATAAGAAATGAGTAGTCATATCTAAGAGCACTTCCTCGGGTGAGGTCTAAGGGTACGCTCACACGGGCAGATTACCTGCGGAATTGAAAATCCGCAATGGAGGCAGTTTTGCAGATTTTCCTTCGGACCCATTGAATTCAATGGTAGCAGATTATCTGCTGCGGATTTTCCGCTTCAAATATGCTGCGGAAATTCTGCAGGTAATCTGCCCGTGTGAACGTACCCTAAAAAAGTAATGTTAAACTATCAGGAATATTGAAAGATATCCTCAGCTTCATATTTTTGGATATCAGTGGCTGTTATTTTATATTCAAGTATTCTACATTGCAGCTCTCAACAAAACCTCCTGCCCACAATCTTGCCTGCAGCAACCATGAGTACCACGCATATCTCTACCACGCATGCGCCATCAAATTACATTACAGTGCTGTGTGTATTACAGAATGAGCAGCCGTGGCATAGGTGAAAGAGGAGACGAAGCTGCTCCTGGATGCCTTACAAAAGCTTTGTTTATGCATATAAAGCATCCTAAGGTCCCACTTAAAGCAATACTCCACTGCCCCAGCGTTCGGAACATTTCGCTCCAAATGCTTGGCGAGGGCAGCCGGGTCTTGACGTCACTGCCACACCCCTCGTGATAGCCCCCCATGCCCCCTCAAGTCAAGTGTATGGGAGGGGGTGTGGCATAGACTTTCATTGAGGGGGCATTACGTCACGATGGGCATGGCAGTGATGTCATGACCCCACTGCCCATACCCAGTGTTCAGATGAACGCCGGGTGTAGCAAGGAGATCACAGGGGTTCCTGCGGTGGCACCCCCGCGATCAGACATCCTATCCCCTATACTTTGGATAGGGGATAAGATATCTAGGGGTGGAGTACCCCTTTAAGGTATGCCTGGATCATACATGTGTGGGCAGCTTTACAAGTTTTTGTTTTGTTTTATATATATATATATATATATATATATATATATATATATATATATATACAGTATATATGACTGGTGCACTTTAACTGTTGTTTTTAATGTCTGCAATCTTAAGTAAAAAGGTTAAAAACTCCCATTTAATGTTCTCCTTTCACCAGCAGATGGCAGACAGCATTACTTATAGACCATAAGAACTGTCTAAATAGCAGGAGGAGGAGGCCAGTGGGATGAGCCAGAGAAGGAGTGAGGACATAATTGGTAGGTTTCAAAGGGTTGTCCGGTAAAACACAACTTATGCCCTATCCACAAAGCTTGCTAGTCCATACATATCTCTGTTTTTTTTTTTTTTTTAACATGAAATTACATATCTCTCATTAGTTAACTGACCCCTTCAGGACCAAGATATCGCAGTTTAAAAAAAAAAAAACAGTAGATTAGGCTTTGGAGCCCACTGGGCATTTCGTTACGAATTTCAGGAAAAATTTGATTCGCAACAAATGCGAATATCGCTGCGTTTTGAACAATCGAATCGCTTCATTAAACTCCATTTAGTGCGGTCCAGGCTCCAGGGGGCATCTAAAATGGTGGATCCACATGTGAGGACATGGGGCAAGGAATCCTGGGAAGGTGGGAACATGGGGGACCCTGAATCACATGCAGCATGCAGCCTTTCAGCAGCCAGCCACCCCTGTGATGTCACAGCCCTATATAATCGGCAGTCATCTTGCGGCCAGTCACATCAGCGTTCTATTACAGAGAGAGAGGGACAAAAAGCAGTGTGTGTTGCACAGAAAAGCATTTTTACAGCAGCGATTTATCTCCCAGTCACATCAGCGTTCTATTGCAGAGAGGGACAGAGAGCAGTGTGTTGCACAGAAAAGCTTTTTTACAGCAACGATTCACCTCAAGCTCAAATCCATCCTAGAAGCACTGATAGGATTGAGGGAGAAGGTGCAATTTTGGGTGTAGTACACAGCGACTGTGTGTTGCAGCACTGGTGTGTACAACAACTGAAAAGCTAATAGTGGCCAGCCAGTAAGGGTGAGCAGAGCACTAAAAGCATATTGTTCTCTATTAAGTGTAACCTGTGCGTACATCTAAGTGGTGTCCCATTTTGTTCCTGTTAAAATCTTAGGGGCCTAGATACTGTGAAATGCCGACCAAAAGTACACACCTGCTGGTGTTGTAGACAAATACTGTTTTTAAGCGTACTGGAGCGTATTTTCCTCCCCTCATAAGGGCATACCATATACGTACATCTAAGTGGTGTAACATACCATTTTGTTCCTGTTAAAGTCTTAAGCGCCTATATACTGTGAAAGGCCAGAAAAAAGTACACACCTGCTGGTGTTGTAGACAAATACTGTTTTAAGCATAGTGAAGCGTGTTGTACTCCCCTCATATATGCACTAAGTATGTCATGCAAAGAAGTGCACAGAGGAGTGGCAGAGGCCTAAATTCATCAGACAGAGGTCAAAGCAGACTAGGGGCGAGTGGAAGCAGGAGTCACAGCAAGAGGCCTGAGCTCCCGGTATCAGCTAGCGGTCATGTCTTGACCAGCAACCCAACTGCCATCATCGGTTGGTTAACACGGTCATCCACTTCATCACAAGTGACATCTGACACCCCCAATCAACAGTCCAGTGGGTTCCTCAGACACAACCCTGAGTTAACATGGCCCGGGAACAGTTTCTGTCCTCCAATTGCCTCTGTCCTATGCTGTTCCCTCCCCCACAGAAGTATTTTATGCTGTGGGTTCAGCTCCACTATTTAGTGAGGACAATCTACTAGAGGACAGGTCGCAGCTATTGCCCAGCCAAGAAGTGAAGGAGACATCTGCCGCTTCCTCCGCTAGGTGGGCAAGTAGTGATAAGGAGAGTGGTGTGGGAGGTCATGTTGCGAGCGTTCAGGCTCCTGAAGCAGACACAATTGAGGAACCTGAGGAACACTTCAATGTGGTGGTCCAGCCTGCTGCATCACCCAGTGGCATGCCTCTCCTTGTTTCAGCCAGCCAAGGCTCCACCACCTTAGCTAAAGGGTGCAGTGTGTCATATCCATCTTCTGTCGCTACAGATGCTCCTGCTCCTCCTACTTCGAGTCAGTCATTCTGCCAGCAAATCCATCGGCTCAGCCATCTCCAAGAGACAACAGTATGCGCCCACTCATCCAACAGCGCAGAAGTTGAATATGCTCCTGTCCAAGTTGCTGGTGCGGAAGTCCCTCCCTTTTCAAGTGGTGGGCTCTGCAACTTTCAGACAACTCATGGCTTGCACTGAGCTGAGGTGGAGAGTCCCAAGCCATCATTTCTTTGCAAAAAAGGCAGTACCAGCCATGCACAATTTGGTGGAAGAGAAGGTAGGCCAGTCCTTGAGCCTGTCGGTGTGTATCAAAGTGCAAAGCGCCGACGTCTGGAGCTGTAACTACAATACATGTCTTTTACGGCCCACTGGATGAATGTGGTTCCCGCACAGCCACAACAGCAACTTTGACAGGTCACGCCACTTCCGCCTTCACGCTCTCAGGTTGTTGGTCCTGTGACAGTGTGCAATTCCACCTCCTCATCCTCCACTGCACGGACAAGTCTCAGTGCCCCATCAGCATACCCCACTGTTCTTCAAATAGTTTGCCTTGGTGAACAGAGTCACACAGGGGAGGAACTGCTAAAACTCATTCATCAAGAAATCGAATCATGGCTTACTCCATGAAAACAGGAAAGGGGAGCCAGGGTGACCGACAACAGGAAGAACCTCTTGTCTGCTCTGCGTATAGGAAGCCTGAGCCATGCGCCCTGCATGGCATATGTGTTCAATCTGGTTGTCAAGCGGTTCCTGAAGTGTTCCCCCATCTGCAAGAAATCCTAATAATGGGAAGGAACCTTTGCATGCATTTCAGCCACTTGTACACTGCAAAGCACACCCTCCTTGAGCTGCAGCATCAGAACGGTATCCCCCAACATAGTCTGATTTGCAACATTGCCACATGTTGTAATTCTACCCTCCATATTTTGGAACGACTATATGAACAGAAAAAAGCCATGACCAATTTCTTGATGATCCAAGCCGATAGGGGGACTCCCCTGTGTAACTTCAATGTCAACCAATGGCAGCTCATATGTGACACCTGCCATTTGCTCAGGCCATTTGAGGAAGCCAACTTATTAGTCAGTCGCCAGGATTACAGGATGAACAATGTCATTCCACTGCTTCATCTATTACAACACGTGTTGGAAACGATGGCTGGTCAGGGCACTGGAGACGTGGCGCCTACATCTCACGTCCACATGAGCCATGTGGGGGCTGAACTAGAAGATTAGGAGGAGGGGGAGGGGCACAGTGGAGCACTGTTTAGGTTTTGTGAGATGTGCATTTTCTAGTTATCTGATAGGAGAGGAGGAGCAGGAGCAGCCAGAGGAGCTAGAGGGTTATGAGGAAGGCGAGACAGAGGACCCAGACACACCGAGGCAGTATGCAGTGGAGATGGAGGCAGGGAGTCCCTCCCAGTCACTTTCACAAATTGCACAATGCAGGCTCACTTGCTTGCATAATGACCGCTGAATTGTCACTATTCGACAGCGGGATGACTTCTGGCTCTCCACCTTATTGGACCCTTGCTACCGGCACAAAATGGGAGCCCTTTTTACACCCACTGAGAGGGACGACAAACTGACCTACTACAGAGACATCCTACATAGTCAGTCTGTGCCATCGTCCATCCTCTCGCAGGTCTGACTCGGGGGACCCTCTGCGCTCACCTTCCACTGCCATGGCTGCTGGGAAGGGGTGGGGTGGCAGGAGCAGTACCAGCTCCATCAGACGCAGCCTAAGTCTACAATCGCTGATGAGTAGGTTTCTTCACCCGCATAGTGATGCAACTCATCAGCAGCAGGTAGACCTGGAGCAGGACCTGAACCAGCAGGTGGTGCCATACCTTGACATGACCATGCCAACACACCTTGAAGATCAGCTGGACTTCTGGGCAGCCAAACTTGAATTGTGACCGCAACTAGCAGAGTTTGCCCTGGAAAAGCTGTCCTGCCCATCCAGTAGTGTGCCATCAGAGCGGGTGTTTAGTGCAGCGGGGGCCATAGTAACCCCATGGAGAACTTGTCGGTCCACAATAAATGTGGAGATACTGACCTTTGTGAAGATGAATCAGGCATGGAACAGCCAGAATTTCCACCCACCAATGCCTGATGCATCAGAGTAGATTGACCATGGTGCCACACCAACTCTTCACAAATATGGATAGTGCAAAACATATTTAAGGTGCTGCTCCCCAGTTACAGACATTCCTCCGCATCAGACCACAAGTAAGTATTGAGGATAAGCATTAGCTTAAACGTAAATTTTCTTAGGATAAAATATATGTACCCAAAAATTTTTTGAAATCAAACAAAAGGAAAGGTGTGCAAAAAACAGCATGTGCCACCTACACCACCAAGTATTGAAGTGATGCAAAGACCTCTAAAAGGTGGAAGGGAACAACGTATGGTCCATTGTAACAGGTGGGGGTAAAACCTTCCCCTGTAAGGCCCTACTCTCGCATTATTAATTCCCTTCTTGGCAAGTGTTACTTGCCCTAAAAAGGGCGGCCCCACACAGGAACCACTCCCTATTTCCACCTACAAACACTGCCATTTCACAGGATTTTTAGGTGGAAATAGGGAGAGTTTCCTGTGTGGGGCCGCCCTTTTTAGGGCGAGTAACACTTGCCAAGTGGAAATTAATAATGCAAGAGTAGCCTTACAGGGGAAGTTTTTACCCATACGTTGTTCCCTTCCACCTTTTAGAGGTCTTTGCATTACATCAATACTTGGTGGTGAAGGTGGCACATGGTGTTTTTTGCACACCTTTCCTTTTATTTGATTTCAGAAAAATTTTGGGTACATATATTTTATCCTAAGCATATTATTAAAAGTTATGTTTTACGTAATGCATATCCTCAGTACTTACTTGTGCACACTAACGCTTTTACAAAAGAGACTGTTTTCTTCTGCCTACCTGCCTCAGCTACTATCCTGATCCTGCCACCTGCCTTATGCCACACATCTGATGCCAAGTTCTCCTTTTTCACCCACCTTTGTCACCGGGTACTGGTATTGCCACCCACCGCCCCACTATGTCACCGGGTCACTATCGGGACTCTTGATGCTGATGATGCCACCTCCAGGCTGTCTCATACTGCCATCATATGTTCTCCTCATGCTGATGCCAGCTCCAGGCTGTCTCATTCTGCCACCATACGTTCTCCTCATGCTGCTGCCACCTCCAGGCTGTCTCATCCTGCAACTATATGGTCTCCTCATGCTGCCGCCACCTCCACGCTGGGTCATTCAGCCACTATATGGACTCCACATGCTGCCGCCAACTCCAGGCTGTGTCATTCAGCCACTATATGGTCTCCTCATGCTGCCGCCAACTCTAGGCTGTGTCATTCAGTCACTATATGGTCTACTCATGCTGCCGCCAACTCCAGGCTGTGTCATTCAGCCACTATATGGTCTCCTCATGCTGCCGCCAACTCTAGGCTGTGTCATTCAGTCACTATATGGTCTGCTCTTGCTGCCACCAACTCCAGGCTGTGTCATTCAGTCAATATATATTCTGCTCATGCTGCCGCCAACTCCAGGCTGTGTCATTCAGCCACCATATGGTCTCCTGATGCTGCCACTGCCTCCATGCTGTGTCATTCAGGCACTATATGCTCTCCTCATGCTGCCTCCAACTCCAGGCTGTGTCATTCAGCCACTATATGATCTCCTCATCCTGCCGCCAACTCCAGGCTGTGTCATTCAGCCGCTATAGTCTCCTCATGCTGCCGCCAACTCCAGGCTGTGTCATTCAGCCACTATATGGTCTGCTCTTGCTGATGCCAACTCCAGGCTGTGTCATTCAGCCACTATATGGTCTCCTCATGCTTCTGCCACCTCCAGGCTGTGTCACTGTACCGCCATGTGGTCTTCTCATGCTGCTGGCAAAGTAAATAAAACTTTTTAGGTTCATCTATTTGTTATCTTCAATTTAAATGCTAAAATATATCTTTAATCTGGGTTATTCAGCCACTATATGGTCACCACATGCTGCCGCCACCTCCACGCTGTGTCATCCAGCCACTATATGGTCTCCTCATGCTGCTGGCACCTCCACACTGTGTCATTCAGCCACAATATGGTCTCCTCATGCTGCCGCCACCTCCACACTGTGTCATCCAGGCACTGTATGGTCTCCTCATGCTGCCGCCGCCTCCACACTGTGTCATTCAGCCACTATATGGTCTCCATACTGATGCCACCTCTAGGCTCTGTGCTCTGTTACTCTAATAAAGTGATTCTAATAGTGATGTCTTTAATCTGCATGTCATACTAAATAACACTATTGTTTCACTAACCCAGCGCACATCCTATGCATGTTACAGCAAGGAAAAGTGTTCTATACCCCTATTGAGGCTCTCTGTAGGCCAGAAATAGCAATTTTAATACAGATTCGCGGCAAATAAATTCGGACCGAACCAAATTTTGGGGGAGAATTCGGCGAATCGGCCGAATTGAATTTTTCAAAAATTCACTTATCTCTAGTTGCTAGAGCCCAGCACAGTTTGACCTCTTCTCCAGTTAGTCACTCCCATTTGTGCACTTGTCATTTTCTATACCCGCAGGATTGACAGCCACTAGACTGTACTGTAATCCCTGCCTCTCCCCTGTAATCTAGCAACAAAGAGGAACTTCTGGTGGACTCCAAATATGTATGTTCATTTAATTGTAAATTCTTAGATCTCAGCAATGAAGGGGTCAAGTACCTAGTGATAGTAAGTATAGGTTCAGAGTCAAAAGGCCTATACAGCCATGCCCATACTGCATACCATAAAAAGGGACAAGTCATCTTTAAACCCAACCATTAGCCCCTTAAAAGGGTTATTCACCTGTATTTACTTGTTTTCATATGCACTTTTAGGGAATTCTGAGTTAAATAGGTTGGCTACTTTCTAAAACTATTTCTTTAAGTATGTATACCAGCTGCCCATGAATGGTTACGTAAACATTTAAAATCCATGGTCTCTGAATCCATAGGATGGTGACTATCATGTGATCTACTCATGTGACCATTTTCTTAGCTGTCCTTGGCTGCATCCTCTTGTGCACAGGTGAACACATTCTGCAAGTCCATGGATACAAGAATCTGCTGTATGTGCACAAGTACCCAATGTGTTTAGTTACTGTTCAATATCTGCAAAGAAGAGTATCCCTCTTGTGTCCTATGGAGCACTCTTTGTGATGATAGGAGCCAAGAAAATAACTCAGATTTTCCTAAAAGTTACATTGCAAAAAGCATGGGGGGAGATTTATCAAAACCAGTGCAAAGGAAATGTCGACCCGTTGTCCAAAGCAACCAATCATATTGCTTCTTTATATTTGGAGGCCTTTTTTTTTTAAATTAAAGAAGCAATCTGATTGGTTGCTATAAACAACTCGCCAAGTTTTTCACTGCACAGGTTTTGATAAATCTCCCCCATAGAGTTGTGAATTATATATATAAAAAAGACTTATAAAAAAGGCTTATTTTGTATGTGCCACATAAGCTTTGCATGAAGGGGTGGTGAGGGAATTTTTCTCCTTGTCTGTGATTTAATGCAATAAAGATCACAGAAGAATTAGCTGACCTTTATGTAATACCAGGCTGGGGACATGCTAGGTATAATGATTATCCTGTGTGCTTAATTGCCATGGCAGTGCAGCTGTAAATGTTTAGTCTAATGGCAGGTCTTCACAATGACTATTGATCCTCTGTAAACTAATAAAACGTCAATGAATTTCACTAATACCAATATATTCAATGATGTGTTTATCTGATACATTTATTATATGCAAATGTATTACATAGCTTTTCTCCTAAACGTAGAATCATATACTGTACATCATAGAGCTAGTCTAAGTATGTTTTTAAAGCATAGAAGTTAAATGGGGTGATGTATACAAACATGTAAATGATGCAAAGATCAGAATAGAACCCAGTACCGGTCTTCAGTGCTCATTGTTGTTTTAAACACTTTGCCACTTAATAACTTACGTGATTCTTAACATTATTTATAGTTACCCAGTTGCCCATAGCCAAGTTGACCAATCAACTCTCTTCTTTCATTTTTAGCAAAGGCTTCTGCAAAATGAAAGAAGAAATTGGATTGGTTGCTATGGGCAACTGGACTACTTTTCCTTTGCACATGTTTTGATAAATCTCCCCCCATGTGTCTTACTGTTGTTCATTGCCTGTTGTAAGAGGAGTTCTGTTTTTAGCAGTTGGAAAACCAGGATTGGACAGGAAGCGGTGGTGGTTCTTAGTCTGGTAAGTGTGCATGCATCCTGAGCATCCTGCCTCTTTTATGGGATTCACACTGTGCCTGAAAGGTAAAATCAAGGTTCCCTTCCTATTTCTGAGTAACCATAAAGATTTTAGCAGCTGTCCCTTGTGTAAGGCTGGGCTCACACTACGTTTTAAGTAATACGAGACCATATATGGCAGGGGGGGAGCGAAAACCGGGCGCTCCTGTACCCCAGCCGTATCCAGCCCATTTGTAATGCATTTCAATGAGCCGACCAGAGCCAGCGTTTGACTCCGGTCGGCTCATTGAAATGCATTACATGCCGGATATGGCTGGGATATGGGAGCGCCCAGTTTTCGCTCCCCCAGCCTTGTACCGTCCTGTATTGCTTAAAACATGGTGTGAACCCAGCCTAACCTGTCATCATCAGCCGTTCAATTCTTACACCAGTGCTGCTTTTGTGAAGTAACCCCTTCTTTGTTGTGATCCCGTTGCTGTTTTTCCTAATGGTCACACTTCATCTTGCAAACATAGTACTTCAAAAACCAGCTCCTCCCTTAATATGCCATATATGGTAATGTGTTGTTCATCATCCCCTAACACAATGCCAGCCTGTTTAATTCAGTGCACTTTCTCCAGCACTATGTCATCATAATATAGCACACATGAGTAGGTGTTGTTCTCTTATTGGCCAGAAAGTAATGGAAAGAAAAATGTACTACTGGCAAATATCATAGATCTGGTTTCACCCCTGAAGTGAAGAGAATGACAGCAGTGAGAACACAAAAATCACCACTCTGAAAGGTCAGGACAATGAGAGACAGTCCTTAAAGTGGCCCTGTTATCTACCAAAATTTTTGACATGTTCTAGAGACATGTGAAAAGTTTTGATAGGCCGAGGTCCAAGTGTTTAATGATCATTAAAGTAAAGCAGAAGTGCATGATTAACCCCTTAAGGACTCAGGGTGTACCTGTACATCCTGAGTCCGCTCCCGTTCTATAACGCGGGACCCGTGGCTAATAGCGCACGGCACTGATCGCGCGCTATTAACCCTTTAGACATGGCGTTCAAAGTTGATCGCCGCATCTAAAGTGAAACTAAACTAATGCCAGTTAGTTCAGGGGGCTGTTCGGGACAACTGCTGTGAAATCGCGGCATCCTGAACAGCTGTAGGATACGAGGAGGGTCCCCTTACCTGCCTCCTGGTGTCCGATCGACGAATGACTGCTCAGTGCCTGAGAACCAGGCATAAGCAGTCAAGCAGCAGAATCATTGATCAATGGTTTCCTATGAGAAACCATTGATCAATGTAAAAGGTCAGTGTGTGCAGTGTTATAGCCCCCTATGGGAGCTATAACACTGCAAGAAAAAGTTAATAAAGATCATTTAACTTCTTCCCTAATAAAAGTTTGAATCACCCCCCTTTTCCCATTAAAAAAAACCTGTGTAAATAAACATGAAAATAAACATATGTGGTAGTGCTGCATGCAGAAATGTCGAAATTATAAAAATATATCATTAATTAAACCGCACGGTCAAATGCGTACGCGCAAAAAAATTCAAAAGTCCAAAATAGCGTATTTTTGGTCACTTTTTATATAAAGAAAAAATTAATAAAAAGCGATCAATAAGTCCAATCAATACAAAAATGATACCACTAACAACTTTAGATCACGGTGCAAAAAAAATTAGCCCTCATCTTGCCCCATACGTGGAAAAATAAAAAAGTTATATATTAATTTTTTAGGTGCAAAATTGAAAGAATTATGATTTTTTAAAGATAAGGAGGAAAAAACTAAAGTGCAAAAAAGGAAAAAATCATGAGTCCTTAAGGGGTTAAGTGCTTCTCTGAACCCCCCAGCTTACTGCATCCAGTTCTACTAGACAGGCTCCATTATAAGTCTATGGAGTTCATCTAGTGCAACTGGATGAAGATTATGGCGAGTGAAGCACACATTTTTCCTGGCTTGATCTATTGTTCATGGGAGTCTAAACATTCAGACCCCAACTGTTCAAAACTTTTGACATGTCTCTAGGTAAATTACATAGACTCTGTAAGTGTCTAAAGCACCATTTGCTTGAATGTATTTCCTGCTCTCCATTGTCCCCTATGCGCTCTCTTAGGCTCCTTCCACACTGCCGTTAGTGCCCGGCAGTGTGACGGCCATTATCTTCCGGCAGAATAACTTGAATGGGATCTTCACACTAAAGGACATTAAAGGCATAAAAAAAAAAGAGAGCCTTAACGGACATTTGTGGCAGGGCCCAGCGGCAGTGTGAAACTAGCCTTACATATGTGGTCCTTGAAATCTGTTATTATTGCTAATTTAAAAAAATTATAAAACCACATATGAAAAAAGACATATGCTGGCCATACAAAGTAAATACACAATGAATCACTGGTGTTATTATTGGCTTCTATGGATGCTTAATGCATTTAGCTGCTTTTATTTCTATCAAAAAATTGAAATTCATGTAAAAAGTTAAGAGAAGTCAAAGTTGTTTATCCCATTTTGGTTATGCGTTGAAAAATCCATCCTGAGTAATCACTTACTCAAAGCACATACTTCCAACACTGAAATTTTGCAACTATTATACAATAGTATTTCATGCCATAACCTTGATCAGATACTGCTGTGCCTTAAGACAACATAATCTTATCGATGGAGATCTCACTTGCGTACTGCAGTCCCTTCATTAAAAGACCGCCACAGAAATGTGTAATTATGCCACTGTGACTGGTAAAGTGGTCGGACCCCATGATCAGAAACTTATCCCTTATCATGTGGATAGAAAAAACATTTCTTAACCTCTTAAGGATACATGTACGCCCTGCGGCCGCTCCCCTTCTATGATGCGCACTTAGGAGCTGAGCACGCAATCATGGTGTGATGGTCCAGGTGGCTATCAGCCACCGGGACCTGTGGCTAATGCTGGAAATCACAGATCGCGGTGATGTCCAGGAATAACCCCTAAAATTTAAACAATCCCAGCTGCTGAGCGGCGCTGATCGGGACCACCGCGGTGAAATCCTGATCAGCTGGGAGCCATAACAGGCTGGAGCAATGGAGCACCAATAACACTGATCAATGCTATGCTATGGCAGTGAATGAACTATATCCCTCTGAGGTTGCACATACACTCACTGGCCACTATATAAGGTACATCTTTCTAGTACTGGGTTGGCCCCCTTTTTGCCTTTAAAATTGCCTTCATTATTTGTGACATACTTTCTACAAGGTGCTTGAAACATTCCTCAGAGCTTTTGGCCCATATATAAATAACGGTATCACACAGTTGCTGCAGATTTGTTGGCCGCACATCTATGATGAGAATCTCCCATACCACCCATTCCAAATGTGCTCTATTGGATGATCTGGTGACTGTGAAGGCCATTGGAGTACAGCAAATTTATTGTCATGTTCAAGAAACCAGTTTAAAATGATGTGAGCTTTGTGGGTGCATTATTCTGTTGGAAGAAGCCATCAGAAGATGGATCCACTGTGGTCATAAAGGGACTGACATTTTCAGCACTAATACTCAGGTAGGCTGTCACATTTAAAGATGCTTAATTGGTACTAAAGGGCTCAAAATGTGCCAAGAAAATGCCTCCCACGCTTAACCATGACTTAACTATTGATACAAGGCATGATGGGTGCATGCTTTTATGTTGGGTACTCAAATTCCCACCCTGTCATCTGATTGTCACAGCTGGAATTGAGACTTATCAGACCAGACAACATTCTACCAGTCTCCCATTGTTAAAATTTGGTGAATCAGTGCAAACTGTTGCCTTGGTTTTCTTTTCTTAGTGGATGAGTGGCACCTGATCTGGTCTTCTGCTGCTTTTGCCAATCTGTTTCATGATATGATGTGCTGTGCGTTCAGAGATAGTATTTTAAATAACCTTGGTTGAAACCACTGGTTATTTGAGTTATTGTTTCCTATCAACTCAAACCACTCTGCCCAATCTCCTCTTACTTTTAACATTAACAAGGCATTTTCATCTACACAACTGGTGTTCACTGGATATTCTCTATTTTTCAGACCATTCCTCAGAAATTCCCAGCATAAAAGTATTGAAATATTTCTTCTTACATTTTCAACAATCCCCACAACAATTACTTACTTTACAATTCTGCAGAAAATGTTAGCACTACATAAATAAAAGCTAAGAATAATAGCTCCAGATATAGAGACAAAGCTCACACGTTCATCTAACAGCTACACTGCAGACTTTACACATTTAATATTAGTCAGCACTAAGGAAGCAACTAGTGCTCAGATTACAAATTAGGCTGAAAACTGATTAAATAAGCAAGGGACTTAGAGTCCTTAACTTCCACCGAGCATGAATATTAAAATGCACAGCCTTTACATCCAAAATATATGGGAAAGACTAAAATATTCAGCATGGAAAAGAACATAACTAATGCAGATTAATCAACATCCCTTTAGGGAAGAAACATATGTCCGCATCTTTTGATTTAACATCTATATATGAAATTTGAGGGCTGCTTGAAAAAACGTATCCCATGACCAAGCAGTTCGGGAATGTATGGTTACCGTGGCCTGAACAGACATAAGGAACATACTGTATGCTTCCATTAAAGGAACACTCACAAGCAAAACTGGTGGCCCAGTGCGAGTTGTTCTAGCTGCTACATCAAAGTTAGTCAGGTGGCAAAGGTATTTAAAGGTTTACTGGACAGTATAATGTTTATTTCAGGGGATATAGGCCTAGGTAACTGCATTATTTTACATTGCATATGTGTATTTATAGATTATTCTGTCATAAGATGCATACACAGAGTGGTAGAGGGTTATTTCTTGCAAAATTTGTCTCACACCCCACTGCATCTCTGTACAGTAGACACAAGAATCTAGTCACATGTAAGACTCCTAGCCAATTTATACAGGAAGTATCCCAACTCCATGCCCGAGTCTGGGACAAGAGGTGGAAAATGTTTCCTGCTTAGTCAGAGTTCTGTCCTGGCCATGGCTGGGTGCACATGTTGGTTCCTCAGATCCTGTCACACTGCACATTCCTGAAGAATTCCTGTAGTTGATCGTATTTGCAATATACTTTGTATTGATGGTAATATTATATATGTGGTCATTGATAATGATTACCTTACCTTCTCATGTTGTGTGTTCCTAAGATGACTTTAATGATGACATAGATATAGGTATGTTTGTATTTTTTATGAGTGTTTGTATTTTTCATTAAAGATTTTTATATTTTGATTATATCTGGTCATAGTGCTATAGTTTGGAGTTATTGTATTTGGAAACACTACACAGATTGGTTTTGGTTGGTATCTTACACTTGTTTCCCTGTTCTAATATTGGATGATGATAGCTATTCTGTTGTATACTTTTCTAAAAGTACCTTTTTTCTAAACATGTAAAAAAAAACTCTTTTTTATTGTACGTTACACTTCCACAGCTATCAACCACACAAATCCACTAGAAATGCACTTCCACCAATTCCTCTCAATGTTAATGAGACTAAGAGTGTCATAGGGACTGAGACAGCACTGAATGCATAACTAGGATAGGAATGATTTCTACCTTCCTTACAGTTCCCATAATTTGATGCAAAACAAATCCTATAAGGAAATACATTATGGAAATGTGCCAGAAACCACAAGCAAACTATTTTCCTGTTTGTTATGACCCACCTGTGAAAAAAAATGCACTAAAACTGGATGGGGTGAACAAGGCCTTGAAGATTTTAATGCATTAGTGGTGAAGTTGTAATATAATTTGCAGTGCAGTACTAAGAATGTATCCACATTGATCATCTTTCTCTAAAACACATAAACAGTCAAATATATGAAGAAATATGTTTTTAAAATATTAAAGGACATAGAGTATCCATAGGAAATACAATATGCATATGGCATGAAGTCTGAATCTAAAATTAGCCATTCACATTAAATGAATCCTCCTGAATCTTTTCATCCAGCATGTTTTCCTATAACCACAGCTGTTTTCTGACATAGGAAGAAGCTACTTTTTGTCATCCATATTAGCATTCATGGGGCCAGTTTTTTATGTGAAAAAGTAAAAAAGAAAATGTGTGCAGGCCTCATTTTGCACCTCCTCCAACAAAGGGATGTGACATTAGTATAAAAGATGGTTGGTTTAATTGTAGTGAGTTTCTACCCACATTTATTAAATATAAGTTTTTAAAATTGCAAATTGCAACATTGTTGGCCAACTTCAAAGCAAAAAAGTGGTTGGCAAAAAAATGCAATAAAGAAAACGTACATTTATTGCAGGATACCTTAGGTTAGAACATCACTCCTCGTAAGAGCTTTAGGGTATGTTTCCACTACTTATATTTGTGGTCATTTATTTTCTATAACTGTTTTATTCACCTGAATGAAGTTATAGAAATCTGAAAAATTATGAGACAGACTTTCCGTCACAGACACTTCTGCAAGAAATATTTCCACGCGTTGAATATACCATTTGACTCCAGCTTTAGTGTGACTTTGGTCATTAAAACATTTCAAAATAAAAAAAAACTTTTTGAAAAATAGAATGTTTTTGTCCATATTACCAGAAAAGCACTTTAGGAATCCATATGACCACGAATCACAATTTCCTTTTCTTACATTTCTAAAAGAAGGAATGTGCTAAATACCAGGTCAAGATATACTGTACATCCGCCATTAAATTTAACTTTTTCATCTATATTGATATTGTTGCTTTGCCAAGTCAAGTGAAATGTCCTGACAAGTCAGACACAGGGATGAATACTATTATATCAGAAGATTTGGTTTAATAGTATAATAATGTAAAGATAACAATATACAACTGCTGGAGACTGGTAGAAATAGCTTTTCTAACTAGTGATTAACTCCTTATTGTTACATTTCCAAGAGTGTTGAAACTCGTTTCACCAAAATCGTTTCACCAAGAAGTGTTGTTCAATTAAATTTTGACAAAGTATTCATTAAAAATCATTTGGATGGCAAATGTCATGTTTGTAAGTTTGTAATGCAGCTATCTTTTTCCTACAGATCTTGGCTTCAGAATGTTCAGCAACTTGAATTTCTGCTCTTGTAAATTTCCTTGCATATTGAAGTGGCTGTAATCTGCTCCGTTCACCCTTCACATGGAGTCCCATACGACTTTTCACCAGGGTAATGATGCTGCTTCGTAGACTCATTAGACTACATATACTGATATTTAGCAGTAACTCCAGAGCAAGAGGTCGTGCTATCAGACTGGAATTTGGCAGACTCATGGAAAATATGGGTAGGCGGCTCTACTGGGTGGTGGTCTCATGTAGCAGATTGCACGAAAAAGTGACAAAGGTTAACTCTGGAAGGACATTAAACTTGCATAGGCCATTTATGAGACTGTTTCAATAAAAATAAAGACCAGCTGTTAGTTAAGGGTGTTCCAGCTGAAAAAAAGACATTACAAAGGCAAAGGACTAATAAACAAGAAAAAACATACAGAACATAAACAATAAATAATGTGTGTGTGTGTGTGTGTGTGTGTGTGTGTGTGTGTGTATGGGGGATATGTGTTAAAGTAATGCCCAGTTAATTTTTTATGGCTGCTGGATAAAGAAATAACTTTTTTTTAATATGTTGCAGGGCATGATGCTACACAAAAATCTCATACTCACCAAACCTGGTTCCAGGTTCTGTACAATAAGGCTAAGATTTTTACTTTACGCTGCGGCCAGATGTTAGCTGTAAATTAATGAGAAATCGCTAAATTCTTTTTCCACTTGGCGTTTTTCATTTTGCCTTTTTTTTTATCCTTTTGGCGTTTTTTCTCTCTTTTTTGGTGTTTTTCAGCTCCTTGGCGGTTTTCAAAAGTCGCAGCATGTTGAGCCACTGGCGTTTCTTAGTCAAAATTGTGGCGTTTTTCTCCCATAGAAGTCTACGGGAGTGAAAAAACGCCATGTATGTTTTGCATTAGGAGTTTTTCTTTGGTGTTTTTTCCCCTGTGAAAAAAAGGGGCTGTTCCCAGGAAGAGGAACAGCAGCCATTTTCTCTGGAGTCAGCCAAAAAGTTTTAAAAAAATCCAACTTGGAAAGGCTGGAAAAACTGCCAAGGTGCCAAAAATGCAATTTCTACAGGAATGAAAAATCGCCAGATGCGGGAAATTGCAATGGTGTTTTTTCAGGCGTTTTTTTCAAACAAAAAAACGCAGGACAAAAAAACAAGTAGAAACTTAGCCTTATAGTTACATGTTTAAGCACTATAAAATAAATTGGTCATTTTGATAATTGCTCTTTTATGGAAGAAAAGCAGATCCTTTCTTATTCTAAAACCAATATAGCCATTTAGGCCTGAAATTTAGCTGAAAGTAAACTTATCAAGTTTGGACACAGATAAATGTTTTCAGTAAAGTAAGAAAAGGTCACAGCTGTTCAGCTTCATTATGGGTCCAGAGCACATTCTGAACAAAAGGCTTACAAAAATGCGATTCCCACCCAAAAAGAAGCAATACTTTCTGAACATAAATAATATAAAATATAAGAATGCATTATACACTTAGCCATTATATACAGACATACTGTACATATATGCATTTGAGCACCATAATTCAGTTAAAGTAGTTTGAACCTGGCACTGTTTCTTTTAACCCATTCCTGACAGCAATTTTTGACATAGTTTTTTTACTATACAATACGGAAAACGGATGTATAATAATGGATGAATACTCAAAGTGTTAAAGCAGCCTAAATTGTAGACTCCATTCTAAAAAAGTATAATGCCTCCAAAAAAAAAAAAATGTTAATGTTCATTTTTAATCAAGGATCAATTTGTGGGCGGGCAGGGACCTAAAAATGTAGATGACAATAATAAAAATTTAGAAAGGGGCCATTTAAATGTAAAAATAATATATTTTTTATAATGATTTTTTTAATCATTTTATTAGTAATCCATTTTAATATTGTGTTTAATAAAGAGTATGTATGTGTGTTTCACTTTTTTTTCTCTATTTTTTTTTTCATTTTTTAGGTAGTACTACTACTCCCAGCATGGGACAGACTGTTCCATGATGGGAGCTGTAGTAGCTGTACTAATAGACAGGTCACAGCAGGTGTCACGCCTGACACCCGATGCGATTGTCCTTTCTAATGCAGAGATGGAGCGTCTTTCTCCTGCGCTCGCATCTCTGCACTACTGCACTATACTCCGGCCAGCCAGTGATGTGAATAGAATTCACACCACTTATTCATATTTCCCGCAAAGAGCTGCGATTGGCCAGATGGTTCCAGCCACTCACACCTCTCTGCGGGAAATATGAATAATAGGTATATATACGGCATATACTCATACTACAGTGAGACCAGAGAAGAGCGGCCGCCTGCCCGCATCTATACATCATACAGGATGATCACATCGGGTGTCAGAAGTAACACCCGCTACGATCTGTCTATTAATGCAGGTACTACAGCTCCCAGCATGGAGCAGAGTGTGCTCCATGTTGGGAGCAGTAGTACCTGCAGCTGAGGACAGATCATAGCAAGTGTCAATTCTAACACCCACTGCGATCGTCCTATTGCAATGATGCGAGCGCAGGAGAAAGCCGCTCGCATCTGTGCATTATACAGGACGACTGCAGCCGGTGTCGCTAATGAAGAAATTCGTTATTTCGCATTGAGTCGAAGTTCGGATTTGGTCCGAATCTATTTTTTCATGAAATTCAGAACGAACTTGACTTTGTCAGATTTGATTCGCTTATCTCTAAATATGAATCTAGGAGCCAGCAAAAAAAGGTAAGGAGCCAGGATGTTGCATGTCACTTAACGTGATGTCACTCAATGGGACGTTATGTGACATCATATGATCAGTCATCAGTGTTCCTGTCACGATGCCGGCTGGCAGGTAGTGGATCCTCTGTGCCAGAGAGGGATTGACGTGGACCGTGCTAGAGGATCGGTTCTAAGTCACTACTGGTTTTCACCAGAGCCCGCCGCAAAGCGGGATGGTCTTGCTGCGGCGGTAGTGACCAGGTCGTATCCCCTAGCAACGGCTCAACCTCTCTGGCTGCTGAAGATAGGCGCGGTACAAGGGAGTAGACAGAAGCAAGGTCGGACGTAGCAGAAGGTCGGGGCAGGCAGCAAGGATCGTAGTCAGGGGCAACGGCAGGAGGTCTGGAACACAGGCTAGGAACACACAAGGAAACGCTTTCACTGGCACTAAGGCAACAAGATCCGGCGAGGGAGTGAAGGGGAAGTGAGGTGATATAGGGAAGTGCACAGGTGTAAACACTAATTGGAACCACTGCGCCAATCAGCGGCGCAGTGGCCCTTTAAATCGCAAAGACCCGGCGCGCGCGCGCCCTAGGGAGCGGGGCCGCGCGCGCCGGGACAGAACTGACGGAGAGCGAGTCAGGTACGGGAGCCGGGGTGCGCATCGCGAGCGGGCGCTACCCGCATCGCGAATCGCATCCCGGCCAGGGGCGGTATCGCAGCGCCCCGGGTCCGTGGAACCGACCGGAGCGCTGCAGTGAGAGGAGTGTAGCGAGCGCTCCGGGGAGGAGCGGGGACCCGGAGCGCTCGGCGTAACAGTACCCCCCCCCTTGGGTCTCCCCCTCTTCTTGGAGCCTGAGAACCTGAGGACCAGACTTTTGTCCAGGATATTGTCCTCAGGTTCCCAGGACCTCTCTTCTGGACCACAACCCTCCCAATCCACTAAAAAGAAGGTTTTCCCTCTGACCTTTTTAGATGCTAAAATTTCTTTGACGGAGAAGATGTCCGAGGAGCCGGAGACAGGAGTGGGGGGAACAGATTTGGGAGAGAAACGGTTAATGATAAGTGGTTTAAGAAGAGAAACATGAAAGGCATTAGGAATACGAAGAGAAGGAGGAAGAAGAAGTTTGTAAGAGACAGGATTAATCTGGCGCAAAATCTTGAAAGGACCAAGATAGCGTGGTCCCAACTTATAGCTAGGGACACGGAAGCGGACATATTTGGCGGAGAGCCATACCTTGTCTCCAGGGGAAAAAATGGGAGGAGCTCTTCTTTTCTTATCCGCGAATCTCTTCATGCGTGAAGAAGCCTGTAAGAGAGAATTTTGGGTCTCTTTCCATATGATGGAAAGATCACGAGAAATTTCATCCACAGCGGGCAGACCAGAGGGCAAGGGGGTAGGGAGGGGGGGAAGAGGGTGACGGCCGTACACCACGAAAAACGGGGATTTGGAGGAAGATTCAGAGATTCTGAAATTATACGAGAATTCGGCCCAAGGTAGAAGATCTGCCCAGTCATCCTGGCGGGAGGAAACAAAATGTCGTAAATAGTCACCCAAGATCTGGTTAATTCTTTCTACTTGTCCATTGGATTGAGGATGGTATGCAGAAGAAAAATTTAATTTAATCTTGAGTTGTTTACAGAGAGCCCTCCAGAATTTAGACACAAATTGGACGCCTCTATCCGAGACGATCTGCGTAGGCAACCCGTGAAGACGAAAAATGTGTACAAAAAATTGTTTAGCCAACTGAGGCGCTGAAGGAAGACCAGGAAGAGGGATGAAATGTGCCATTTTGGAGAATCGATCAACGACCACCCAAATAACAGTGTTGCCATGGGATGGGGGTAAGTCAGTAATAAAATCCATACCAATCAGAGACCAAGGTTGTTCGGGAACAGGCAGAGGAAGAAGAAAACCAGCGGGCTTCTGGCGAGGAGTCTTATCCCGGGCACAGATAGTGCAGGCTCGCACAAAGTCCACCACATCAGTCTCTAGAGTCGGCCACCAATAGAAGCGAGAGATGAGTTGCACAGATTTCTTGATGCCCGCATGACCTGCGAGATGGGAGGAGTGACCCCATTTGAGGATTCCGAGGCGTTGGCGTGGAGAAACAAAGGTCTTTCCTGGAGGAATTTGCCTGATGGAGGCTGGAGAAGTGGAAATCAGGCAGTCAGGAGGAATGATGTGTTGAGGAGAGAGTTCAATTTCAGAAGCATCTGAGGAACGAGAGAGAGCATCGGCCCTAATGTTCTTATCAGCAGGCCGAAAGTGAATTTCAAAATTAAATCGGGCAAAGAACAGAGACCACCTGGCCTGACGAGGATTCAGCCGTTGGGCAGACTCGAGGTATGAGAGGTTCTTGTGATCGGTGTAAATAATAACTGGAAATCTTGATCCCTCCAGCAGATGCCTCCATTCCTCAAGTGCTAATTTAATGGCTAGAAGCTCTCGATCCCCGATGGAGTAGTTCCTCTCCGCCGGAGAGAAGGTCCTAGAAAAAAACCCACAAGTAACAGCATGCCCGGAAGAGTTTTTTTGTAGAAGGACAGCTCCAGCTCCCACTGAGGAGGCATCAACCTCCAATAGGAAGGGTTTAGATGGGTCAGGTCTGGAAAGCACGGGAGCCGAAGAGAAGGCAGACTTGAGTCGTTTAAAGGCGTCTTCCGCTTGAGGAGGCCAAGACTTGGGATCGGCATTTTTTTTGGTTAAAGCCACAATAGGAGCCACAATGGTAGAAAAATGTGGAATAAATTGCCTGTAATAATTGGCGAACCCCAAAAAACGTTGGATGGCACGGAGTCCGGAGGGGCGTGGCCAATCTAAGACGGCAGAGAGTTTATCTGGATCCATTTGTAGTCCCTGGCCAGAGACCAAGTATCCTAGAAAAGGAAGAGATTGGCATTCAAACAGACATTTCTCAATTTTAGCATAGAGTTGATTGTCACGAAGTCTCTGAAGAACCATACGGACATGCTGGCGGTGTTCTTCTAGATTGGCCGAAAAAATTAGGATATCATCAAGATATACAACAACACAGGAGTATAACAGATCACGAAAAATTTCATTAACAAAGTCTTGGAAGACAGCAGGGGCGTTGCACAGGCCAAAGGGCATGACCAGATACTCAAAGTGTCCATCTCTGGTGTTAAATGCTGTTTTCCACTCATCCCCCTCTCTGATGCGGATGAGGTTATAGGCGCCTCTTAAGTCCAATTTAGTAAAGATGTGGGCACCTTGGAGGCGATCAAAGAGTTCAGAGATGAGGGGTAAGGGGTAGCGGTTCTTAACCGTGATTTTATTAAGTCCGCGGTAGTCAATGCAAGGACGTAGAGAGCCATCTTTTTTGGACACAAAGAAAAATCCGGCTCCGGCAGGAGAGGAGGATTTACGGATAAAGCCCTTTTTTAGATTCTCCTGGACGTATTCAGACATGGCAAGAGTCTCTGGGGCAGAGAGAGGATAAATTCTGCCCCGGGGTGGAGTAGTACCCGGGAGGAGGTCGATAGGACAATCATAAGGCCTGTGAGGAGGTAGAGTCTCCGCTTGTTTTTTGCAGAAAACATCCGCGAAGTCCATATAGGCCTTAGGGAGACCGGTTACTGGAGGAAGCACAGAGTTACGGCAAGGGTTACTGGGAACCGGTTTTAGACAGTCCTTGGAACAAGAGGGCCCCCAACTCTTGATCTCCCCAGTGGACCAATCCAGGGTTGGGGAATGAAGTTGAAGCCAGGGAAGTCCAAGGAGAATTTCCGAGGTGCAATTGGGGAGGACCAAAAGTTCAATCCTCTCGTGATGAGATCCGATGCTCATTAGAAGGGGCTCCGTGCGGAAACGTATGGAACAGTCCAATCTTTCATTGTTTATACAATTGATGTAAAGGGGTCTGGTGAGACTGGTCACTGGGATGTTGAACCTGTTGACGAGAGAGGCCAAAATAAAGTTTCCTGCAGATCCAGAGTCCAAGAAGGCCACAGAAGAGAAGGAGAAGGTAGAGGCAGACATCCGCACAGGCACAGTAAGACGTGGAGAAGCAGAGTGGACATCAAGGATTGTCTCACCTTTGTGCGGAGTCAGGGTACGTCTTTCCAGGCGGGGAGGGCGGATAGGACAATCCCTCAGGAAGTGTTCGGTACTAGCACAGTACAGGCAGAGGTTCTCCATGCGGCGTCGTGTCCTCTCTTGAGATGTCAGGCGAGACCGGTCGACCTGCATAGCCTCCACGGCGGGAGGCACAGGAACAGATTGCAGGGAACCAGAGGAGAGAGGAGCCGAGGAGAAGAAATGCCTCGTGCGAACAGAGTCCATATCTTGGCGGAGCTCCTGACGCCTTTCGGAAAAACGCATGTCAATGCGAGTGGCTAGGTGAATAAGTTCATGAAGATTAGCAGGCATTTCTCGTGCGGCCAGAACATCTTTAATGTTGCTGGATAGGCCTTTTTTAAAGGTCGCGCAGAGGGCCTCATTGTTCCAGGATAATTCAGAAGCAAGAGTACGGAATTGTACGGCATACTCGCCAACGGAAGAATTACCCTGGACCAGGTTCAACAGGGCAGTCTCAGCAGAAGAGGCTCGGGCAGGTTCCTCAAAGACACTTTGAATTTCCGAGAAGAAGGAGTGTACAGAGGCAGTGACGGGGTCATTGCGGTCCCAGAGCGGTGTGGCCCAAGCCAGAGCTTTTCCAGACAGCAGGCTGACTACGAAAGCCACCTTAGACCTTTCAGTGGGGAACTGGTCCGACATCATCTCCAAGTGTAATGAACATTGGGAAAGGAAGCCACGGCAAAGCTTAGAGTCCCCATCAAATTTATCCGGCAAGGATAGTCGTAGTCCAGAAGCGGCCACTCGCTGCGGAGGAGGTACAGGAGCTGGCGGAGGAGATGGTTGCTGGAGCTGTGGTAGTAACTGTTGTAGCATAACAGTCAGTTGAGACAGCTGTTGGCCTTGTTGCGCAATCTGTTGTGACTGCTGGGCGACCACCGTGGTGAGGTCAGCGACAACTGGCAGAGGAACTTCAGCGGGATCCATGGCCGGATCTACTGTCACGATGCCGGCTGGCAGGTAGTGGATCCTCTGTGCCAGAGAGGGATTGACGTGGACCGTGCTAGAGGATCGGTTCTAAGTCACTACTGGTTTTCACCAGAGCCCGCCGCAAAGCGGGATGGTCTTGCTGCGGCGGTAGTGACCAGGTCGTATCCCCTAGCAACGGCTCAACCTCTCTGGCTGCTGAAGATAGGCGCGGTACAAGGGAGTAGACAGAAGCAAGGTCGGACGTAGCAGAAGGTCGGGGCAGGCAGCAAGGATCGTAGTCAGGGGCAACGGCAGGAGGTCTGGAACACAGGCTAGGAACACACAAGGAAACGCTTTCACTGGCACTAAGGCAACAAGATCCGGCGAGGGAGTGAAGGGGAAGTGAGGTGATATAGGGAAGTGCACAGGTGTAAACACTAATTGGAACCACTGCGCCAATCAGCGGCGCAGTGGCCCTTTAAATCGCAAAGACCCGGCGCGCGCGCGCCCTAGGGAGCGGGGCCGCGCGCGCCGGGACAGAACTGACGGAGAGCGAGTCAGGTACGGGAGCCGGGGTGCGCATCGCGAGCGGGCGCTACCCGCATCGCGAATCGCATCCCGGCCAGGGGCGGTATCGCAGCGCCCCGGGTCCGTGGAACCGACCGGAGCGCTGCAGTGAGAGGAGTGTAGCGAGCGCTCCGGGGAGGAGCGGGGACCCGGAGCGCTCGGCGTAACAGTTCCCTCATCTCTCTTTTTGTCACAGTCATTACTGTCCCCTCATCTACCTCCACGTGTAAGTTATTTTCTCTTCTCCCACCTGTGTGTCACAGTTAGTACTGTCCCATGATCTTCCTCATGTGTCACAGTTATTACTGTCCCCTCAACTCCCCCTGTATGTCAGTTATTACTGTTCCATCATCTTCCCCCCGTGTGTCTATTACTGCTCCCTCATCTCCCTCCTGTGTGTCCTCTCCTCTTTAAAGAAAAAAAAAATGTTTTTTTTTAAATGTACAATCCTTATTGGAAAAGGATAACAAAAACATGGGTGCTACCACAAAATCCCTGGCACCTGGGATTTATCAAGCCCTGGATTACAGAAATAGAAAATGCCTAATTTTTTTGTAATGTTCTAATACATTTAATTAAATAAATAAATAAATATAATTAAGACCTGCTGGCTAAAAACTAAGATGCCCCAGTTATCTCCAATCCTGAATGTTGCAGGCAGGTATCAGGCATGATTAACAGCTGACACCTTCCATGTAAAAAGGAGGCTCAACTTCTGAGCATGTACCATACTCAGCTCCTCTACATTTTGATGTACTGATACATCAAATGTTAGGGGGGAAGGGGGGTTTACCGTGATAGGTTAGACAGTTGTAAGGCTATGTTTTGAAAACCCAATCTTCCTTTAATCCCTGGCTTGCAACTTAAAGGGATTGTTCAGCGAAAGAAACAGTGTATGTGTCAAAAAGTATAGTAAAGCAAATTACGAATATAATGTTATCTCTAATATATGTCTATTAAAAATATTGTAGTTTTTACCTTATATTTGACTGTTTAAATTCTGACCACTAGATGTCCCCATAAAGGCTTAATTGATATTCAGTTTCTGGCCGAGTCATCTATGTACCAAGAGACAGAGTCAGGAAATGAAAGCTGACCTAGCTTGCTTGGGAATACCCATCCTACTGGGGAAAGAAATGTAGGAGAAGTAAGCAGACCTGAGTAGCACAAGAAGACTGAAAACATGGTCAAAACTAGTGTCATCACAGATAAAGGGGACGGGAAAATTAGCCTTACTACATTGTGAATTAGATCCTTGTTTTTTTTTTGTTTTTTTATTAAATATGTCCAATAGGTCCTGAAATATGTCCCCCAGACGATCCTCTGCTAAATTCAGTGAATCGCATGCAGGAGGCGGGGCTTCACCGACACAATTTACATATCCATTGTCTGTGACTCCACTTCACTAGAAACATTTTAAAGCACTTTCACATGGGAAAATAATGCGCTGAAAATAGTGCTGATTTTGATGTGGATTTTCAGCACTGTTTTGGGGCGCCGCACATAAATAAGAGTGTAGCAAAGAATGACAAAGGCACTCCCCATGTGATGTGTGACTCTTATTTCTTAGTACATCAGTGCAGGATAAGTGCAGGATAAGGCAGCAGCATGCCACTACGAGTTCAAGACGCCAGTGCGTTTAAATTGGTGACAGCTGTTTCCTTCCCAGAGGACCATCACCAAGTTGTCACCAATCTAAACACACTGGCATCTTGCACTTGTAGCGGCATGCTGCCACCGTATCCTGCACTGATGTGCTAAGAAATAAAAGAAGTCACACAGTACATGGTGAGTGCCTTTGTCATTCTTTGCTACACTTGGATTTGATGTTTAAACTTACATTCCTGCAAATGAGCACCATCGGCCAGCAACTGTGTGAATGAAATGTTCACAGCCACCAGCCGCTCCCCTTCATGTAGACCGTACAATCAAGGAGAGTAGCAGTGCATGCACTATCTTTGTTTCTACTTGCTATTTAGAACATAAGTAAGGCTCTGCCCATTTTTGGTCCACTGGACCACAAATATGCAGAACTTTATTTATGTGCAACACAATAAAACACAGCAGATGATAAATGTCCTCCCTAATTTCCTTCTCTGGACCCAGTGACATGATATGCAATTACAAATCAATACACTAATAATGTCTTTTATCTACAAGGAAACAAACTAAAATCTTCTATCTATACTTTAGAGCTATTTGAGTAGTCAAAGCGGTACTCCGGCACTTAGACACGGCTCCCCCCCTCAATGCAAACCTATGGGAGGGGGGGTGACAGCTGTCACGCCCCCTCCCATAGGCTTGCATTGAGGGGGCGAAGTGTGATGTCACATGGGGGCGGAGCCTTGACGTCACAATGCTCCGTCCCTGTGATCAACAGTAATCAGACCCGGAGCAAACACACTCCGGGGACTGATTATAACGGGGTGCGGTGTGCGGGACCCCCGCAACCAGGCATCTTATCCCCTATCCTTTGGATAGGGGATAAGATGTCTAAGCGCCGGAGTACCCCTTAAGTAAGAGAAGTTGCATTTGTTATAGTGTATCACCGAGCACTATGTTCACTATGAAGCAATTGTGATGTGTAAGTGGATTTACACTGAAAAGGCTTAAAATGCTCTCTGTGCAGAGCACTTCCTTGACATTCAAGAGTTGCTGGACAGAAAGCTGGTTTTATATTGTAAATATTTTTTTAACATCCCATGAGTGCATAAAGCCACACTAGTATATAATATTGGTTGTCACTGTTAAATTATCATTTTAGCTATTAGTTATCAAACAGTTAAAAGTATAAGATATGGCCGCACTTCAAGCTGTCATTTTTTCAAATGTGGCCACCACAATAAAAACAAAGAAAAAAGCAAACAATACTGAAAGTAAAACATATAACCATAACCATAGCTTGAACTCTTGTTATTCTTGTATATGACTATTTTTATATATTGGGTGAAAATCTCTTAAAGAAACTTTATTCAATATTTGTTTCTTTATTTAAAAAAATCCATTGGACTTGCCCCTTTAAAACATAAGCTTAGCAACTATGTCAGTGTTGTGATTGCTCTGTTTGACCTTTTACAGTTATCTTGTGATGATAAAGCCAACATAATAAATATAAAAGGGGTTATCTAGGAAAACAAAAGCAGAGCTAATTTCTTTCAAAAATAGCTCCATGTATGTCCCCGGGCTGTTTGTGGTATTACAACTTGGCTCCATTCACTTCAATGGAACTGAACTGCAGAACCAAACCCAACCTGGAGACAGACGGGGAGTGATTTTTTAAAGAAATTAGCTCTGTTTTCTATTCCTGGATAACCCCTTTAAAGGGGTTGACAAACCCTTTCAAATACAGCCCCTGATTAGCTTATTGGCTAATTTTACCTGGAGGAGGCCAGACATTTCCTCTGCCAAATGTAGTATTACATATTGGCCATTCAGAAGCTGCTCGAGTCCACCATAGCGAGTCTCGATTGCAGCTCTTAGAGAGGCAGATCCTGAAAAGAAGTGATGAACGGCATATGCCATATTCGAAATATATGGACGAATATTTGTCCTATATTCGTGAAATTCGCATATTCGACATATTTACAGTTATTTGCGTATAACTATCTCCCTATCTATCTCCCTATCTATCTATCTATCTATCTATCATCTATCCATCTATCTATCTCCTAATTCTTGGTCTATACAGAAGTGATAATGGGTCTATGACATTTTTCATTTTGAATATTGTCATGTCATATTCGCGAATATCATCACTATCTATCTACAGATTTTACCCTATATAATGCTTGGCAAAGCGTTAAATAGGGTAAAATTGTTGTCCTCACCATCCCCGGGGGATGCTCCTACCCCCAGGGATGGTGAAGATATGAAGTTATAAACTAGTCACTGCCGCCGCCGTAAGTAGTCACCTGGCCGGGGAGCTCTTCTCACCTACTCCCGTTCTTCGGCCGGGAGCGACGCCCCCTCCGCTTGATTGATGGGCCGCGTCATGGTTCCGCTCACTGAACAGACGGAGCAGAGCGATGACGCGGCCCATCAATCAAGCGGAGGGGGCATCGCTCCCAGCCGAAGAGCGGGAGTTGGTGAGAAGAGCTCCCCGCTCAGGTGACTACTTACGGCAGCGGCGGTGACTAGTTTATAACTTCATATCTTCACCATCCCTGGTGGCAGGAGCATCCCCTGGGAATGGTGAAAATAAAGATTTTACCCTATATAACGCTTTGCCAAGCATTATATAGGGTAAAATCTGATGATTGGTTCCCTTTAACACTTTTTCTGATACATCACTAAGACATGTCAGAAGTTTAAAACACCAGGAGTCTGTGCCCTTCCATTCCCATTGTAGTGAATAGAATATGTTTGACTACTGACT
Organism: Hyla sarda; assembly: GCF_029499605.1. Classification (NCBI taxonomy): domain Eukaryota; kingdom Metazoa; phylum Chordata; class Amphibia; order Anura; family Hylidae; genus Hyla; species Hyla sarda. Next base: position 151,653,187 of record NC_079196.1, read on the forward strand.
AAGGGATCAGTAGTCCAGAAATATAAAAGCACAGTGGTTAAAAAGTCATAATTTAAGTGATCAGTGGCAGTCACAGGGCACTAACCTTCACCTAAAACATCTGCAAAGATATGATAGAAATTTAAAGATGAACCTTCTCCACCACAGAGAAATAGCAGTCCACAAGTTACTCAACAGACCCATCTTGTAACTTCTCCTGGCTGTATTATCTTGAGAGTTGTGAAACTACAAGGATTTATGTATGTTGTTGCAATGTAGCAGTCTGGACAGGCCAACTTAGAAAAATATCAATGTAACAGCAGAGCTCTAAGTGAAACCCCCAAGTTTACAGGTCATGGTGGAAACTTCTGTTCACAGAGCAGATCAGCAGCTAAGCCAGGTTGGTGTTCACATACTCCTGTACAGAAAATAGAATAAAAAATATACAAATTCAAACTGAAAAGAAGAAAAAAAATGTTTCACTACTTGATTTTACAAAATTTTAATTTTTATTTTTTCATGAAAATTTTAATTTTTTGTGGCAAATTAACATAGCATTTTTCACAGCTTTTTTGTTGCCTTTGTGCTACAACCAGACTATCACTTTAATCTAACCCCTTCAGGACCAGGCCAGTTTAGGCCTTAAAGGGGTACTCCGGTGGAAAACAATTTTTTTAAGTCAACTGGTGCCAGAAAGTTAAACAGATTTGTAAATTACTTCTATTAAAAAATCTTAATCCTTCCAGTACTTATCAGCTGCTGTATACAACAGAGGAAGTTCTTTTCTTTTTAAATTTATTTTCTATCTAAACACAGTGCTCTCTGCTGACACCTTTGTTTATGTCAGGAACTGTCCAGAGCAGGATAGGTTTGCTATGGGGATTTTCTCCTGCTCTGGACAGTTCCTAAAAAGGACAGAGGTGTCAGCAGCGAGCACTGTAGTCAGACATAAAATAAATTCAAATAGAAAAGAACTTCATGTGGAGCATATAGCAGCTGATAAGTACTGGAAGGATTAAGATTTCTAAATAGAAGTAATTTGGAAACAGTTAATAAAAAAAAAAAAAAAATTCCACCGGAGTACCCTTTTAAGGACCAAGGCCGATTTTTCAAATCTGACCTGTCCCACTTCATTTTGTGATAACTTCAGGACACTTTAACTTATCAAAAAGCAGCAATTTTGGACTTTTTTGTTTATTTACGTTTACACCATTCCCCATACGGGATCATTAACATTATATTTTGATAGTTCGGACATTTATGCATGCGGTGATACTAAATATGTTTATTAATATTTTTTTTACACTTTTTGGGGTAAAATGGGAAAAAAAGGGACAATTAAAATTTGTATTGGGGGAGGGGATTTTTTCAAAATTTTTTTTTCCTTTTTTTAACTTTTTTTGCCCACTTTTTAGGTCACCATAGGGGACTATTTATAGTAATCAGTACTGCTCAGTGCTATGCATAGGGAACAGCAGTGATCAGTATTATCGGCGATCTTCTGCTCTGGTCTGCTCGATGTCAGACCAGAGCAGAAGATCCCTGAAGACATATGGAGGCAGGTGAGGGGACCTCAGTCCACCATTATGGATGATTGGACATCAGCCTTGATCAATACAGATCGCACTGCCGCAGATGCTGTGATCTGTATTGATCAGGGCATCTGAGGGGTTAATGGCGGACATCAGCGTGATCGCTCATGTCCACCATGAATCAGGGACCTGCCGTGCATGATGCAAGCACCACTCCGGTGCTCACGATCATGTACAGGATGTAAATGTACGTCCTGGTGCGTTAAGTATCACCGCACCAGAACGTACATTTACGTCCTGCGTCGTTAAGGGGTTAAAGAAAAGGGTCTCAAACACATTGAAAAAATGGTGTAAAAAACAAGACAGAGTTTGGTGCACCAGATTTTTAGTGCAAGCTATTTTATGTATCTTCCCGAGCGTGGTGTTTTTATGGTCAGCTGCATTTTGTCTTTCAAATGCAACATGCTCTTGGTATGGCATTTTTAGAGGTATTTTAGGAAGCTCTGCTCCCATAGAGTATTTATGCTTCCTGCTTTTTGTTGTGCTTTTAATGGCATTTTTCACATTTCAATGATGTGGCAAAGAGGGATCTTTGAATCATATGATCTGTAATTAAATAAAAATGTACGTGTCAGAAAAGAATATCTTTAAAAAAAAAAAGCCACACAAAAGCCATAAAAGGGCCATAACAAAACATAACAAAAAACTAGTATGTAGAGTGTTTTTCAGACATTTTAACCTTGTTGTTAATGTCAAAAAGAAAATATATAATGCTTTACCTTCAATTTCTTGTGACATTTTTCTAACTTTGAGTGTGTTTTGGGTCTGTGGCAGTTTTTAACAAACTTAGTATGCTCTAAGGGTGGTTTTGTCCCCCACAAACATGTTTTGCAATTATTGTTGAATTTTTTCACTGTCAGAACCTATAGGATTAAAAGGTTCTGACAAGTTCTTTGTTGTTTTTTGCTGCTGGGTTATGCCCGGCTGTCTAAACTGGTCAGCTGACCTTGATTGGAGCACCTGTTCTGACTCCATATAAGCTGGCAGTCTACTCCCAGTCTTTGCCTGCTAAAGAGCTCAGTTTGTACTCCTAGCTAGCTTTCTACTGTTTCTGTTATATCTGGCATTTTGACCCTTTGGCTGCCCTCTCTCACTCTTCTCTGGTATTAGTGATTTTGTACTTCGATTATTCCTGGTTTTTTACATGGATAGTGGACTTTGATTTTTTGTGTGAGTGTGAGTCTGTCTACTCCCTACTGTACCTTGACCTGTGTCTGTATTATTGTAATTTATTATTTTTACAGTTGACTCCCCTCACTTGTCTAGGAAGGACTGTCACTGTGGTTACGGACCCGATTCCTAGGGTGGGTACGTATGTAGGCAGGGATAGGGGAGTGGGCGAGAATAGTGTGCACTCCTTCCCTGCCCATAAATGACATTTCAGCAGGTCCATATACTGCATTTGCCTTGTTCCTGCATTATGGAAGCAATGTCTGCTTTGCAGGAGCAAATGTAAGGCTTGACTCAGCTTGTCCATGATTTAGCTGAAAGACTTCAGCAATATGAGTCATCTCAGTCTCAGTCAGCATTAGTCCAGACCTTGACTCAGAAGTTGCAAGATCAGGAGAAGTTAGTTCAGAGCTTGCTAGCCAGAATTCAGGAGCTGGAGTCTGCCCGAACTCATGTGTCATCTGTTTCTGCTTCAGCTCCTGTGGAGCCACAAGTTAGTCTCTCTTACTGATTTTCTGGTAACCGCAAGATGTTCAAAACCTTTTGTGAGAGCTGCAAATTGTACTTCAGGTTAAGGCCTTACACATCTGGTTCTGAGGCCCAAAGAGTGGGTATCAATATGTCTCTTTTGCAAGGGGGTCCCCAGGAATGGGTATTTTCCCTTGGTCCCAATGCTCTGGAATTGTCCTCAGTGGACGCCTTATTTGCAGGATTGGGTCTCTTGTATCCTGGACTGGACCATGCTGTGAATGCTGAGAGTCAACTGCGTACATTAAAGCAAGGTCGCAGACCAGTTGAGGAGTACTGTGCATATTTTAGAAAGTGGTGCGTGGCCTAAAACTGGAATACTCCAGCCTTGATTTGTCAGTTTAGATTTGGATTATCTGACACCTTAAAAGACATGCTGGTGACTTACCCCTCTGCTGGCACCCTTGACCAAGCCATGATGTTAGCTGTCCGTTTAGATAGACATCTACGTGAGCGCAAATGAGAGTGTTCATCTTCCTCCAATTCTCCTCTTTTGCTTGACTCCTTACCTGTCTATAAAAACCAACCTGTGCCTGAGGTGGAGCCCATGCACATAGGGTCAATTCATACCCCAGAAGTGCGCAGAAGATTTCATCCACTAAATGGCCTGTGTTTTTACTGTGGGGAGAATACAAACTTCATCACCTCCTGTGTCAAGTGTCCGTGGCCAAGTGGCAATCGTAAAGGCCACTTGGGCGCACAGATATGTCATGCCTCGCAGAGAGCTACGCCTGGCAGAGTTCTTCTGGGGGGCATTGTTCCATCTACTGTACAATCTGACTTAAGTAAGAGAATTGTCAAGCCTGTTTTGCATCAGTCCCTGGCAAAACTGGCATCATGTGACACCATGGGCAATAAGAGTGTGGAGAGAACTCCTGTTGACTTGTAGTCAGAGGGAAGTAATGAGATTCTGGAGGATGACTGTGAGGACACCAATAAGTGGTGTGATTTGGAGGATTAGGATACAGATGAGGACATTGATGGTTCATCTGTATCCAAGTCACGACCTCTTTACTCTCAGGTTATTATGGGTCCAGTGGCCCCTCCGGTGGGGGGTAGTTTCAGTACCTATAAGATTAAAAGGTTCTGACAAGTTCTTTGTTGTTTTTTTGTTGCTGGGCTACACCCAGCTGTCTGGACTGGTCAGCTGACCTTCATTGAAGCACCTGCTCTGGCTCCATATAAGCTGGCAGTCTACTCCCAGTCTTTGCCTGCTAAAGAGCTCAGTTTGTACTCCTAGCTAGCTTGCCACTGTCTGTTATACATGGCATTTTGATCCTGTGGCTCCGCTTTCTGACTCTTCTTTGGTATTAGTGATTTTGTACTTTGATTACTCCTAGTTTTTGACGCGGATAGTGGACTTTGACTTATTATGTGAGGGTGTTAGTTTTGCTTCTGTTAGCCTGTCCGTTCCCTACTGTACCTTGACCTGTGTTTGTATTATTGCATTTTATTATTTTGACAGTTGACTCCCCTCACTTGTCTAGGGAGGGACTGTCACTGTGGTTTCTGTAGGCAGGGATAGGGGAGTTGGTGAGAATAGTGTGAACTCCTTCCCTGCCCAATCGTGACATTCTTTAACCTGTAGGAGACGAAGGGCGTATGCATACGCCCTTGTGTCCTGGTACTTAAGGACGAAGGGCGTATCCATACGCCCGTAGGAATTTCGGTCCCCGCCGGGCGTGGACCGGACCAGGGTGACTGCTGATATCTATCAGCAGGCACCCCGTGCAAATGCCCAGGGGGGTCATTAGACCCCCCCATGTCGGCGATCGGCGCAAATCGCAAGTGAATTCACACTTGCGATTTGCGCCGATTCCAGGTCATTACGGGTCCCGGTGACCCGGTATAGAAGGGGGATCGCGGTGCCACCCCTCCTATGTCTGCTATTGGTGGTCTAGACGTGACCACCAATAGCAGATCGGGGGCGGAGGGGTTTACTTTAGTTTTCCCCGTCCTGCCCACCCACAATAGGCGGGGCAGGACGGGGACAACGACGGGGACGGAACGCCGAAGGTCCACTTACCCCTTCAGAGGCTGCGGGCGACGGAGATCGGCGGGCGGCGACGGAGATCGGCGCGGGCTGCGTGCGGCAGAAGAGGACGGCTCCCTGGATCCTACGGAAGCCGGTAAGTTGCCTAACAACATCTGGAGGGCTACAATCTGAGACTGTAGCCCTCCAGATGTTGCAAAACTATAACTCCCAGCATGCCCAGACAGCTGTTTGGGCATGCTGGAATATGTAGTTTTGCAACAGCTGGAGGGCTGCAGTTTGAGACCACTATATAGTGGTCTCTAAACTGAATCCCTCCAGATCTTGCAAAACTACAACTCCTAGCATGCTCAAACAGCTCTTTGCTGTCTGGACATGCTGGGATTTGTAGCTTTGCAACATCTGAAGGGTCACAGTTTGGAAATCACTGGGCAGTGGTCTATAAACTGTAGCCCTCCAGATGTTGCAAAACTGCAAATCCCAGCATGCTGAAACAGCAAACAGCTGCCTCACCATGCTGGGAGTTGTAGTTGCGTAACCTCCAGCTGTTGCATAACTACATCTCCCAGCATGCCCTTCGGCGATTAGTACATGCTGGGAGTTGTAGTTTTGCAACAGCTGGAGGCACACTGGTTGGAAAATACTGTTAGGTAACAGAACCTAACTGAAGGTTTTCCAACCAGTGTGCCTCCAGCTGTTGCAAAAGTACAACTCCCAGCATGCACGGTATGTCAGTACATGCTGGGAGTTGTAGTTTTGAAACAGCTGGAGGCACACTGGTTGGATAACCTTCAGTTAGGTTCTGTTACCTAACAGTATTTTCCAAACTGAAGGTTTTCCAACCAGTGTGCCTCCAGCTGTTGCAAAAGTACAACTCCCAGCATGCCCGGTATGTCAGTACATGCTGGGAGTTGCAGCTTTGCAACAGCTGGAAGCACACTGGTTGGAAAATACTGTTAGGTAACAGAACCTAACTGAAGGTTTTCCAACCAGTGTGCCTCCAGCTGTTGCAAAAGCACAACTCCCAGCATGCACGGTATGTCAGTACATGCTGGGAGTTGTAGTTTTGCAACAGCTGGAGGCACACTGGTTGGAAAATACTGTTAGGTAACAGAACCTAACTGAAGGTTTTCCAACCAGTGTGCCTCCAGCTGTTGCAAAAGTACAACTCCCAGCATGCACTGTCAGTGCATGCGAAGAGTTGTGGTTTTGAAGCAGCTGGAGGTTTGTCCCCCCATGTGAACGTACAGGGTACATTCACACAGGCGGGTTTACAGTATGTTTCCTGCTTCAAGTTTGGTCTGCGGCAAATTTTTCGCCGCAGCGCAACCTCCTAGCGGGAAACTCACCATAACACGCCAGTGCGAATGTACCCTAAAAACACTACACTACACTACACTAACAAAAGAGTAATAAAGAGTAAAACACTACATATACACCCCCTTACACTGTCCCCCCAATAAAAATGAAAAATGTATTGTACGGCAGGGTTTTCAAAACGGAGCCTCCAGCTGTTGCAAAACAACAACTCCCAGCATTTCTGGACAGCCACTGACTGTCCAGGTATGCTAGGAGTTAAGCAACAGCTGGAGGCACCCTGTTTGGGAATCACTGGCGTAGAATACCCCTCTGTCCACCCCTATGCAATTCCTAATTTAGTCCTCAAATGCGCATGGCGCTCTCACTTCAGAGCCCTGTCGTATTTCAAGGAAACAGTTTAGGGCCACATATGGGGTATTTCCGTAATCGGGAGAAATTGTACTACAAATTTTGGGGGCCTTTTTCTCCTTTTACCCTTTATGAAAAGGAAAAGTTACACCAGCCTGTTAGTGTAAAAAAAAAAAAAAATGTTTACACTAACATGCTGGTGTTGCCCCATACTTTTTATTTTCTCAAGCAGTAAAAGAAAAAAAAAAGCCCCCCAAAATTAGTAACGCAATTTCTCCTGAGTACGGAAATACCCCATATGTGGGCATAAAACACTCTGCGGGCTCACAACAAGGCTCAGGAGTGAGAGCGCACCATGTACATTTGAGGCCTAAATTGGTGATTTGCACAGGGGTGGCTGATCTTACAGCGGTTCTGACATAAACGCAAAAACATAAATACCCACATGTGACCCCATTTTGGAAACTACACCCCCACGGAACGTAACAAGGGGTATAGTGAGCCTGAACACCCCACAGGTGTTTGACGAATTTTCTTTAAAGTTGGATGGGAAAATGAAAAAAATAATGTTTTCACTAAAATGCTGGTGTTACCCTAAATTTTCATTTTCACAAGGGAAAATAGGAAAAAAGCCCCCCAAAATTTGTAACCCCATATGTGGATATAAAGTGCTCGGCTGGCGCACTACAATGCTCAGAAGAGAAGGAGTGCCATTGGGATTTTGAAGAGAAAATGTGTCCGGAATTGAAGGCCACATGAGTTTACAAAGCCCCCATAGTGCCAGAACAATGGACCCCCCCCCCCACTTGTGACCCCATTTTGGAAACTACACCCCTCGTGTAATCTAATAAGGGGTACAGTGAGCATTTACGCCCCACATGTGTCTGACAGATTTTTGGAACAGTGGTCCGTGACAATGAAAAATTTTCATTTGCACAGTCCACTGTTCCAAAGATCTGTTAAACGCCAGTGGGGTGTAAATACTCACTGCACCCCTTATTAAATTCTGTGAGGGGTGTAGTTTCCAAAATTGGGTCACATGTGGGGGGGGGTCCACTGTTCTGGCACCACAGGGGGCTTTGTAAACGCACATGGCCCCTGACTACCATTCCAAACAAATTCTCTTTCCAAAAGCTCAATGGTGCTCCTCCTCTTCTGAGCATTGTATTTCGTCCTAACATGGGATATTTCCATACTCAGAAGAGATGGGGTTACAAATTAAGGGGGGCATTCTCTCCCATAACCCTTTGTAAAAATGGTAAATTTGGGGAAGAAACTGCACTTTAGTGAAAACATTTTTTTTTTAATTTACACATCCGATTTTAACGAAAAGTCGTCAAACACCTGCGTGGTGTTAAGGCTCACTGCACCCCTTGTTACGTGCCTTGAGGCGTGTAGTTTCCAAAATGGTATGCCATGTGGGGTTTTCTGCTGTTCTGGCACCATAGGGGCTTCCTAAATGTGACATGCCCCCAAAAACCATTTCAGCAAAATTCACTCTCCAAAATCTGATTGTTGCTCCTTCCCTTCTGAGCCCTCTACTGCGCCCGCCGAACACTTGACAAACACATATGAGGTATTTCCTTACTCGAGAGAAATTGGGTTACAAATTTTTTGAGGCTTTTTCTCCTATTACCACTTGTAAAATTCAAAAACTGGGTCTACAAGAGCATGCGAGTGTAAAAAATGAAGATTTTGAATTTTCTCCTTCACTTTGCTGCTATTCCTGTGAAACACCTAAAGGGTTAACAAACTTACTGAATGTCATTTTGGATACTTTGAGGGGTGCAGTTTTTATAATTGGGTCATTTATGGGGTATTTCTAATAGGAAGGCCCTTCAAATCCACTTCAAACCTGAACTGGTCCCTGAAAAATTTCGATTTTGAAAATTTTGTGAAAAATTGGAAAATTGCTGCCGAACTTTGAAGCCCTCTGATGTCTTCCAAAAGTAAAAACATGTCAACTTTATGATGCAAATATAAAGTAGATATATTGTATTTGTGAATCAATATATAATTTATTTGGAATGTCTATTTTCCTTACAAGCAGAGAGCTTCAAAGTTAGAAAAATGCTAAATTTTCTAATTTTTCATCAAATTTCTAAATTTTTCACCAAGAAACGATGCAAGTATCGACAAAAATTTACCACTACCATAAAGTAGAATATGTTACGAAAAAACAATCTCGGAATCAAATTTATAAGTAAAAGCATCCCAGAGTTATTAATGCTTAAAGTGACAGTGGTCAGATTTGCAAAAAATGCTCTCGTTCTTAGGGTTATAATGGGCTCCGTCCCCAAGGGGTTAAAGGGGTACTCCGGTGGAAAAACTATTTTTTTTTTCTTTTTTTAAATCAACTGGTGCCAGAAAGTTAAACATATTTGTAAATTACTTCTATTAAAAAATCTTAATCCTTCCAGTACTCATTAGCTGCTGAATGCTACAGAGGAAATTCCTTTCTTTTTGGAACACTGATGACATCACGACCACAGTGCTCTCTGCTGACATCTGTGTCCATTTTAGCAACCGTGCATAGCACATGTATGCTAAGGGCAGCATGGTGGCTTAGTGGTTAGCACTGCTACCTTGCAGTGCTGGAGCCTTGGGTTCAAATCCCACAAAGGACAACAATAAATAAAGACTTATTATTATATTAACATCAACAGAGAGCAGTGTGTTCGTGATGTCATCAGAGAGAATTCCAAAAAGAAAAGAATTTCCTCTGTAGTATTCAGCAGCTAATAAATACAGGAAGGATTAAGATTTAGAAGTAATTTAAAAATATGTTTAACTTTCTGGCACCAGATGATTTAAAAAAGAAAAAAATTTGTTTTTCCACCAGAGTACCCCTTTAAGAGAATTGGCCTCAAAATGTGTTTTTATTTGAACCTGTGTTTTTTAAATTAAAAATTTATAAATAAAATAACTTTAGTTTTTAAGGAATTTTTCTTAAATTTTTTTTTTGGGTCATAGCCAGAAGTGGATTTAAAAGAAATGATAATATACGGGAAGGACTTACACTTCTCTTTCAACAGTTTGGAAGGTTTATTGCAGCTGACAGATTCCATTTAAGAGTAAAAGAGTTATCATAAGGTTCTACTAATCAGGCTCTACATATGTTCAAGTTCATTATAACTAAGCCAATGTTCTATCTTGTTAATCATTTCACAATCCAACTCTGCGCTGTCAATCGATTATGTAAACAATTTATACTGTTTTTGCAGGCAGACACAAATGCAGGAAAAGCAAGGTAATAAATTGTCAGTCTTTGTGCTCAGGTTTACAATGGAAAAGAAGTTAACAAGAGTCAAAAGGGAAACAGCTAGGCCAAGTCCACTGCAACTGAAATTTCCCACTACAGAACAAGCTACAAAACATAGCAAATCAGCAGCAAAAGACCAATAAGACCAATTTTACCCCTTCATAACCAAGCCAACCAAGTTTCTCTGAATGGCTAAAAGCACCAATATACCTCCCAAAAAAGTCCAAACCTGATGATCTTAGGACCTCCCAACTCCTCCCTGACAGATGATGTCGGGGAAGAGAATGGTCATGTATGTTGGATTTCAAGTGCCCAACCCTTTTGTTCATGTAGAGAAAACCTTACATCAACGTTGTATGGCTGGCCCCTCCTTTACAGTTGAGAACACATGAATGTTCAGCCATGCTGAACATTCATGTGTATAGGGAGTTTGGGTGTAGTTAGCCGATAACTTGTCAGACTTCAACATAAACTACACATCTATATTTAACTCAAAGGTTATGTCAAGGGAATAGCATGTTGAAAGTCAATATGCCAATATGTATTTTTTCCTTAAGATCTGCCATTTGTGGTAAGTCAACAGGACTTCATACACTATCAGCTTTATCCCTCCAGTGCTGAGGGATCTTCACTCCAAGTGAGTTACTTCTTTCCAGCCTTATCCACTGTCTGACAGTCAGCCTTATCCTAACCAAAGTCAGTTTTATTATTGTAGCTACATAGTTTAATCAATACAAACAGAAAACAGTTATATTTTTGCTCTCATAGGGGTTGATGTGAGCCCCGTCAGTTGGTGCACATTTGTGGTTTGGGCTGTGTTACATGTGTGGGCTGCAAGAGGCAAATTTTGCTGGAGCAGATGCCTTCCTGTACCTAATGCACCAGTGGGTGTGTTTTGTCTGTGGTTTCAGTAATATATTGTTTTTTTCTCATGTATGATTTGTGACTTGTGCAAAACTTGCATTTTTGCACAAAGGCCAGTCCACCCTGGACCACATGAAACTAGCTGTGCCATGTATACTTTAAAGTGAAGACCAGATATATAATGTGGAAGATTGAGTGACTATTTATTATGCTCAACAAGCCAAGTCTACTTTTTTTTTCTTTATGCCTCCTGAGCAAATCTGTGCACTAGTTGCCAACCTAAAGTCGCACTGTCAACCTGTGTTAAAAAGTGCACATCACCATCATATATGCTGACCAGATGTAAGATGCTTTAAAATGTTACCCCCACAGAGTTTACAGTACACAGAGGATAGTCAGGTATCAGGTGATTGTGTTTTATATGGTGTTTTATAACAAAATTCAAACAATTATAAACTGCTAAGAGGGAAAATACACAATAGTGTGCCCAGCGGAATCAATGGGCATTATCTACGGCCTGTTCTGTTAGCTAAACATGCCCTAATAGGGCACATGACAAGGGATTGCTATTTTAGGCAACTTCTCTACATAAGAAATTGTCCTCTGAAACTGTAAAACAATAATTCTATGAAGTAACAGATCACTAAGTAACAGTAAAACTCAAGTACAGAAAATCATCTTTTCTTTTCTTTTCGCCATATTCTACTTTATTTAAATGAATAGGACTGAACTATTCCCCAACTCTGTGAATAGAAGCTTGTGTGAGAGAGACAACTGAAAAACAGGCCTGTGAACTGCTGACAATATCATTTCTGAAGGACTCCCATATATCACAGCCAGCAGCATGTGCGTGACACTGTCAGGAAGTCTCCCTCATAAATAGCTGAAAGTTTTCAGTATGAATAAGGCTTGTTTTCTATATTGTAGATACTTTAACCTCTTCAAATCTGCAATTGTATCCTAGCTTATGCACAGTTAATGCAGTTTATTCTGATTTGATACAATATTGCGTTGCTACTTAGTTGATACAAGTTTGGCTTGGTGCCAGTGGGTAACAACATGGCATTAATATGACGATAAATATGCTTTGCAGAGAAGAAAGTACCTTGCGCCTTGCTTTCAGTTATGTAATACAGCGAGTTTTACAGCAGATTACCTTGCAGAGCAGATTTTTCCTGTGAACTTTGATACAATTTTCTCTACCTAGAAACATTTGCACCTGCACTGAATGTGTTTATTTGTATTTCTCTTTGCTTTTACTGTAGTGTATGATCTTGCTGGCTCTATACCTAAAATTGACTTGATTACCTAGCATTTCTACAAGGAGTCTAATTACCTGATGTATCAGCATTCAGAAAAGAATTGTCTCTATTGCAAAGGAATCATAATTCATATTTAATTTTACCAAAGAACTAAAATGTCTGATAGATGTGGGTCCCACATCTGGGACCTGTACCTATGTTGAGATTGAGGGCCCCCTTGGGTTCCCCACCCTGCTTGCGGCCACTGGAGGTAGTTAGGAAGCCAAAAATAGCGAACAGACTGTTTTACGCTTTTTATCTAATTCCCTTAGAGGTTAATAGGAATTGCATAAACAGCATGGCACCACAAGCCTTGTGGTTTCCATAACTTGGGAGTTATTGAAACAGCATAGGCTGTAGTGCTACATTGTTTATACAAAACGTAATAATGTTAATGGGAGTTACATAAACTGTTTAAAACATTTCATATGTTTTTCAATTTTGGTGGCCGCAAGTTGACAGGAGGTCAAAGGTGGGGCCCACATTTAACAGACAGTTATAGCATTTCCTATGGATACTCCATGAATGTCCAGATAGGAATATTCCTTTAAGTTGCTAGTAGCAAGAATGTCAAAGCGCCTAAAGAAGGCCATACATTTTCAAGAAATATGGGCTGTTAATTATGCTGACAGCTCTTTCTCTCCTGACCTTTCTTTACACATGAACATTCTACATGGGAAAATGTTTATGTGTGCTGTCCTCTGGCAATGAATATCCCTCCCAAAACAATAGGGTCAGGTGGAAAAAAATCCACCATCATCTGTGGATCGGGAGGTCCCCATACCCCTTAGACAGTCGACCAAACCTGTTAAAGACTTTGGGTTGAACTTTCCAATACTGCCTAGCTTTTTGTGGAAAGGAACTCTGTAGTCCTAAATTTGTACAAAACCTAAGTGAGCATTCTATCATTGGATTATATCAAGGGACAAAGCTTCCGACTTGAGCTTCAGATGGAGAAGTTAAGCACAACTTTAATAATACAGGAGTCGTAGACTATATTAGCATCTGATTTAACTTAATCTAGGAACAGGAATAATTGGGGGGAATGGGTTGCATGAACTTAGTTTCCAAATTTGGATGGAGTCTTACAGAGCGGTCATACAAAGTCTATGCAAGTGAATGGGGCTTAAATATACTTACACATGACTCCAATATTTGGAAGTAAAAGGCCAAATGTCATAGGTTACGAAAAATGTAACACTGGTGGCTATCAGCCGCCAGCGAGCAGCACATCCCGCTGCTTACCTCAGCTGTGCCACATGCTCAGCTCTTCCTCCCCACTGCAGACTCCGGACATCATCATCAGTACTGTCCCATGAGGCAACAGTGTTTGATGAACCCTATTGGGGCTGCAAACATGCAAAAGCTGTTTATTTAAAGGTCCGTGCATGTCCCTTATTCCTCCTCTAATCCCTGCCAGACACCAGCTATATAAGAGCATTTCTCCCTTCCTTTGGTGCCTGAACAACAGTGTACTTTTAATTCTAGCAAGGGTATCTGTTGTTGTTGTTGTTCTGATCTACTGTGTTCCCGTGTTCCTGACCCTAGCCTATTACCTGATGTTGCCTCTGTCTGATCCTGCTTGTAACTTCCTAATTCTCCAGTGCATGCCTGTATTGACGACCATGCCTTAGTTTGCTGATCAAGCCTGCTCCACCTGGCTGCATTTGAGCTCCTCAGCTCTTCTGTTCTAATAGCTCCAGCTCAGCTATAACACCAAGTCTGCTCTGCTTTATCAGACTCTGATGCTGCGCTAATACTATCTATGGCACTCTGCCTGGCCAGCTTCCACTTAGCCGGGATCACTCTTGCAGTAGCAACCTGGCGTCTTCCCAGCAGCTGAAGTTCAGCTTCTGCATCTTGGAGCAGGATAAAGGGTGAAAACCAGGGGAACACTTCCATATTTGGCACAAAGCAGGTCCACACCCATTAGAGTGTTACAAAAAAAATGTGGCATGCACGTGTGACTCCATATATTATAAATGCTTGTTGTACCCATAAGAGCCCATACAGCAGCTCACAGTGCTCAATTGTAACAACAGTGCAATGCTCCATACATTGGACCTGTATGGCTTCTGTGCAATGTCATACAAGCTTTATGTACATGGGTATGCTGTGTGCAAGAAATCTAAATATATAAAATACATATGTTGTTTCTGTAAAAAGGCCAGAACTATTGTATGTAGACCTTTGGCATATGATATAAAGCCATTTAAGGGATCAGAAAACATACAATACATACACAGAGCCCTCCCTTTCTCGATAAGGTGAGTATAGTGTAACAACATTACAATCATTCATCTAGAGAGGTTGTGCAATAACCAGCACAACTTGTGAAAAGGCATGAAAGTGATTCTCCAATGAACCACGGTCCGACTTTAAAATGCATTGAATATTTTCATACATTTTTACTATTACACTTTTTGCTAATTTTTGCTAGTTTCTTAAGGGCAGCGCCCATTTTTAACCCGAGGAGGAAGTGTGGTGGATTTTCTCTATTTAAGGGATCAGGACATTCAAGTCCAGTGCTGGAACTCTCAGTATATGAAGGTTCCATATTTCTTATTATCATGTAGTTAAAATATTAACTGCAATACTTGATTTAAAAAAAAAGTCTCATGTCAATGTCCAAAACAATAAAATGCACAATACTACAGTATTTTGAATCATTACAAATAACTTTGATAGAGGAAATTGCATTACAAAAGATTACAGTATATTGTTACACAAACCACTCCTCCGCAAATTAAATTATTTACCTGAAATACATTTATGGAATTAAAAAAGCCACAATAATATGGTTTATGCAATAAAGCACATAATAAAAAAAAAGTATAGTGTATTTTGAGTTATTTAAGAAATGTTGAAGGTCTCTCCCTTGGTACCTTGATGGATTAACAGTAACATGTGTGCCAAGTTTGCTTCCCTACAGGATAATTCTGACTTTCCAGGTCTGTTCATTTAATTTCTGTAGGTAATCAGCTAAGTGGTAGCTCATACAATGTAAAACTGTTGGAGTCCTACTAAATAAAGTACAGTTCCTGGTAAAGAGTTACCGCATACTGCTCATTGACTCTTCTATAGAGCCTGCTTTACACTGCAGCAATTTAATTTGCTTTGAAAGTTAAATTGTATTGCTCTAAATCACTAAGTCAATGAGGCTTGAGAGTTGCCTGAATAAGATAAGGGCTAGCAACGGAGGTGACACTTTGATATTCATTAACAGCTCTGTAAGCATTCTAATAATATATACAGAATATAGTTTTGTAGCATGTTCAACGTAGCATTTAAGTGGTTACATAGTTAAATAGCTTGTTAGGTTGAAAAAAAGAGTCCTTCATGCTTAACCCAAAACTCTACTGTGTTGAAAAAAACTGTGATGCTAATACCATGCCCCATGACAGAGGAAAAATACCTTCCCGACTCTAATATGGCAGAATAAGTCCCTGGATCAAGAATTATACATAAAGGTTTCTTGCCCCATTTTGGATCAACACACTAGGATTATAGTTTGAACTTTATGGACTTTATGTTTATTTTTTTAACCTTATCAATTATGTAACAATATAAACTGTTATGTTGCTGTTTATGATTAAAATGGCTAATACATATATCATTTCTTTAGGATGCCTATTGCTAGGCATTTGTTGCAATTTAAACTGGCATGTCTACTGGCACCACCAGTGTACATAGCAGAATATTCCACTGGTGAAAAGGCCTTTTAGTCTTTTGAACTGAAGTTGCAGTGCCACGTTGGAATAAAGTGGTATGACAGTTTTCTTTTAAGATTATGGCTGACTGTTAAACCTCTACAATAAAATAATGGCACAAACTACAAGTTAAGAGTTTGATCTTAAACAGTATGTATTATCAATACTATTATATGAGAGATGTTTCTCTGTAAAGGTTTAGAGCCACAGTCAAAGATGTTCAGTAGCGAGCTGTATTTCCACTGGGAAATGACAGCGATATTTTTCTGTGACTCCATAGGTCAACGTCGCTGCGGTAACATCTGCTGTATATATCCATATATATATATATATAAATATATATATATATATATATATATATATATATATATATATACAAAGCAGAAACCTGCAAAACCAGGAATGGCTTTATCATATATTAAGTAGAAGTGGTGATTTTTGACTTGCAGTGTTCAGAGATTTATCAAGTGTGAAAGTCACAAAAAAGTCGCATTGCATGAAAAAACTTACTAAAATGACTCCAGCTCAGACATGGAGCAGAAAAAGCCACTACCAAAGCAAAAAAAAATATTTGCTTACGTGAAAGAAATTTATCAACAGGCTGCACATAAGTTTAACAAAAGCAAAAACATTTTAAGGAGAAAATAACTAAAAAAAAAAATTTAATACATAAGCAAACATTGATAAAGGTCCTCCATTATTGAAGACCCCCCTAAAGTAGATCAGATGTGTCCTTTAATATATATATATATATATATATATATATATATATATACACACACACACACACACACACACACACACACTAATAGCCTCTTCTTTAAACCACCCCTCTAGAAGACCATATTTTTGGGCAGTCATTTCATAGAGGTTTCACTACAGATATATTTAGCTCTGTTGACTTTTTAACTTTTTAGACAGTGTTCTCTTAATGCCAATGAAACCTCCTATTACCAACATGAAATTAAACTCTAACTGGCCATATGTCTATCTGAGTTCTAAAGGTTCTAATATTTTTTCTACCCCTGATATATCCATAAATATATGTACAGAAGTGATAGTCTAGAATTAGACCAATTTGTGGTAAAGACATGGAATAAGTAGCACAAAATTTACTGCGCAAAATATAAAGGAAGTCTTAGCTCGACAGAGTTAAGGTCAGAAATGATCCTTGCAGTGTCTTTCAGCTTATTATAGAAATGCTGCAAGACATATTTCCCAACGTGCGGCTGACTTTCCAGGAAAATCCTGGAGGAGGGGGCACAGACTCCACCAGTTTCTCTACACTGGGGCCCTCTTTTTCCTCCACGACAAGCACTAGGTCTAGTTAATGCAGAATATATACGGAAAACCTTAGCAAAGATATATAAAGAGGGTGCATAATTTAGGGAGACAGAAAACATTTTCTTACAATTGAATTTCTTAGAAGGTTACAAAGGCCCAGAACTAGAAAAACAGAATTTCAGAAGGAGCAGTCGGAACCCTTTGCTTGCTGCTGGTTATTATATGTTTTACACTCCCTTTAGGAAGAATCTATTTTGGGTGTTATGTACACAATATTTTTTTTATTTTATGTTTTTTTTTCATCCCACCTTCACAAACCTATAGATCTTAGTTTTCTTTTAATGTCACTGTATAAGGGTTTGGAGCAATCTACACCAATCTTACTGTACTCAGTTTTGTTAAACTCTCCCAATATTATGCATTGAAAAAATTATGTTATTACATTTTTAAGGGGTGAAATTGAAAAAACTATTCTGTATATTCTGTAATACATTTCTTTTTTGCCTATTAACAGATTAGAGCAGTAGCTTATTTTTGCAGGGTGAGCTGTAGTTTTTCATTGGTTACACTTTGGGGTACAAAGATGATTTTTTATTTCATTAGGAAAGGAGATTAACCATAATTCTGGAATCGTTTTTAATGTTTTCTTACAGAATTCACTCTTGCAATATAAGTGCCATTTGGGTCATTTTAATTGTGGAAATACCATATTTTACAATAAAATCTATGGATATGTCTATGGACTTCTTTTGCAGGATAAGCTTTAGCTTTTCATATTAAATAATAAATAATTAACAATAATATTAATATTGATTACTAATAATTATGATTAATAAAAATAATATTTTAAAATTATTATTAAAAATTGGGAGACAGAACATGCAAAAAAAGCAATTCTGGCACCATTTTTTTCATGGTACCCACCATGTGGGTTAAATAATATAAATAATGTTACACAAGGCAAGAAGGTGTATAATTTAGTATTTTGTTTTCTTTTACATTCTTAACATTCTAATAAAATGTTGTTTTTTTAGTAAGTGACTGCTTGATCGTTTGCATAATACATTAAAATACTTCTGGATTGCAGTGTATAATGGCTATTTGTCAGCATACTGCTGAGGTAAGGCTTTATGTCTGCACTAAGCTGACAGACATGGTGGCCACTGTAAGGCCTCCACCTGCCATAGCAAATAATTAAGTCCCTTCAATCACACTTGAGGGGTGATTGAAGGACCATGGAAACAATGGCATCTGTCTTTAAATCATATATGTGCAGGTTTATGGTATATGTCATATATTCATATATACAGCACTGTAGATCGTACCAAGGAGGTAATTAAATATAAAATACAATATTCTTATTTTTTTGGGGGGAGGGGGTCTTATACGGAAGCTTGACTTGTGGGTGAATGTTTGCACTGAGTGAGAGATCCCACTTTATCGTATTTAACTTACATTTTGAATGTTTATTGCCAATATAAGAAACTATCCATTAGAAAATGTAAAATATATTCTGCAGATTTGCAGGTCTTGCTGCTTTTTACTTTAATATATTACCCATCTTATAAACATGTGAGAAGTAATAAAGCATGATATTTTCATTTAGTACTGAATACTTTACATCGTTTTGTCTCAGCCCTATTTATACGGAATAATATACCATTTAGATGACAAATAAAGCATCTGGGTAATCACCCTCACTTCAATGTTCGAAAGCGAAGCAAGTGTCATGTTTTTGCCACAAGGTCTGTGAGAACTCAAAGTCAAATTATATCACCAAACTGCTTCATAATCAATTACAACTTCATTCATGGTGCAGATCAAATACAACTTTAGGAGAAATCCACAAGAAAATATATTTCTGACCCATATTATTGGTCAATAATCCTTCAGACAAAAAAATTAAAAATAATCACATTAAATTTGCACACAATTTGGTCACTCATACTACGGTATATTTTACACCACTGGGAAATGAATTGAAGGGTATGTACATGTTAGATATTATTTTTCATATGGAGATTTTTTTCAATATAATTTGGACACAGGCTTGCAAATTAGCTGATTTCACATAACATGTGCCCAACTGCAACCTTTATGAGATTTAAGCTAGACTCAAATTACATATTTGAGGGGGTGAGTCAATAAAGCCTGGAGGGGTGCTGAATGTCAAAAAGGGGTACTCCATTGAATTATTTTATGTTTTCATTCTGTCCGGCTGCAAAAAAAAAAATGACAAATTTCTTCCTGGTGCCTGGGCTTGTTACATCACACAGCCAGTCACAGCGTATCACCGGCCGAGGCAGAATTAGCTCTGTAGTGTGAAACATAGGGCACCAGAATGCGTCAGAAGATGAATTAAAGTTTGTCATTTTTATTTTTGCAGCTGGGCAGAATGGAAAAATAAAAAAAATTCAGTAGAGTACTCCCTTCAGTCTTTTGCATTGTAGCTATGTCCAGATGACTCTTTGTAGGTATTTAACATACAGTGTCCAACACTTTTAAAACTTGTTTTCTACATGGTGACATCTAATAATAAACATAGTGAGAGGTCTCATTTTACGTTTTTGTTGAAATCTGATTAATTAAATGCATAGAAAAAATTAATAATAAATACAAATGCTGACAACAACAAAACAAAACAATGTAACCTCTTTTTGCATATTTAATCAGTAGAAAGATAAATGAGATTTTACATACTTGGACCACCAGTCTTTCCTTTAGCTATACCTTAAAGGGGTACTCCTTACTTATTACTTATGAGCTGCTGAATACTACAGAAGAAATTATTTTCTTTTTGGAACACAGTGCTCTCTGCTGAATCACCAGCACAGTGCTCTCTGCTGACATCTCTGTCCATTTTAGGGACTGACCAGAGCAGCATATGTTTGCTATGGGGATTTTCTCCTGCTCTGGACAGTTCATAAAATGGACAGAGATGTCAGCAGAGAGCACTGTGCTCGTGATGTCATCAGAGAGCTCTCTGTTCCAAAAGGAAAAGAATTTCTTCTGTAGTATTCAGCAGCTAATAAGTACTGGGAGGATTTAGATTTTTTTAAAGAAGTAATTTACAAATCTGTTTAACGTTCCAGCACCAGTTGATTTAAAAAAAAAAGTTTTCCTTCCACGGGAGTAGCCCTTAAACATCCGGGCCAAAGTACTTAGGATACATGCCCTGGTAGATCCCATTAGTCCCTCTACAAGACTATGGTGAAAAATATCTGTTTCTAAATCTAGCCATTGTTCAATTTTCTTCAATTCATAGGAAATGTTTGTCAAAGTTCCAGTGCCATACAAGATTACCATCATCAGTAGGAATGTGCTGTCCATCTGGAAGAACAGTCAAGTATAATATAAAATTACAAGTCTAAACTTCAGGACTAGTTTATTTTCTTTATTTTTATTTCCTTCATATGTTACCAGAATAACTCTATTTCAGTGGTATGAATTTGAAGAAAATAAAGGTAAATTCTAAATAAATGTTATACCAAGATTATGGCAGTATGGTTTGGCAAAATACCTATATCAGCAAAAAAGCTAAATTTTAAGATTTTAATATCACATGCAACCATGCAAATGGTTGAAACTTTTATAGAATGTAATACAAAGGTTGCAAATCAATGTAAAATAATGTTACGTGTTCTAGAACATGTAAACCTGTGATCTACAATGATTATGATTTTATAACTACTGGGTAGTCATGAGATTTCACTTACTTCTTAAATAAGATCCAGAAGGCATGTTTGAAGAGTTTTAATATGGACTGTTCCAAGTAATACAGCAAGTCTACACTAGCAAAAATTCCAATGTCAAGAAGAAGCCAAAAAATTAACTTACATATTTAGAGAGTTTTAAAAGCATATTAAAGCAATTCCTTTATTTTCTCATAACACAGAAAGAGAATAAGAGAGAAAACATATTTCCTGTCTAGATTTTATGGGCATTTAACCAATTAGATTATATATGTTAAGATAATAATATCGCTATTAAAATGTAGGCTACATTCGTAAATGGCAGAACATTTAAAGGGGTATTCCAGGATTTTTTTTTTATTTGACTATGCTACAGGGGCTGTAAAGTTAGTGTAGTTCATAATATAGTGTCTGTACCTGTGTGTGTTTCACAATTCTTCTGTGATTTTTAACAGCATACAAAATGACTGTTGTCTCAGATTTTCCCCAGGTTGCAATGCGGCCGAGACCTGACTCACTAGTCAGCTGATTACAGGGAGCCTGTCTGCTTCAATGGGTGGAGCGATCGCTTGGTGGGAGAAAGATCAATCTGCAACTAATGCAACTGTTGTAGGCACCCTGATTGAAAACCACAGGTCTTTTGAATGGATGCAGCTCATTTATGTTTCAATGGGTGGGGTGGCTGATGTGTGGGAGGGAAGAAAATGGAATTATGGGATTTGTAGGCAAAGAAGAAAACTCAAAAAGCATATACCAGTTCACAAAAAGCTAGCCACAGTATTATGGTAATCTCATGACTTAGCCATTTAGCCCCAAGACAAGCGCAGATCCTAAGCATGTCCATTACTGTCTGCCAGGTACGTACTAAAATCACCTTATGGTGGATAACCCCTTTAAGCAACTATGTAGCAAAAGCCTTTTGTGCTCATTTCTGAGGAAATCTGAAAATTTGCAGCATGCCCTAAAACCTGCACAGATTTTTTTTTCTGTTGCATAAAAATGGGGTTCCCTACTTATGTTTATTATAGTTTTTCAGCACAGAATACAAAAGTGGGCACATTTTCAATTTTTGTGATATAAATGAGTATAAATAAGTTTTATTGGCTTGTACTTTTACAAACAGCTGCCCACCCAAAAGTAATATTTTTTTTTTTTGTTTGTGTGTGTTTCAAAAAGAAAGGCTGCCTTTGCACAGTGGTATTTAGGTTTGTAATAGTATTTGTAATCCCAAAGCAGAAGTTGAACAGAGAAAAGGTATAATGCAAAGATTTGTATTTATTGGTCACTGCTGCTTTTGGCTTACAGATACTGATACAAAATACTGACCGGGATACTGCTGTGTGAATGTAGTCCTAGCCTGTAGGTCGTTTGAGCATCAACTAATCAAAGACTTAAGACACATTTTCTGTTTTTGGCCCTTATCAGGACAAAGCATAGAGATGAAAACACCCCAAGAGAGCAGTGAAGTAGCAAGACATTAAGCAAGTCTTATTTGGTGGAAAATGGTGGGGGGGGGGGGGGGGAGAGGGAGGATGCGCAGACTTTTTACAGCAGTGTTTGAACACTCGTTGTTTGCACAAAATGTATAAGAATGCACAAGTTTATTCACACGTTTTGCACAAACAATGCCCCCCCCCCACACTTTTACCTTCGCCTGATGAGAGGTAGAGTACAGATGCGCCTAAATTTACTACATAAAAAAAAACATGCGCAAATCATAAATCTCAATAAAACACATGCAAATTAGAAACTGCACCTCCGTGAGGTAAAACATTTACATTGTGGCAGGCTGAGGGGAAAAAAACACATACACTAGTGCAAAAAAAATCTGCGCAAATTTTATGCCAAATATAGGCAAAATTAGCTTGATAAATGTCCCACTATGAATATTTTCATGGCACTAATCTACTAATATACCTCATATGTAGCAGGTATAAAATTAGCCCTAAAGAGGAGATTACTGCAATATAATTTATCCAAGGTTCCCTGCTTTATTAAAGTACTGCACATCATGGATACTGATTTTAAAGTTGCTGTGATTTTGTACACTCTTAAGTAGTTTTTCCCCCCTTTTTTAAATGAAAACCTCTATAAAAAAAATTAAACTCCTAAGGGCATGTTCACACACTGTAAAATTGTCAGTTTTTTGCTTTACGTCCATTTTTTGATTACTCCTATTAACATATTAAAACTTTTAATTAGGTCTAATTGCTAAAACTGCCAATTATAAAATGCAGGTTAACTATAGCAAAAAAAAAGCTGTGAGTAGGATGAAGAGTTAAGGAGGTCAGCTTTCCATGCCCCGCTATGCTTGCCTGACAGGTCTCTTCATATATACAAATAGGGAAACACGTGTCAATCAAGCCAGCACAGAGTACCTGGTGGAGATTTTGCCTCCTTGGCTTTTTATCCCATTACTGTAATCTATGATTTCTCAAAAACTCAACAGCACTTCAGTAGAAATCACAGCTGGTTGTAATGAGGGATCTTGTGACCAGTATATGCTTCTCATATTCATATTCCGGTATCCCCAAAAAACTTCATATAATGCTAGGGTGTAGAAAAAAAGTGATACAAACCTACCCCCAGACCCCAAAAGTCCCACTGCAGCTCCGTCCAGTCCCTGGTGGTTATGTGTTTTGCCTGATTCCAAGATGAGAAGTCGAAGCAGGAACTTTACAATCAGATAATAAATCATTGCAGCGGAGTCCCCTCTTGGCCAGTGCTTGTCTGGGTGGGCAAGTCCTGTCCTGCTCTGTCTTCTCGTTTTGAAAGCAGGCACAAGAGGCAAATAGTTTAGGACTATTGGAGGTAGGTAAGTATACATGTTTTTTCTACAACCCCAGCATTATATGATGTTTTTGGCACACATGATTACCCCTTCAAAAAAACTTTTTTAAGGACTATTTTGTGTGTTTTTTAATCCTCTTAATTATGTGGTACCTTTTAATCTGAACCCTGTTGCTACTTCACACAAAGTTTTGCCACAATGAAAAGATTTGGCTAAAACTAAATAAATAATTTATTTCCATACAGTTTTGCTACAATTTCGGTAAACCTTTACGGACTATATTACATCCCATTATCAGAATATACGCTTTTGTCATCAAATATATAATTGGGCCCTCCATCTAACTGTTTGACAGATTTAGCAACCAATCATTCGGCTATCTCCAGCGGCTCCAGTCACAAATGATGGCGTGTATGCCGGCCCACAGCTCCATTCAAATCAAAGGAGTTGAGGGTGCTGTTCTGAAGATCGCAGGGAGGGGGGGGGGGGCTTAGCAATTGGACCAAAGGATAGGGGATGAGTTAATTTAGGTTGGAAAACCCCTTTAGGGTCTATTCACACGTACAGTATCCTGCGCAGATTTGATGCGCAGAATTTAACGCTATGTCCAGTCATCTAGTTTACATTGAAATCTGCAGCAGAAAATCCTTTGCATCAAATCTGCGCAGAATACTGTATGTGTGAATGCGCAATTAAAAAATTATTCCCTGAATATTTATTTAGTTTACTTTCATCATATGATCTCTTCCCATCCTGGGAACAGCATAGCTGTCATAAGACCATGATTGCTTATCAAATGACACCTGCGTAGGGAATGATAATAAGAATGTGCCTTAAACATTTCACAAAAGATTTAAAAGCCAAAAACTGCTAGAATGTGGAAATCTTATTGCAACAGTTTACAAAGGCTTTGTAATTACACAAATGCTATATACCAGACCATTTTGACTGGAGTTTTATTTTAGGGTAGGAACACATACTGCAGACTAAATTTTGCACATACAGCAAAATAAATTCCCAAAGGCAAGAGAAAATTTAGCTAAAGGGGGGGGGGGGGGCTTTTGCACATTTTCTGCTGCAGTAAGTTTGCAGCATATTCGTAATGTCTGTTGCTACTCCAAAGATAATAGTATGATGGGTTTAATCAGCCATGTAAAGGTGGCCATATACAATAGATTATGTAGTTGTTAGCCAAACTCCCTTTTAACCCAATAGCTATTTCTTTGGAACCTCATCTACATGCACACTTACCTCAGCTGTGTATGCATGTGTTTACAGTAGACAAAGAGGAATAATCCATGGCTTTGACACATCTAGTTGTATCTTAACTTCCAATAAAACAAATGATTGCAACATGCCCGTTTCAAACATCTGGTGCCATTGAAGAGTCGGGAAACCCCCATACATATTACAGTATATGATCGACTTGTCCTGCTGAAAACATTTGGTTCAGCTGTCATTCATCTAATATGTAAGGCTACCTAAAGGGGCAGTCTGGGAAAATTATTTCCTATCCACAGGATAGGGTATAAGTGTCGGATCAATGGGGCTCTGACTGCTTAGCCCCCCCCCCCCCCCCACTGATCTCCTGTATAGGGCCTGGCAAATCACCAATCCTTCGAGCATTCCAGCCCCTACCTTCCGATACAAGCAGAAGTGATACTTTTCCTTTGGATTAGGGAATAGAGGATACATTTTGTTTCCTGGACTACTCAATTAAGGATTTCGTAATTAGTACCTATTCTAGTTAAAAGGGTATTCCCATTCCCAAAGGTTACAAGCTGATCACTGAAGGTCCAAAGGGCCAACCACTCCTACCTATCATAAGGGCCCTTAAATGTGTAGAGCTCAGAATTGTTCATAAGCCCTAAAAAGAATACATTGAGCACTGTCTGTACAAGGGCAGTGTGCTCTGTTAATTGGGGGGGGGGGGGGCACAATATCCATGTGTCCTCATGATCAGTGGGGGGGGGTCTTAGTAGCAAGACCTCAACAAAACAGCTTGTTATCCCCTATCCTGGAAATAGGAATACCCCTCTAAACATGGGCATGCATCAAAATGAAGAGATTAGTATTGTGAGACATCACTATAGAATGGTACGTAACATGTAGAAATTTACCAGATAACCCATTATTTTTTCTGTAAATAAAAATGTCATAAAATTAATCCAGAATGTAATCCTAAATCCCATGTAATTATAATAGAAGTCTTCTAGAGTCATTTTTTCATACATATACTAAAAACACTAGAATTTGGCCTGGTGCTTCCTAATACATGACCAGGCTGTGAGAAATGGACATTTGCCCATTGCCTTTTGCCCGGCCAACATTTTCAACCACATCCTTTCTCTGATGCCGTTTGTTGCTGTTGCTCTTAGAGCACTGGCTATGTACACTATTGACTATTGCATAATCTTCTAACACAGTATATGATAAAATCAGTAACAATAACCAATAAAAATACAGGAAAAAGATTGCATCAACAAAATGTGTTTTCATTTAACAAAGACCACTAAACCTAAGAGCTGATGTCATATAAGCCTAGTAAGGGTCTGAGCCAGATCAGCAATGTATATGGGACAGAAGTATAATATATTATATTAGTTTGTTATATTTGGACAACTTACACCCTTATTAGCTTGTAGATTAGATTTCACTGTAGTGTGGTTCAGAATGCCTTGTTCCGATTAATGCTATTCATTTACAAATGAAGTATGCTCAGATATGCTACCCCTGTGTTGTTTTCTGCCAATTCATTATGTTTCAATTTCTTATGTACAGTGGGGAAACTGTTTCAGACATAACTGGCCTAGATGCGTCCTAACTAAAGGGATCTTTTTATTAAGGTAACAAAAGGCATCATGGAGGAATGAAATTCTATTGTAAAACCATTAATCCATTGTTTGCCTTCCCACAGACATAAAGGTAAAAGGTAAAGATAGCTAATATAATAAATAGCATTGCTGTTCGTAAATAATGGTTTGTCCTGCAAAATGACCGCATCTTTTGGATATATAAAAGAACAATAACTAGACCTCCTACTGGCCCAGATATTGTAGCCATCCTCTTCCTACAATGTGGACAATATAACATCATACAAAGTAAATTCCATGAGCTGTGGAACTTAACATACTTCAGTGACTGAACAACACAGTTTCTTTGTTAGGAAATGTATAGAGACGTTGGCAGGGCAGCCATGTTGTAATGTTGTAGACCAAGATGTAAATATTTTAACCACCTCCACGGCAATCTTTCATCAAATCTTCATAAACTATATCTACTCTACATGTGCTGCTATACAGCAAACAGCTGAACATGGCAAAGCAAAAGGAAGCCACTATAGGGTTTTGCACAAAATCATGACTTTTTCTTTCATACTTGAATTATAAAGTATGTGCAACATGTGTAATGTCCATTTAACTGCTGCATGACTTCGTTCTCCGACACAGAGCTGTATGAACTCAACCCTATTTTATACAGTATATACCATATAGTGGTTTCCCCTCTATGTGCCTCACCACTGCCTAATACATTATGTACATTAAATCCAGTTATTTAAAGTCATTTGGGACTACAGCATTTTAAGTGATACTCAACAATGAAACTGGGTATGCATTTTTGGTCACATCATAATCCCCATACTATGTGTGACTTAGAATGTAATTGTAACTTTGAGCAAAAAAAATCTAAAATTGGCCATATATTGGTAAATCAGAAGGTAGGACAGAAACCATAGTAAGACAACTAGATGTACAGCCACATTTGTTGTCACCTTGGAATTAGTTTCTAGGTTAGGCCCTATCACCTTTTCGGCCTTATAAACATTGGAATACCATGGAAAAAAGTATTGAGATACCACTGCCTGGCTGTTAGGTAACTCTACACTTTAAAGGGGTACTCCGGCGCTAAGACATCTTATCCCCTATCCAAAGGATAGGGGATAAGATGCCTGATCGTTGGGTTCTGCTGCTGGGGACAGAGCGTTGTGATGTGTTGTGATAGTAATTTGGAGTTGATGGGAAATATTACATGGATTTCACAATTATTTACAAATAAATATCTAAAAAGTGATAAGTGCATATGTATTTACCCTTTACTATGAAACCCTTAACAAAGATCCACCTGTATGCAATTTGACTTGATTGAAAAAAACTGCGTGAAGACCAAGGAGCTCAACAAACAGGTCAAGGATAAAGTTGTACACAAGTACAAAGCATGGTTTGGTTATGCCAAGCTCTAAAGATTTCATGATAGGGGATAAGTTGCAGATCACGGGGGGTCCGACCGCTGGGGCCCCCTGCGATCTCCTGTACCGAGCCCCGACAGTACCGAGCCTTCGGCAATCTCCAGCTCTGCCATTGAGATGTATTGAGGGGGCGTGTCAGCCGCCGCTTCGTGCGGGGGTCGACACCTGCTATCTGGGCGGAGAGCCGGGGCCCTGAACAGAGAGATCGCAGGGGGCCCCAGCGGTCGGACCCCCCGCGATCTCAAACTTATCCCCTATCCTTAGGATAGGGGATAAGTTTTTCACCACTGGACTACCCCTTTAATTAGAGAAGCAACTAGGAGGCCCATGGTAACTCTAAGCTACAAATATCAATAACTGAGGTGGGAGAATTTGTCCACAGGACAACTATTAGTTATGTACTCCTCTGAAGGGATTCAGAAGATGCATACGTTAAGCAGTGGTGAGGCAGTTTACTACAAGCTCCATACTGCATGTACCTCTATTTTCACTGCCTTTAGTCTGTTTCCTCACTGATATGTGTTCTACAGCAAGTTAAATCTAGTTCCTGCATTTATTGAGCCCAAGTAAGACTCTTTTTATACTGCGTTATGCAGTGTATATAGACATACATGTCGGGGGAAAGCTTACCATGTATGTCCAACATATGCCTATGTTGAAAGCCATATGTTGGCATCAATCATACATAGGGCTGCATAGTTAAACAAGTTATACCGTGCAGTATATATCCTTTTGAAAAATACAGGTAAGTGGAATAGCATGGAGGCCCATGCTATTCCATCCAGCAACCCCCGCTGTATACATTCTGAATGGAGGCAGAAATTACACACTTTTGGCCTCCCTCAGGCATATTGGTGTCTATGAATCAATTTAAAGTATGTCGTGGGACCTATCCATGTCCTACTTTAACAGTGTGAAACTAGCCTAAGACCATGTTCAGACACCTGGAATTTCTGTGCAGAATTCCACCAGATATTCTGGAATAGCAGAGTCCCATTGTATTCAATGGGATTCTGCTACACTGTGCACACAGCGGAATTTCAATGCCAGATGTTTCTGGCACGGAAATTACCGATTTCCATGTCCACAGAAAGAATGAACCTGTCCATTCTTTTTACCGATGGTGCATTCCTGTGCAGTTTTAGCACCAGCATGGTATGCCAGCATCCGCAGACGCAGTCTCCGGAATATTGTGCAGAAATTCCGGAAGTGTGAACATAGTCTAATGGGCCAAGAACACTTTTATGCACAGGTGATGGGTGCTAGAAAGACCTGCCTGAAGAAGCTGCGCATGCGCAGCGAAAGGCGTTGCATTCAATAAATCCCTTGATTTTATCCTGCCTGCTGACGGTTCCTTTCTGCGCCGGTCAAAACTCCTGCTCTTATGGTCACTTTATCCTCGTTTCTACTCTACTAAGGAGGGCTGCAGTGGACCGACTTGTACACTTCACGCTAAACCTTGTTGTGTGTGGGCGCACAACCAACCTTGGTAAGCGGCTTGGGATTACCTCCCTTCCCCCCACTCACAAGATCTGCTGATCCCGCACATGAAGCGCCTTCTTCCCTTTCTCTAGAAAGATCTGACGGAACTCTCAGTGTAGCTGCCCATGTGTGACCTAAAAGATTTGCTATATGAATGTACAAAAAGCCAAACAGTGGAAATAGTAGAGATTTACAGTTTATGGGAAATAGCCAATTCTCATGCTATATCACATTTTGTTAAACACATTTCCAGTTGTGAAAATTATTATTTAGCTATGAGGTATTATTTTTCTTTGTGAAACAACCCCCCTTAAACAAAGCAGCATAGTATGATAACAGACTGGTTTCGAAAACTTGTATTAGGCGCAGACCAGACATATACTTTCTGCCACTCCTAGCCTGTATACTAAACTCTTTCTCTATTTTAAAATGTGCTAAAACTGGAGCACTTGTCCCTTAAAATGAAGGATTTATTAAAAAAAAGAAATGACACACAATAGTATATACTTATTCTAGTTCACTGACGAATAGAGAGAAAAGCTAATTTACAGTTATTAGACTTCACTCATATTATTATATTATGTTACTCTGCAGATGGTTATCCAGGTTTCCAGAGGAAATATTACACTGGTGTCTACGAAGGAGAATATTTGCAACAAAGGTGTTAAAAGTAGAGAAGGGAAAGCTGAGCTGGGTTTATGGATACTAACCCACCGAGTGAGGTTTTCCACATGGCAGTACAATTAAGTAGCCTGAAATATTCAAAAACTCCAATCTTTTAGTTGCACAGCATAGCTAAAAAAAAAAAAAAATTTAAAAAGTAAAAAAAATCAGCAGAAAATGAGGATCTTCAGTTACTGGTGAGAAGTGTTAAGGCCTTATCTCTCAATCTTGTAAGGTTTTAATGTAATCATACAAAGGTGTAATATTAATTAGAGCTCTCACTTACACGCTCAAGTGTGAAAACCCCACAAGCTGCTCTATTACACTAAATAATAAGTCAACGAAATCAGATCCTTTGTGTCTTTCTTACCCAAAACGTTCTTTAGGATTCTTTGCCTGCAACTTTTTAACCAATCTGATGCTATAATTTTCCTTTCCAAACTGAAATTAGACATACACTTTAGCGGAGGGATATAAGATTATAAAAGGTTGTTTTTAGTGGCTAGAAGGATATACACAAGACTACCTTGATTGTATCATCTGCATAATCTTCACAGTCCACAGACTCTCAGAGACAAGAGGATGAATCTAAATTAGTGCTGGTGCTGTCATGCCACCAGCCCAGTATAATTACCCCATATCATCCATACCAGTACTTAATAGTTCATTATACTAAGTGTGAACAAAGTCAAATTAGCGGAACATTACAATGACAAAACAATTCATGTTTTCTAGTTAATTACCAATATAAAAAGATTCTGAATCGTTTTAATTGTATTAAACATATATATTTTTATTATTATTATTAGTATCTACCCTTCTCCCCCCCAAAAAAAAGAATCTTAATGAGACTTTTTGTCATCTACAGCTATCTACCTATGTGTTAACATAGACGTAAAAGTAAACTAATGTATTATTGAAAAAAAAGAACTTGAAAATATACCTATGTTTTATCCTCTGCATTTATTCTTTAGGTAAGGTGTTATAATTGCCTGAACACACATCGCATTGTTAAATATATATATATATATATATATATATATATATATATATATATATATCTCAAATAAAATATATGAATATTACATTAGACTGAAAACCATCAATGTCATGATTTCCTTACATATTCTGATAAAATGTATAGACACGCAGAAAACTGACAGCTATAAGCACAAATAAAATGAAGTTGCCTGTAATATTATGTAACAATGTAATCTTGGCCTTTTTTTTTTTAGCAAATTACAAACCATGTGACATCCACGTCTCCATTAGCCACAATGTTCACTGTGCAAATAATGTTGGTGCTCCTTTAACTGAAGTAAAAAGTTTTGATATGCTTCTTTATGGAGATAAAAGTGGTCTCCAGAAGCGGGACTTTGCGGGCCAGTTGGATAAAACATTAGCTCATCTCGCCCCCAAAATCCCGACACTGAAGCCACACTGATGAGAGAGTTATTGTCCAAAATCCATTCCTTCAGCTTGAAAGCAATTGAAGCACATGCATAACTTTCTGTAAGAATTGGTTACATGGCTATTGCTCCTAAATGTTCTAAAAACTCCTTACGTCCCGTATGACTTCGTAATGGCAGAATGCCTTTTATACGCCATAGCATTTCTCCATAACATCTATATATTTAAAAACACCCCCAAAATATATTACAACATTCAGGTGTTTTGAAATGCAAAATTAACCCTCCAATGTCAGAACACAGTTCAAAAGTTCTGTTTGGTCCCTTTTAATGGGATTCAGCAACAAAAAACATACTGCTTAAAATGCATGTTAATAGACAGTGCAGAGTTAACTGAAGAACATGAGCCATAAGATTCACGTCCTTTCCAAATGTAGCTGTCAACCCTTATTTTGTTAGCTTTGGCTTGGCTCATGGATTGCAGGCGCCTCGGCCAGAACCCAAAAAAGTAACAACTGGTAGAATAATTGGATGATATGAAATGTATAGAAAATTGGGTCCTTTTTTACAGCTCAGTCCTACCAAAACCAACATAAAAGTAAAGGATTTATAACATCTTGGAAACGTAAGAAGTGACTGCAAGGGGTTATTTAAACATGATAATTTTATAAGGGGTTTTGAGAGTATCGCTTACAACCAGAAAAGTGAATTCAGGGACCTTTTAATGACCTACTGTATATGACGTGATGGCAAGAATTCTACATCTACACAGTATATATGCGTCATTTGCCTCTTTATGTGCTATCATAGATACAAACCATATGTAAACCATTTTTCACAATACATACATAATGGGACAAGAATTTTTAGCTATTAACTATTTTTTGTTCCTATGGTGATATAAAGATATCATGCATTAACATGTCAGAGTAACAAGCTGATCACTATAAGTCAAACTATACGATTAAATGCTTTGACTTGTGCACTTGAATAAAAAAAATAAAAAAATGATAAGTGACAGTGACAATTTCTTTAAAAGTATTCTGTACAGGCTTTAGGTAGGACTGAAGTCTATAAAGGCCTCCATCTCTGTGATCGGGAGTGCAAATTACTATTTTTTTTATTTTTATAATATATATGTATATACAAAAGTTTCAAGAGCGGTTTTGTGGATATGGCAGTTAAGATTAGCTAGGATTGGGCCTTCATGTCCTAGATTTCCATAGGTGTAGCACTATAAATCTTTAGGGTAGAAGACATTAAGCAAAGTCCACTCAGCCATCAGGATAGTTGACTTCTCCGGACCTCTAACTTACATTTTTTCTACCCCTCCACTAACTTTAAATGATATCTATATAAATGTAGATGCATTTGGCCAAATACAAAAATGATGTGCCCCCATAGGATATTATACAGCTCCATCCACAACTGACATTTTAAAGCACACACGCAAAAAAAGAAAAAAAAAAAAAAAAAACGCATAGCCTTTTGCCAATGCACAGGACAGCATTCTGTCTTAGTGGGTGTGTTCGCATGAATTCAAATGTGCACGCCATGCTTCTTTAGTAAAATGGTTACGTTTTACCGTGTACTTTTAAAAATCTAACCCTTACATTGTAGCTAAAAGTAGCTGACACGCATACTAACACAGAAAAAAAGTTAACTATTTCTTTGGCAGGCAGCTTATGCATAGTTATGTATTTGTGTCACTTGTTAACAAACACACAAAACCCACAAGGAAAGACCAGAAATATATATTAAACAAGGTTACAGTTAGCAAGAGGTAATACAGATAAAGGGCATTATTTGACAGGGAGCAGGTTCTGGAAGAGATGCAGAAGCACAAATCAGCTGAGATCTGTTGCTTTAGCAGGCAGCACTGGAATATAGCAGGCAGCACTGGAATATAGCAGACTGCAGCTGAATGTCAGATGCTGTCTATGGCAAGGTCCCCTGACAATACAGGTACTTAGTCCATTGTCTTCATGCAATCTACAGCAGCACTGTATAATAAAGTCCTATGTGCACACATTCTGCTCCAGCATACAAGGTCATACTATAAAGTGATGATCAATAGAGATAAATGAGCTATGAACCCCCATCCACACACACCACACCTGAATATCCAGGGGATCAGGGCATGCATTGTACCATGTGTATGTGCCATGCACTAGCTGCTTCTGCCCATGCTGATTCCAGGCTGCTGCATTCTGTCTTATTTATAGAAATCAGGACAAAAGGAGGGTAACTTACAGGCTGTGGAGATACTAGGGAGAGCCCAGGCTGCAGATCTCCCTCCTGCTTGTCATTCCCTGAGCTGGGGAAGCTTGATCCTCAGCCCTGCTCCTTCTCATAGCGAATCCTGACTGATTATAAAAAGATCACATTGCCAGGCTTCTGTAACATTTCTTCTTCATGATCATGGTCACGCCACAAGAGGCCAGATCAGGGGGGAAAAAATCCACTGGTGGCAGCAGAGGCGATCCAAAAAGTGACTGTAAAAATTCACATGTATCTAGTGAAATATGTCATCTCCACAAGTGCCATGTACATGGATTCAGCTTTAGACAAGAGTGTTGCAGATCATGCTGTGGATTTCACAGAAAAGGCTTACTGCAGGAAAAAGATCCCCAAAGTGGTTCTGAATATGGAGCTGTGCTGAAGTCCAGATCCTCTGAAAATTATTTTCCTAGAAACTACCTCCAAATATAGTAACAGGGAAGGGGCATTCCTAGAAATTCAGGAGACGTCAGAGAGTTAAGTAGCTTCTGTGTGCTGGTCTCCTGCAGGGGGCGCTGCTGCGCTGGTTTCAGGGAATAGCAGCACTCAGTATAGACAGACCTGCATGCCTTTTGGATCAGATAATGGTTAAACTCAGAGGGAAAACTATTGAAACCTGCAGCTTGCAGATTAGATCCGGGAGAGTCATGTAGTCATGTGAAAAGCCAGGAGGTAGCACAGTTTCCTCTGTAGCTTTAGGACTTACAGTGACAAATGCACCAGATATTTATGATTTCTCATAAAATCTTTACAGGTCAGAGAAAAAAAAAATCATTTATAATGTGGCTGATGTTTATAATGTGTCCTGTTACATAAAAGACGCTGGAAAAACTGTGACACTTGCAAAGTGTGTTATAGTAAGGAATAAATGGAACCAACTAATGCTATTGCTTCTTTGTCATTGTAAAGGGGTGTGGCAGGATAGTATATAGCAGGCAGGGGTATACACAAAGGAGAGAGAATGCAAAAATACCCCCCCCCCCCTTCACTTATTATGATACTGAGGGGGCCAAGACTTGTTCATTACCCCTTCCTCTCCCATGTTTGCAGAGTTATAGAAAGACTTTGCTTTCAGAAAAAAAAGAAAAAACATTTATTTTACTGCCATATGTCTGTATCTAAATGCCCTGGACAAGGCCGCGTGGCTTGTTGGTGCCCCAATTTCTTGCACTAAGCACTTGGGACAAATGCTCTACCAGCCCTCACGCCCCTCAGAGCTATGCCCCTGTATGTTTTCGAGTTTCACGGGCCATGGATTCCTTTGGCCTAGGCTTCCTATCACTTCAGGCTGAGCCAGCTCACTCTCTTCATGGGCCCCATAGCCTTGTTATCAAACAGATACAGTAAAACCATGTTTTTATGCCAAACACACAATCTTCAAATCTGCCCCTACAGACACTTAGTGACATACAAGAGAGAGTTTGACTACATGTGCCATATTGTGCAGCACCAAATTTTAAAGGGGACCTGTCACCTCTCTGTTTTGTTCTGCTATTTTGTATTTCAGAATTTACAGGTGTTAAAAACAGCAGAGAGAGGGTTTCTTAGATTGAAAAGACCTGGCATCGGACACTCATCAACCCCTACATTTACATAAGACTTTAAAAACAAGAATTAAAGGGGTATTCCGGGCAAAAACATTTTATCCCCGATCCAAAGGATAGAGGATAAGATGTCTGATCGCGGGGGGCCCGCTGCTGAGACCCCCCACGATATCCCTGCAGTATCCGCATTCTAGACAGGTGCTGAATCTCCAGTTTCAGAAACCTCCGGGTTTCGGTGACTGGGGATGTGACGTCACACCACGCCCCCTCCCATAGACATGAATGGAGGGGGCGTGACGTCATATCCCCAGACCCGGAAACCCGGAGGTTTCTGAAACTGGAGATTCAGCACCCGCATAGAATGTGGGTGCTGCAGGGAGATCGCGGGGGTCTCAGCAGGGGGCCCCCCACGATCAGACATCTTTTCCTCTATCCTTTGGATAGGTGATAAAATGTTTTTGCCCGGAATACCCCTTTAAGTGTATTATAATACGGTACATTCCTTTATTTTAGAATTCAATATGAATGTCAGATATTTCTACACCAGAACCTCAACATAATTTAACATTTTACAATATTAGAATCAGAAAATAGATAACCAACTATGACACTACTCTACTTAAAAGTACCTAGTTTGTCACATAATAATAATGCTGCAATCTCTGTATCAAGTTGGAAGCTGTATAAAATATGCCAAATGGTGACTCTTTTAAAGAAAAAGAGAAATCCACAAGTGGTGCATCGTGGAGGCATGTGTATCAGATGTGTACCACCCTTAGTCATACTCTGGTGGCTGTCATCTTTAATATGTATTAAATGTTGCTGTGAATAATTTGTAAATGAAAAAATACAACATTGACATCTCCCATTCTTAGGATTTTTTTGTGGATGTTTAGGAAAGTGGTGCTATCTATGGGACACCTACCCTACTTCTCTGACAAGTAGAACTAATTCTACCTAGCCCGATGGTTGTATAAATCTGTAGTCTTGATAGAGAGATTGCATGCTTTCATGAATTTTGTGGGAATTATGGAAACGGTAAACTTTAACCATAAAAAGTTTAGACCAACCTTTGAAGAATGTCAGATTTCTGGCAGTCCAGCTCAATAGATTACAGGATTACGTAGATCACACTGCTGATCTGGGCCACAATGAAAACCTGGACTGGTCCAGTAAAGGGAGGAAAGGCCCCACTAACAATTCTATGCCCAAAGACTGAACTAACAAAATATTAACTATTTCTGGATTTCCCATATCTAACCCAGGTTTTGCTGGATGAGATATGCTTCCTGAAACCTGGAGCTACATTCTGGTACCTTGAGGAAATATAGCGATCCTTGGCCACCATTTCTATCACTGTCTCACATTTTTGTAAAAATGTTATTATGTTCTCCTTTAATAACACTGAAGAAATGATACAGCCTGTATCTCAGTGTTCAATTTTGCCCAGTCAAAAAATAAAAATCAACACACAGCCATCAATGTCTAAACTTTGGCAACCAAAAGAAAGTACTCCCCAAAGTGGAAATGTCCAAATTTGGCTCAATGTGTCAATATTTTGGGGTGTATTTGGGGTCATTTTCATGTGCGAATGAAACCCTGCAGCTCACTCTCTGAAGGGAGGAGGTCATGCTCTGCTTCAGTTTGTCTCAGTACAAGATGGCATTTATGGTTCCCTTAAAGGGGTACTCCGGTGGAAAAACATTTTTTTAAATCAACTGGTGCCAGAAAGTTAAAGGGGTACTCCGGCGCTAAGACATCTTATCCCCTATCCAAAGGATAGGGGATAAGATGCCTGATCGCGAGGGTTCTGCCGATGTGGACCCCCATGATCTTGCACGCAGCACCCCATTATAATCAGTCCCCAGAGCATGTTTGCTCCGGGTCTGGTTACTGGCAATCACGGGGCCGGAGTATGACGCCCCCGTGTGACGTCACGCTCCGACACCTCAATGCAAGCCAATTTGCAAAATTGCGGTTTTCTTTTTAATTT
The DNA here is from genome assembly GCF_029499605.1 of Hyla sarda. Classification (NCBI taxonomy): domain Eukaryota; kingdom Metazoa; phylum Chordata; class Amphibia; order Anura; family Hylidae; genus Hyla; species Hyla sarda. Next base: position 151,690,638 of record NC_079196.1, read on the forward strand.
CCCCACACAAATAGTAATTTTTTTTGGTTGCGCCATAAATTTTATGGTAAAGTGAGCGAAGGCATTACAACGGACAACTGGTCACGCAAAAAACAAGCCCTCATACTAGTCTGTGGATGAAAATATAAAAGAGTTATGATTTTTTGAATGGGCTGAGTCCTTAACCCCTTAAGGACTCAGGGTTTTTCCGTTTTTGCACTTTCGTTTTTTCCTCCTTACCTTTTAAAAATCATAACCCTTTCAATTTTCCACCTAAAAATCCATATTATGGCTTATTTTTTGTGTCGCCAATTCTACTTTGCAGTGACATTAGTCATTTTACCCAAAAATGCACGGCAAAACGGGAAAAAAAATCATTGTGCGACAAAATCGAAGAAAAAACGCCATTTTGTAACTTTTGGGGGCTTCCGTTTCTACGCAGTGCATATTTCGGTAAAAATTACACCTTATCATTATTCTGTAGGTCCATACAGTTAAATTGATACCCTACTTATATAGGTTTGATTTTGTCGCACTTCTGGAAAAATTCATAACTACATGCAGGAAAATTTATACGTTTAAAAATGTCATCTTCTGACCCCTATAACTTTTTTATTTTTCCACGTACGAGGCGATATGAGGACTCATTTTTTGCGCCGTGATCTGAAGTTTTTATCGGTATGGTTTTTGTTTTGATCGGACTTTTTTATCACTTTTTATTCATTTTTTAATGGTATAAAAAGTGACCAAAATACGCTTTTTTGGACTTTGGAATTTTTTTTTATAGTTCGGACATTTACGCACGCGGCGATACCACATATATTTATTTTTAATTTTTTTTTACACTGTTTTATTTTTTTTATGGGAAAAGAGGGGTGATTCAAACTTTTATTAGGGAAGGGGTTAAATGACCTTTATTAACACTTTTTTTTTACATTTTTTTTGCAGTGTTATAGGTCCCATAGGGACCTATAACACTGCACACACTGATCTCCTATGCTGATCACTGGCGTGTATTAACACGCCTGTGATCAGCAATATCGGCGCTTGACTGCTCCTGCCTGGATCTCAGGCACGGAGCAGTCATTCGCCGATCGGACACCGGGGAGGCAGGTAAGGGCCCTCCCGGTGTCCGATCAGCTGTTCGGGACGCCGCGATTTCACCGCGGCGGTCCCGAACAGCCCGACTGAGCAGCCCGGTCACTTTCAGTTTCACTTTAGAAGCGGCGGTCAGCTTTGACCGCCGCTTCTAAAGGGTTAATACCGCACATCGCCGCGATCGGCGATGTGTGGTATTAGCCGCGGGTCCCGGCCGTTGATTAGCTTCATATCGCGGGAGCCGGCGCAGGACGTAAATATACGTCCTGCGTCGTTAAGGGGTTAAGGAACTATAGCTCCCTAGTGCCAGTAGTCCTCATGCAGACCCAGACTATGACACTCCCACCACCATACCACCATATTTGACTGTAGGCCAGACACACTTGTATTTGTACTCCTCACCTGGTTGTAGCAGGGTGTAATTTCTTCAGTATTGTCACATGAAAAGGTATAATAAAATATTTACAAAAATGTGAGGGTGGACTCATGTGAGATACTAAATACATAAATATATATATATTGTTCTAGGACTGTGGAAATGCGGCCACAGAACACAGATTTATTAAATCTTTGGACGCAGTGTTCCATTAACATAACTGTTTCTGTATGTTACTGTAAAAACAGAGCTGAATACACCAGTGTGAACAAACTGGAAAGTGAAAGTAGTAATCTGATTGGTTATGTGCACTTGCTCTAGTTTTCTTTCCACAAGTTTTTATAGATCTTGCCTATAGCTGGACACAGTAACATACATATACATTATTGGCAGGAAGATATTTCATGCTGTTATACATTATGTGAAAGTCTTCACCAGCAGGAATGTGTCCTGAAGAAGACAATAATCCTGGTGGTTTAACAGTTTAACCCCTTACAGACAGTTTTTATTTTTTCATTGGTTATGTTTCCATTGCCAAATGAGGACAATCATTTGTAGTTCTTACAGGTACTGTTTTGGGGTAAATACAACATTTTAATCCCTTTTTATCCATCTGTTTTTGGAGGTGAGGTGACAGCAATTCTATAGTTAGATACATTCTTTCCTAGGATTACAGTGTGAGGTAAAAACATTATATTCTTATTGGACAAAGAGTTTGCTAATTATACTTTTATCATTTTGTATTTTTGAGTTAATAAATTGGAAAAGGGGGTTCCAGCATATGGTAGCAAAGAATAATTACACAATGAAGCACTGAGGTTATACAAGTGGCCTGCCACATCATATCATAGTTTTTATGGCAGCTGCTTCAAATGCTAACACAATCCAGGGGATCCTGCTCAAATGTCTTCCCAATACCATGAACAAGAGACTATAAGGAGCCTGTAAAGCACTCATTTTCTAGGTCACCTAGGTGGCCCATTGATCATTTAAAACACCACTTTTCCCCAAATTTCTCCTCCATAACATTAGGGAGAGAGATTAAAGGGGATCCTAAAAAGATTGGACCTGCCCAAGTCACTGAAGGTCCTGGCTGCCCCCCCTTTTTATATTTTGCTGTTGGGTGCATCATGACTTATCGCTGTACATCGTTGGGGCCTCCTGAGGAGAACATCAAAGCCATAGAATGCTGGGCAGGAATCAGACAGTCTGATATAACTAGTACCTCAAAGAAAAAACTTCTGGCCTCACCCACAGAGCCGGACTATTGATTTCAAATGAGCTACAAGAAAAGATCTCCTTGCTATCAAATAATGCCCATTGGCTCTTACCACACAAATAAATCAAATTGAAGTTTGACATACAGTCATGGTTGTAAATGTTGGCACCCCTGAATTTTTTCTAGAAAATGAAGTATTTCTCACAGAAAAGGATTGCAGTAACACGTTTTGCTATACACATGTTTATTTCCTTTGTGTATATTGAAACTAAACCAAAAAAGGGAGGAAAAGAAAAGCAAATTGGGCATAATGTCACACCAAACTACAAAAATGGGCTGGACAAAATTATTGGCACCCGTAACTTAAAGGGGTTATCGAGTTAAACAGATTTGTGAATTACTTCTATAAAAATCTTAATCATTTCAGTACTTATGAGCTGCTGAAGTTGAGTTGTTCTTTTCTGTCTAAGTGCTCTCTGATGACACCTGTCTCAGGAACTGTCCAGAGTAGAAGAAAATCCCCATAGCAAACCTTCTATTCTGTGCAGTTCCCGAGACAAGCAGAGATATCAGCAGAGAGCACTGTTGCCAGACAGAAAAGAACAACTCAACTTCAGCAGCTGATAATTATTGGAAGGATAAAGTTTTTTTTAATAGAAGTAATTTACAAATCTGCTTAACTTTCTGGAGCCAGTTGATATTAAAAAAAATAGTTTTTTTTCCTGGAATACCCCTTTAATATTTGGTCGCTTCCTATTACCATCAATAAGCTTCTTACACCTCTCAGTCGAAATGTTGGACCACTCTTCCTTTGCAAACTGCTCTAGGTCTCTCTTATTGGAAGGGCGCCTTTTCCCAACAGCAATTTTAAGATCTCTCCACGTGTTCAATGGTATTTAGATCTGGACTCATTTCATTTCTGCCCACTTCAGAACTCTCCAGCGCTTTGTTGACATTCATTTCATTTTGACGTATGTTTGGGGTCATTGTCCTGCTGGAAGACCTAAGATCTCGGATGCAAACCCAGATTTCTGACACTGTGCTGTACAGATTTCTGACACTGGCCTCAGATTTCATGATGCCTTGTGCACATTCAAGGCACCCAGTGCCAGATTGCAGCAAAACAACATTGAACCTCCACCATATTTCACTGTAGGTACTGCGTTCTTTTCTTTGTAGGCCTCATTCCATTTTTGGTAAACGGTAGAATAATGTGCTTCACTAAAAAGCTCTATCTTGATCTCATCTGTTCACAAGACGTTTTTCCAGAAAGATTTTGGCAAATTATAGTCTTGCTTTTTTATGTCTCTTTGTCAGCAGTGGAGTCCTCTTGGGTCTCCTGCCATAGCATTTCATTTCATTTAAATGTTGACGGATAGTTTGCGCTGACTCTGATGCTCCCTGAGCCTGCAGGACAGCTTGAATATCTTTGGAACCTGTTTGGGGCTGCTTATCCACCATTGGACCATTCCGTCCACGCCCAGGGAGATTAGCTACAGTGCCATGGGCTGCAAACATAATGTTGCGCACTGTGGACAAAGGCAAATCTAAATCTCTAGAGATGGATTTGTAACCTTGAGATTGTTGATATTTTTCCACAATTTTGGTTCTCAAGTCCTCAGACAGTTCTCTTCTCCTCTTTCTGTTGTCCATGCTTAGAGTGGCACACCCAGACACACAATGCAAAGACTAAGTGAACTTCTCTACTTTTTATCTGCTTTCAGGTGTGATTTTTATATTGTCCACACCTGTTACTTGCCCCAGGTGAGTTTGAAGGAGCATCACATGCTTGAAACAGCATGTGATGCTCCTTCCCTTATTTTTCCACAATTTTGAAAGGGTGCCAATAATTTAGTCCAGCCCAGTTTTGGAGATTGGTGTGACATTATGTCCAATTTGCTTTTTTTCCTCCCTTTTTTGGTTTAGTTCCAATACACACAAAGGGAATAAACATGTGTATAGCAAAACACGTGTTACTGCAATCCCTTTCTGTGAGAAATACGTCATTTTATAGAAAAATTTCAGGGGTGCCAACATTTACGGCAATGACTGTACAGTATGACTAACAGGGCAAGATGCATATCAGACCCATGGACAGAACATGTGGAGAGCAGAAGCTAGGAAACCAGGAACATAGTCTCAAGCACTCCAGAGATTTGAAGGTCCACCTGAATAGGCTGAATAGAACTTGCCTACCACCTTTTATGAAAATATTCTAACCTCTCCTTATGGATTTTAGGTGGAAAAAGAAAGTCTGTTCTCTGTGCCTAGATAAAGACTGATGGTTGCCTATTGCCCTTCTACTAAGATAGCTGAGTAGTCAAGGGCTTGTCCAGTACCACTACTTTTACTGTAATGCTGACATAAAAATAAAAAGATACCGTATTTATCGGGGTATACCACGCACCGGCCTATAACACGCACCCTAATTTTACCAAGGATATTTGGGTAAAAAAAGTTTTTTACCCAAATATCCATGGTAAAATGAGGGTGCGTGTGTGCGCATGTATAACCCGATACACCCCCAGGAAAGGCAGGGGGAGAGAGGCCGTCGCTGCCCGCTTCTTTCCCCCTGCACTTCCTGGGGTCTAGAGCCCTGCTGCCGGCCCTTCTCTCCTCCTGGCTATCGGCGCCGCTGCCCGTTCAGTCCCCCTGACTATCGGTGCCGGCGCCCGATTGCCGGCGCCGATAGCCAGGGGGAGAGAAGCGCCGCCGACAGCCAGGGGGAGAGAAGGGGCAGCGGCACCCATTGCCGGCGCCGCTGCCCCGTTGCCTCCCCCATCCCCTGTTGCATAATTACCTGTTGCCGGGGTCGGGTCCGCGCTGCTTCAGGCCTCCGGTGTGCGTCCCCTGCATCGTTGCTATGCACTGCACGACGCGGCGCACTGACGTCATGCGGCGAGCAGCACATAGCAACGACGCAGGGGACGTACACCGGAGGCCTGAAGCAGTGCGGACCCGACCCCGGCAACAGGTAATTATGCAACCGGGGATGGCGGGAGGCAACGGGGCAGCGGCGCCGGCAATGGGTACCGCTGCCCCTTCTCTCCCCCTGTGTGTCGGCGCCGCTTCTCTCCCCCTGGCTATCGGCACCAGCAATGGGGCGCCAGCACCGATAGTCAGGGGAACAGAACGGGCAGCGGCGCCGATAGCCAGGGGGAGAAAGGGCCGGCAGCAGGGCTCTAGACCCCAGGGCAGGCAGGGGGAGAGAAGCGGGCAGCGAAGGCCTCTCTCCCCCTGCCAAACCTGGGGGTGTATCGGCGTATAACACGCAGATAGACTTTAGGCAAAAAATTTTAGCCTAAAAAGTGCATGTTATACGCCGATAAATACGATAATTATATTTACCTGCACCCACTGGGAATGTGGAAACGTTAGTGAATGGTTTCCAAGTGCAAGATTAGAAGAATGGAGCATTCACCCAGGATTTTGCAGTTAAAACGTCTTTTCTTTATTCATGCGTACATCAGGTACAGGAGCAATACGGGAGAGCGGACAGCACCTGTCCGCTCTCCCGTATCGCTCCTGTACCTGATGTATGCTTGAATAAAGAAAAGACGTTTTAACTGCAAAATCCTGGGTGAGTGCTCCGTTCTTCTAATCTTGCACTTGGAATTGATTATCTTACTTGCATACGTCAGCACCACTAATATGCAGGACACTACACATCAGTAGTACATACTACTGCATGCTAAAACAGTGGGACACCAACTTAGTGGCTACAGCAGTGCCAAGGCTTTGTTTTTCTTCTATTGCATATTGAAGTTAGTGAATGGTTGTTTGGGTTTCTATGCACAAAGGGGCACTATTATGGGAGAATTTCCTATCTAACTAATGTGAAAAGCCTATCTACCTTCTTAATGGGGAAAAATATGAAACACTTATAACATGGACCTATGTAGCCATCTAATCTGGGAGGGTTTACCTACCTGAGGTGAGCAAAAATATTGGTGCAGGGAAGGAACTATTAAGGGGAGGGATGAACTACTTATTGGGAGAATTAGTTGCACAAAGGGGGCAATAATGGGGGTTTACCTACCTGCCTACTGAATTTTCCTTTTTCCTGTTTTTTTCTTGATTCTCCTTGCAGGAAAACCAATTCCACCAATTCTACCTGTATACATATCCCCTGCACTTAGATGGCAGAGCTAAGTAATACTACTAATGTTAAGGTTGGCAAAAAGAACATTTTACTGGTTCTCTCACAACTTCTTCCGATTTGCTAAACTGTGGATTTAGATTTAAGCGGCAGCAGTCAGTCACCTGCGACTAAAACTCCTCCATGAAATTGAGACCACACAGCGGGGAGATTCCCTGTCGCTAAGGGCTAGTCCTAGAGGGTTGACAAAAGCCATCTCCCAGGCTCCCACAAAACCGCCCAAAGGACACAGAAAAGTTACAGATTCATAAAGAAATCAGCAGACTTACCGTGATCAGGCTCCTAGTTTTGGACAATTCTGGGTCGCCCCAGGCGTCCTGGGCTGTCGGTCCACCAGACCTGGCTCTTTCCTTGAGTTTGGTCTAGGGATCAGATCCCACTTCTGACACCAAATGTCAAGGTTGGCTGCTGGTTAGGCCTTAAAATGTGAGTGACTGCCTCTGTATACTGAGTGTCGACACAAGAAATAAACACCAGACAAAATGTTGGTATATATCTCCTTCTAAGCATACTTGCTAAGGAGCTGTTCCAAGGAGTTCTGTTTATTATACGGAAATACATTGTTTTTTACTGCTGACAAAAAGGAAAGGTTAGTTATCACGTCAAAATCATCATGTTATAATTTGATTGGTTATTTGAGTATTGCGTCTGTATATATAAGCTTCTTAAGCATTCATATGTTTCTTAACCATAGATCACTTATGTTGCCTTTTTCCCTATTCTACCAGAAAATTCCGGATGTATCTGTCCTTCTGCACAGTCTATCTTTCTTCAGATGTTTTATCTCTAACTTTCAACTTCTTCTTTATCTTGCGTCTTTTGGCCTCATCCCAAGGTCTTCATCTTAGTTACAAGCAAATAGCAAGCTGATATATGGGTTAAAGTTAACAAATATCTTTCTGCAGCATTAGCAATGGCATATAAGTATTAACATATTGATCAACAATCAGAATCATTATAATCAATTTCAACAATTACTCCAGGGATCAGATCCCACTTCTGACACCAAATGTTAAGATTGGCTAAAAGAACATTTTACTGGTTCTCTCACAACTTCTCCAGATTTGCTAAACTGTGGACTTAGATTTAAGCAGCAGCAGTCAGTAACCTGCGACTAAAACTCCTCCATGAAATTGAGACCATACAGCGGGGAGATTCCCTGTTGCTAAGGGATAGTCCTAGAGGGTCGACAAAAGCCATCTCCCAGGCTCCCACAAAACTGCCCAAAGGACACAGATAAGCTACACATTCATAAAGAAATCAGCAGACTTACCGTGATCAGGCTCCTAGTTTGACAATTCTGGGTCGCCCCAGGCAGCCAGGGCTGTTGGTCCACCAGACCTGGTTCTTCCCTCAAGTGTCGTCCAGGCCTAAGATCCAACTTCTGACACCAAATGCAACTTCACTTTCAGTGTATCAATGTGGATATTAGTTGTAGACCATTAATGAATGTGTGCTAATGATAGCAACAATGATTTAGATGACCACGGTAAGAAAAATTTATTTTTTGGGTTATTTAATAAGCTCATTATTGTATGATTTTGCTCTATTTAATTTTAAGTAAGCTTCTACTTTTTACTTCAGTTACAATTCTAATTATTATTATTAAGAAGTACATTTGACCTTGATTTGGTACACTCTGCTCTGTGATGCTGATAAGAAGTTCACAGTGAGCTGGAAAAGAAAATGTTTACATGAACCTCCTTTGCTTCCTAGATTATAGAGGGCTCTTAAGTGTTAAAGTATACAGCTCTGCTGCTGGTTTACAATATCGGGCTGGTCTCAGGTACCTGCTTGAGAGTTCTTAAAGGAGTGAACCTACTTTGGACTTGGTTCTGAAACACAGACCAAATTAGAAACACCTCCCCCTTCTGGGGGTAAGCATATTTTCTACACACAACTTTGAATCATGCACAAACATTAGAAACTTTGCAAGAACATGTGATTACACTAGGATTGGATAGCAAATTAGTAACCAACTTGAATATTATCTTGCTATTGGAGATTTTTACTTTATCATGAATTATTTATAAAGAATATATATTTTAAAATGTTCCTCTAGTATCCTGCCTCACACTCTCATATTCACTGTATCCATGGTCATGGAATCAGTACAGCCAGACAAGGACATACTTATATTGGCCCATCTTAGGCAGTTAGATGAAGTCTACTCATAGTCTCTGAAACAGGTAAGATGATTGTGGAGTGTGTTGGTCAGGTACCTTTATTGTTTTACCTAGGTCATAACAGATGCAGATAATAAAGTCTGCACAAACCCTCTTTTTGCATTGTTGAATCCTGAGGCTACCCAATATATGGACATTACTACACACATAGCTCCCTTCTGTTTAGTGTATGAGGTGTTGTATGTTACCATGGGGTACAAGACTGCTGGCACACACAGCTTCTTACCAAGTCTCTAGATGCAGTCTTTGCCCTGTACCACCTCTTTCTTCTTCCAGTGGTCTCTCTCAGCATGCATTGCTGGTTCCTGCAAAAGACCTAACCAGACAAATCCACACTCCCCATCCACCTGTACACTCTGTATCGGAACTGTGGGAGGACAGGAGCACTGCAGCCTTAGCAGCCTTCTTCACCATCCAGTCCCTTGGCTTCTGAGGTTGTTTCCTTCATGTGGGTCTGATCTTTATGATGGTCACCTTCTCTGGCAGCTCTAGGACTTTGAACACTTGAATTACAAACTACAGATTGGTTTGCCCAAGGATTCAAGAAAACCTTTACTCTAATAGGCCCATACTTGTGGGCGGTAATTAAAGTGTACCAATACTCATTGTGTCATACCTTCAGATATCTTACACATCTGAATACCTTCAACACTACTTTCTGAACCACCAGCTCAGATCGAGTGGTTTATTGCAGTCGAACATTCTGCGTGTGGTCACCATATATCCTGTCTTATGTATTACATCTTTGCATCAGTTAGAACAAGCTTACATTTATAACTCAGCATTAACCATAGATTCTCTGATATTTTATCATGGCTCTTGAATTCTTAACCTCATAAGTTCAAAACAATTTAATCATAATCCGAGAGTAGCAAAGCTACAAAAGGGGAAGAAAAAAAAAGTCTTTTCTTTTTTTTCTTTTTCCAGCATCCTTAGATTACACCAAATTATCATTATAAAATTATCCACTCAAAATGTATATTATTCAAATAAATGCAATGTAGAATGTATAGGTATATCACATTGTGTGTGCAGGTACTATAAACTATAAACACACTCAACTCTAAACAGTAAATATGTATATGTATGTATATATATATATATATATATATATATTTCCTTTAAGTCTAATGTGACCTTTGTGTTTCAGGAGAGGAGGCTGTCATTCTCCCTATAAGCCCCACCTTTCTCCTCCCACTCCTCTATGTCACTGGCTTTTTGAGTCTGGCTTTTTGTTTTTCCCCAACTTTGGTCAGTCTTGAACAACTCTTGACGTCTAGTATCTGACTGGATTCCTGTGTTATCAAGAGATATACAAGACACATGTAACATGCAACAATATCGAAATTTAAAAATACTCAACGTACATCACACAGGGCCCACATTCTCACCAAAAATGTAAAAGAATAAAAAATATACAGAGCTCTTTCAAAAAAAATAATTGGAGAGAAAAAAAAATTGGGAAAGAAAAAAAAATCACCTTCAATGCGCATTGTTTATAATCCAATAAACCATTAGCTGATTTTAAATACTTAGGTAATATTTATGAATTAAATAGTGATCACTTTTTTTATATCTTATTTTATTTTTCTTGGCCAAACTTCTTCTCTTGTTACTCGTATAATATAATCAGACAATTAATCGCATTTAATATCATTCTTTTGTTCTATACCAATCTAAAAAAGAATCCATTACAACACAAACACAGAGAAAACATTCACTGGTCACATTCCATATATTCCTGATTCATTAATTTACATCACACATATACAACATGCTTTATATCATAAGAACCATCCTATGAACATCATCATATAACTACACACACACACACAGCTTTCCTAGAGACCTACCACACCCTCTGCATTCCATGGCACTGAACACTCATCATCATCATCTTTACCTTTACCTCTACCATTGGGAAAAACCACTCCATTCATTAATCTCCATTCATTGATCCCTGTGCCCCCCCCCCCCCCCCCCCCGACACCTTCAGTACACTTCGGTACACTTTTTACAGTTCCAACAAACTTTTTGGACTCTTCTACATTCTTGTACCATAGTATCACTTACACAAACACCCTCACCTTTTCTAATCCTAACTTTCTTTGTGCCTTATGTAACATACTGTTTCTCATCCTCTTAAACATGCAGTGACCTTTACATTTCCCTTTTAGCTTATAACTGTATATGAATACTGTATATAACACTGCTGTATATGAATACTTCTGTCCATCAACCATCAGTATATTTCAAACTTTCAACTGCCTTAATATCCACATGCTTCTCCATCAAAACATTGAGTCTTTATTTTGTTTCTCTCTCTAATCCAATCAAGCTACTTACAACAATCTGCTCCTACCTCACCTGTCTCACCACTTGCACACACCATCAACTCCCGGACCAAACCCACCAACTTCCTCAACACAATGCACACAGCCATTTGTCCACTCTAACTACTATATCCAAAGCCACCAAGGAAAATTCTTTAGGATACAATGAGACAATCAATCCTACTCAACAACTTAGTTTACAACACAGACACAGTTTTGAAACTTCTATACACTTGAAACTTCTTTGGCACAGCTCAGTCACCCATTTCTTCTGAGATGAAACATTAGGGCTCAATTAACTGACACATTTAAATACAGTTCTACCTTTTCATGTAAGTCTGGCTTTTAAATAATGATTGCAAACTGTTCACATCTATCAAAGTTTAACAATTTAATAGTTAAAACATTTTTGGGGGAGTAGTGAGGACGTGTAATTACCCTATTAACAAGATCTCTCAGCGGATCAGCCGTACAAAAATTGGACAATCAAAAAGGGTGCGTATAGTGACAACCAAAATTTGTCTCCTGATGCTAATCCAAGTTAGGTTGGGTTCACACCACACGGTTAGAGTGGGTTCACGCCCCCTCCCATAGACTTGCATAGCAGGGGCAGGGGGTGACGTCACACAGGAGTGGAGTCGTTATGTCACGATACTCTGGCCCCGGTGTTGCCACCTGGCTGTTTGCAAGCTGGGACCCTGCCATGCAGCTCAAACAGGTGGGTGGCGAATACAAGATTGCGGGGGTCCCCAGTGGTGGGACCCCCGTGGTGGGATAAGATGTCTCAGGGTCGGACTACCCCTTTAAACTGTATATGGTTTTCAACAGTATACAGATAAAAATGTGTACACACGTTTTGATACAGTTTAGTCAGGTTTTGAGGAATCCGTTTTTTTATCAAAAACCTGATACAGGATCTGTATTGCAAAAACGTGTTGTGAACCTAGCCTTATCTTCTGGTACAAAATATACTGGCTGATACACCACAAAAGATACCAGAGTAAATTTTTAGCTCAGGTACAACACAAAAGATATCAGCAGTACAACATAAAAGATATCAGGGATACAAAAAGAGATACTGGACTGGTACAATACAAAAAAGATATCAGATAACTCTGATACAGCACAAAAGCTACTAGCAGTGCGATACACACATAGTTACATAGTTACATAGTTAGTACAGTTGAAAAAAGACGTACGTCCATCAAGTTCAACCAGGGTGTTGAAGGGTAGGGGTGTGGCGCAATATTTGGGAAGGGATGGGATTTTATATTTCTTCATAAGCATTAATGTTATTTTGTCCAGGAATGTATCTAACCCTGTTTTAAAGCTGTTGATTTTTCCTGCTGTGACCAGTTCCTGAGGTAGACTGTTCCATAAGTTCACAGTTCTGATGGCAAAGAAGGCATGTCGCCCCTTGAGACTAAACCTTTTCTTCTCCAGACGGAGGGAGTGCCCCCTGGTCCTTTGGGGGGGGGGGGGTTTAACCTGGAACAGTTTTTCTCCATATTTTTTGTATGGGCCATTAATATACTTATATACATTTATCATATTCCCCCTTAAACATCTCTTCTCAAGACTAAACTAATTGTAACTCCTTTAATCGCTCCTCATAGCTAAGATGTTCCATGCCCCATATTAGTTTAGTCGCGTGTCTCTGCACCTTTTCCAGCTCCACAGTGTCCCTTTTATGGACTGGTGCCCAAACTGAACAGCATATTCCAGGTGAGGCTGTACCAATGCTTTATAAAGGGGGAGTATTATGTCCCTGTCCCTCGAGTTCATGCCTCTTTTTATACATGACAATATCCGGCCGGCCTTAGAAGCAGCAGCCTGACATTGCATGCTATTCTGTAGTCTGTGATCTACAAGTACACCCAGATCCTTCTCTACCAGTGACTCTGCAAGTTTAATCCCCCCTAAGACGCACGACGCATGCATGTTATTAGTACCCAGATGCATAACTTTACATTTATACACATTGAACCTCCTTTGCCAAGTGGATGCCCAGACACTTAGTCTATCCAAGTCATCTTGTAACTTATACATATCCTCTATAGACTGTACCGTGCTACAAAGCTTGGTGTCATCTGTAAAGATAGAAACAGAGCTGTTAATGCAATCCTCTATATCATTGATAAATAAATTAAACAACAGCGGGCCCAGTACGGAACCTTGGGGTACACCACTAATAATCGGGGACCAATCAGAGTACGAATCATTGACCACCACTCTCTGGGTGCGATCCATGAGCCAGTGTTCAATCCAGTTACAAACTAAAGTTTCCAAACCCAAAGACCATAACTTAACTGTCAGACGTCTATGAGGGACAGTATCAAACGCTTTAGCAAAATCCAGAAACACTATATCCACAGCCATTCCTCTGTCAAGGCTTCTACTCACATCTTCATAAAAGCAAATTACATTGGTTTGACAACTTCTATCCTTAGTAAACCCATGCTGGCTATCACTTATAATACAATTATCCCCTATGTATTCCTGTATGTATTCCCTTATAAGTCCTTCAAACAATTTACCCACAATGCACGTTAAACTTACCGGTCTATAGTTTCCTGGGGAAGACCTAGATCCCTTTTTGAAGACAAAAGATACTTGACTGATACAATATAAAAGATATCAGATTTCGCTTTAAATTTGATACAGCACAAAAGCTATCAGAAGTATAGAAACACAAAAGATATCAGGGATACAGATCACTCAACAGATACCAGAGACAAAAAAAAAAATCTTTGGCACTTTTAATTCCCTTGACCGTATCCACTGAGTAGATCAAAAAATCAAAATCCAAGCAAAACATTTTTCCGAATCCAAAAGTCTATTGCATTTCTTAAAGCTCAGAAATCAAACAGAAATCACATTAAGAAGTGCTTTTTCGTGTTTTTTTTTTAAATAAATGATGGTTTAACCCCTTAACGACGCAGGACGTATATTTACGTCCTGCGCCGGCTCCCGCGATATGAAGCGGGATCGTGCCGCGATCCCGCATCATATCGCGTGGGTCCCGGCGCTAATCAACGGCCGGGACCCGCGGCTAATACCACACATCGCCGATCGCGGCGATGTGCGGTATTAACCCTTAAGAAGCGGCGGTCAAAGCTGACCGCCGCTTCTAAAGTGAAACTGAAAGTATCCCGGCTAGTCAGTCGGGCTGTTCGGGACCGCCGCGGTGAAATCGTGGCGTCCCGAACAGCTGATCGGACACCGGGAGGGCTCTTACCTGCCTCCTCGGTGTCCGATCGACGAATGACTGCTCCGTGCCTGAGATCCAGGCAGGAGCAGTCAAGCGCCGATAATGCTGATCACAGGCGTGTTAATGCACGCCAGTGATCAGCATAGGAGATCAGTGTGTGCAGTGTTATAGGTCCCTATGGGACCTATAACACTGCAAAAAAAAAGTAAAAAAAAAGTGTTAATAAAGGTCATTTAACCCCTTCCCTAATAAAAGTTTGAATCACCCCCCTTTTCCCATAAATAAAATAAAACAGTGTAAAAAAAAATAAAAATAAACATATGTGGTATCGCCGCGTGCATAAATGTCCGAACTATAAAAATATATCATTAATTAAGCCGTACGGTTAATGGCGTGCGCGCAAAAAAATTCCAAAGTCCAGAAAAGCGTATTTTGGTAACTTTTTATAACATTAAAAAATGAATAAAAAGTGATCAAAAAGTCATATCAAAACAAAAATCATACCGTTAAAAACTTCAGATCACGGCGCAAAAAATGAGTCCTCATACCGCCCCGTACGTGGAAAAATAAAAAAGTTATAGGGGTCAGAAGATGACATTTTTAAACGTAAAAATTTTCCTGCATGTAGTTTTTTTCCAGAAGTGCGACAAAATCAAACCTATATAAGTAGGGTATCATTTTAACCGTATGGACCTACAGAATAATGATAAGGTGTAATTTTTACCGAAATATGCACTGCGTAGAAACGGAAGCCCCCAAAATTACAAAATGGCGTTTTTTTTTCGATTTTGTCGCACAATGATTTTTTTTTCCGTTTCGCCGTGCATTTTTGGGTAACATGACTAATATCACTGCAAAGTAGAATTGACGACGCAAAAAATAAGCCATAATATGGATTTTTAGGTGGAAAATTGAAAGGGTTATGATTTTTAAAAGGTAAGGAGGAAAAAACGAAAGTGCAAAAACGGAAAAACCCTGAGTCCTTAAGGGGTTAATAAGTGACAAAATAGATAATTTCATGGGATTAAAGGTAATCAATATTTGCAGTAATAGATTAAGTAAATGTAAAATATTGCCGGATTAATGGAAATTCTGGAGTATGTAAACCTGCTTATGTTATTTTCAAGCATATGTAACAGAGGGGTAATAGCAGACCATGTACCCAGCTGCAGCACTGAACTCCTGTTCATACGGGAACAATCAAAAGAGATACACTCTTCAGGTTCGGGGGTGTTTTAAATCCAGAGGGCTGGTAACCCTTGTCTTCTTTCTTTCTCTTTCTCTCTCTCTCTCTCTCTCTCTCTCTCTTTCTTTTTCTTTCTCTCTGTATTTTTCTCTGTTAAGAGCACCATTTCAATTTTTTTTCTTTATTTTTCTTGTGTTTGTATGTTTTTTCCTCTCCTCAGTATAGCTTATCTCTTTGGCTCACAGATACTGTTAAATCACTTTTCTGTTTTGCATAATTGTGCCTTAACTCCTTGTCAGACCCCGAAGAACATACTGTACTGTTTTTGACAGTTTAAAAGTGCTGCTTTTAAACCATTGTTGTCCCATTGGGTTAACTGTAGACTGCATTCACTGACAAGTAGTAGTGTTGGTACTTATTAGTAGCACCAGTAGAGTAGGGCTAATATAGGAGTCCCAGGTGAAGCATCACTCTGGGTACAAAGGGGGTGGTTCATCAGGAGCCACTCGTCTCAAACCAGTGAAGCATCCCATACCTTTTTTTTTTTTTTCGTTTTCCACCTGAACCTGAGACTATTAGGCGGAATATATATTATAGGGAAAGATTTCGTTTAACAAATATCTTTACGGGGGAATTGTTAAAATTGATTATAATGATTCTGATTGTTGATCAATATATTAATACTTATATGCCATTGCTAATGCTGCAGAAAGATATGTTTTAACTTTAACCCATATATCAGCTTGCTATTTGCTTGTAACTAAGATAAAGAGGCAAGCTAAAGAAAAAGTTGGAAGTTAGAGACAAAACATCTGAAGAAAGATAGACTGTTCAGAAGGACAGATACATTTGGAATTTTCTGGTAGAATAGGGAAATGGCAACACAAGTGACCTATGGTTAAGAAACAAATGAATGCTTAAGATGGTAATATATACAGATGCAATACTCAAATAACCAATCAAAATACAACATGAGGATTTTGACGGGATAACTAACCTCCCGTTTTTGTCAACTGTAAAAAACAATGTACTTTCGTATAATAATAAGAACTCCTTGGGACAGCTCCTTAGCCAGTATGCTGAGAAGGAGATATATACCAACATTTTGTCTGGTGTTTATTTCTTGTGTCGACACTCAGCAGTATACAGCGGCAGTCACTTACATTTTAAGGTCTAAGCAGCAGCCAACCATGACACTTAGAGAACAGTGAAGGAAAGCTCTAAAAAGAATGACAGATGAGGAGTGAACATTGGCTTTATAAGGGGTTATTCAGCGGTTGGCAAAAGTTCATATCCTGCGGGGATCGGGGAAAAAACTAAAACCTATCATTACCAAGCCCCCTTCCCCTATAGCTTCTGTTCAGCTCGGTCTCTGCAGTCACCGGTAATCAGTCCCGGAGCGAATAGTAGCTCCTGGGACTGATTACAAACTGGGTGCCGCGTGCATGATCACGGGCGTCCCCAGTTGTGGGACACCCGCGATCAGGCATCTTATCTCCTATCCTTTGGGGATAAGATGTGCAAGCACTGGAGTATCCCTTTAATCTCCTGTCTTCTCTCTGCTTCTGAGACAAGCAGATGTTGGTCCTGCTGGCTCAGCCACTCACTAGCCGATACAGATAACCACTGTGGTCAGTGATTGGCTGAGCCTCAAGGTCCCTCTTCAAAGCAGGAAGAAGACAGAAGATTGGGGGGACTGGATAGAGATGAATTGTATTTGCGGGTGGAGTGTTGGCAGCCTTTATTGAAGGTAGTACAAGATGTTAAGCAGTATTGTAGCATAATTCTGTATTAACCCTTGGTCCTCAAGGGACGTTAAAAAAAAACTTTTTTTTTTTTAAATGAACTGGTGCCAGAAAGTTAAACAGATTTGTAAATTACTTAAAAATCTTTACCCTTTCAGTACTTATTTGCAGCTTTATGCTACAGAGGAAATTCTTTTCTGTTTGAATTTCTTTTTTGTCTTGTCCACAGTGCTCTCTGCTGACACCTCTGTCCGTGTCAGGAACTGTCCAAAGCAGCATAGGTTTGATATGGGGATTTTCTCCTGCTCTGGACAGATCCTGATACGGGCATCAGATGTCAGCAGAGAGCACTGTGGACAAGACAAAAAAGAAATTAAAAAAGAACAGACTTTCCTCTGTATCATACAGCTGCTAATAAGTACTGGAAGGGCAAAGATTTTTTAATAGAAGTAATTTAGAAATCTTTTTAAAGCGATACTCAGGCTCTAAGACATTTTAGCCCCTATCCAAAGGATAGGTGATATGTTGCCTGATCGCGGGATCCTGCTGCTGGGGACCCCCGTGATCTTGCACGCAGCACCCAGTTAGAATTAGTCCCCAGAGCACGTTCGCTCCGGGTCTGATTACTGGCGATCATGGGGGCCGGAGCATTGTGACGTCATGGCCCCGCCCCCGTGTGACGACATGCTCCACCCCCTCAATGTAAGCCTATGTGAGGGGGCGTGACAGCTGTCACACCCCCTCACATAGGCTTGCAGCCAGGGGGCGGAGCTTGACATCACACAGGGGCGGGGCCGTAACGTCACAATGCTCCGGCCCCCATGATTGCCAGTAATCAGACCTGGAGCGAATGTGCTCCGGGGACTGATTTTAACAGGGTGCTGCATGCAAGATCACGGGGGTCCCCAGCGATCAGCCATCTTATCCCCTATCCTTTGAATAGGGGATAAGATGTCTTAGCGCTGGAGTACCCCTTTAACACTGTTGTGTGACAATGAAGTAAAATATTATGTTTTACCAACACGGCTTGTTACTGCATTTTGAAAAGTGACATCAAGAGAGAGAAGGATTCGAGTGTTGATTTTCAACTGCTTGTTCTTTTTGTTCTCTGGAAGATAAAGCCTTGAAAGGAGTCTGGCAGCAGCTTTTTTACACTTTTCGCAGCGATGACCATGGAAGTACATAACGAAAATCTACTGACAGCAAGCAGATAGATAGTGTTGCTCAGTATAACATTGTGAGAAATGATCTTGAAGCATAAATGCAGATACTTATATAAACAAATACATCTATGACTCCATATAAGAACTGTCACCAGGTTTTAGCAGTGAGATGAACTCAATGAACATAGGTTATATTACATAATTGAGGTTATTAACTGATTTGTGCAATGAAGTCTTTCTCCAGAAATGAACTGCAACATATTGGTTTGTGCAAGTCTAGTCCCAGAGGTACTCAAGTGTGTTCAGTGTCTGTTTGGAGAGCTTGCTCAGACAAGCAATGGATGTGTTAATGCATCTTGTGTCTCAGCTTGTGCTCTGTGTTTTCCACAGTACCTTACACAGATTCCTGTGGGTCTTTGGCCCATAATATTGAACTTAAAATAGTGTTAGCACAGTTTAGAGGAATGAGGGGGTACATTGTAAGCAATTTAACTTGTCAGGTGAGTTGGCTTTTTTCTATTAAAATAATGCATTAAGTGGAAAGCATAAATAAATAGGAACCACAGTACAAAGCAATACATTGATCCAACAGTAATATAAAAGTAATAAATCTACTTGTTCAATGTTTTAGGCACAGTGGGTCCCTTTAATACATAAAAAAAACAGAGTAAAGTAAGAGATACAAATACTCTACATAGGGATCTCTGTATGTATTCTACACCCAGAAATCACTATGTGCCCATTAATTTAACTGGCTGTATGTACTGGATGGTAGGAGCACCACTAACTGTGCCTTTAGTCTGTAGATATTATAGTAAAAGCCTAAGTGACCAATGATGAGCAAATATGTCTTTGGGAGAACTCCACCCAAATTATTCATGGGTTGAGTTTAATTCTAATAACTGTCAACCCTCACAAATTCCATTACACTAATATGGCTTTAAATTGAAAAGGTAGTTTTTATGCATCCTGTGTAACTATAGTACAATATGCCCATCAAGAGAAGCAAATGACACTGGCACTGCTAAACTTGGTATTATACTTATAAACGGCAATTGTAGCACAGTAGCAAACAAAAAAAAGTCCCTTTAAAGACTATGGGAGGTGCTCTGCAAAAAGTGCTAGTAAGTATTGCACAGATAATAGTAAGAGCAAAAAGTAATGATGGAGCACTCACCCAAAAATCCCTTCTGTTCACTTTATACCAGTACACTGTGGTACATGTTTCATACATGAGACAGGTGCAGGTACAGGTGCAAAATATGCTATAACTTCTTTCATCCTACACCTTCTATCATCCTTAAAGATGAACTTCCTAATAGGAAAATTATTGCCCATACTGTTGGCAGTAAAAGAATAAACAGGTACATACCTTCCTTCGCTCCCCCGGTGCCTCCGGTAACTGGTTCCTCTTCCTGGTTGCCGGTGGTCGGCAAATCATACTGCACTCAGCCAATCACCGGCCGCAGCGAAGTCCCGCCGTTGATAGACTGAGCGGCAGTGTGAGAACGCTTGAAGACACAAAATTCACTACACCAGAACCTGCTGCCGGGGCCAAAAACGTCACACTGCCGCTCAACCTATCACCGGCCGAGTTGCAACCTCCCTGCGGCCGGTAATTGGCTGAGTGCAGTATGACTCGCCGACCACCGGCAGCCAGGAAGAGGATCGCGGCGGAGGCCAGAGCCGGTTACCGGAGGCATCAGGGGAGCAAAGGAAGGTATGTACCTGTTTATTTTTTTTACTGCCGGCAGTATGGGGGACAACTTTTGTATTCCGGAGTTCTCCTTTAAAGGGATTCTAAAATTGTATTATGCACCTGTCTTTGTTTAGTACACTGAAGCATAACACAGTTGATCCATGAATTGTTTGCAGGTTTATTTGACTTTCCAACACCTTAGAGCGTATATGCATCACCATAAAGATATTATTCTAAGAAATAAACTTATCACTTATCCACAGGTTAGGTGAAAAGTAGTTGATCTGTGGGGGTCTGACTACTGGGACTCCCACTGTTCATGAAAACAGGGGTCTCTTGTCCCCCGATTAAATGGAGTAGGAGTGCTTTGTTGTGGCACTATTCATGCAGTATGGGACTTCCAGAGTTACCTGAGCATGGTACTTAGCTAAAATAGTCAGTAAAACAAGTGAATAGAGCAGTGACTAAGTATGCACCCTGCCACTGCATTTATATAGGGGACATTCTTGTAATTGATAATTTTTTTTGCTGTTATTTGGGACTATTTTTATTTGGGCAGTTTTCCCAAATCACAGCAAGCAAATACACCATCATTTTAGCATCAAAGATAAGTAGTGATGCACAGCACGAAACTAGAAGCTCCGGTTCTTGTGCAAAAGAGCTAAGATTTTGGCCCCATGTGAGCCTTTGTCAAGCATACGCATAATTAGCTACAGTCAGGAGCCAGGGGGGTAAGTATACCTCTGCTCTGCCTCTGTTGTGCATTTTTAGCATGCCTTTTTGTTTAAAAAATATATCATATGAACAGACTCTTTCTGGCAGTGTCTTCCCAAAGAGTTGTTGCTAAACTCCAACTCTCACAGGTTTTTGTTTTGTTTAAAAAAAAAAAAAATGAATAAAAAAAATGTGTGTGTGGTTCCCAGTATTTTAATTCTAAGACAGATACCCACCAAACAGCAACAGCCTGACGTTATTAGGGTGGGCAAGGACCATTGTTAAATAATGTCAGCCTGTTACTGCCTTAGCCAGGAATGCCATTTTTGATGCCTGGGCCTGTTGGTACCAGCTCTTCCCAGTACTCCTGTAGTAGTGGGTACCAAGGTAATAATTGGGGGTTAGCGCTTGGTAACACTAAGCCCTGGCTTGGTAATGGACTCAGTCTATGAAATGGCTTCAACTATTAAGCCTGAAAATTAAATTGAAAAAACATGACACATGGAAAAAAAGAATTACAAAAAACACTCCCACACAAGCCTTAATTAACCATTTTATTGAAATTGAAAAAAATCCAGGTCAACAACACAGTCCTTGAATCTGATGTAGTCGACTGCATACACATATCTGAAACTTGCAGAACCCCCCCATCCCCCTTGTCCAAAAATGGGTCAGTACATTTAGTACACCCATAAAGCAGTGTATTCCCAATCAGGGACCATCCAGGTTTTGCTAAACTACAACTCCCATCATTCCGCTGCCTGAGAATGATGAGGGTTTAGTTTAGCAACAGCTGGAGGCTCCCTGTTCAGGAAGACACTGCCAGAAAGGGTCTGTTCACATTATACATTTTAACATGCCTTTTTTTTAACAAAAAGGCATGCTAAAAATGTACAATGTTAACAGGGCCATACCTACCACTCTGGCTCCTAGCTGTAGCTCCATCTCTAAGGACATCATCACTAGAGGTGCGGTTTTACCTAACCAGGCCGGAGCAAGAGCCAGGGTGGTAAGTGACAGTCTGGCTTCAGTATACAGTCCATACAGCCATCTATAAAAGGCTGTATATACTATAAACCCCCAAGAAGTTAACTAGTACTGCTCAGCAGTGTTAGTTAACTCTTTTCTTGCTGGGGCGTATACATTATATACTGCCAGACTATAAATTACCACCCTGGCACCTGCTTACAGTAAACCAGCTATCTATGCAAATCACTCTCTTTACTGTAAATTCCTGCTGGGCAGGAGATATACAACATATATACATATATAAATATATATACCTCCTGCCCAGAATGAGCTGTCCTGTGGCTACATAGCTGAAGGTACAGCTCAGTCCAGCTAGAATCAAGGACTTCCGTCGATATAGTGATGTCAGTTCTTGCTCCTGTATAGCATACATCGATGCACTATGCACTGCTGTATACTATAGAGCCAGTGGAGGTAAACAGTGATGTTATGTATCACTCCTTACCTCCTTAAACTCCGTAGACCAGGTACCCTGCATCCAACCCAAGGGGTGGTACTCTGAAGGCAGTGAAAAAACTGCCACAGAGTACAAAATTGGCTGTCTCCACACATGTGGAAAAATTGCTGAAAAAATGCAAAATGCCAGAAAAATGCAGGGGCAGAGATTTGCTTTGCAGCAGCCATCTAAACATAAAAGCTTCAGTCAGAAAACAAATAACTGATTTCAATAGTAGAGTGTTCCCTAAGGGAGGAGAGAAAGAAAAAAGTGCCGGGGGCGCTCCCTGGTGTAAAACAGTCAAGTTTACTTGACCTACCACCGCACCAATGGTGCTATACTGACCTTGAACACGGCACAGGATACCTTGTCAGGATACCAGCAAGTAAAGCGCAAAGTAAATTGGGAAAGGCGCAAGTAAAGTGCTGAAACACATTGTCCATTGTCAAACCTGTGCTGTCCTGTGCTACTGTGTGTCATGAAACTTAGTGTGCGAATTCTGCAGCAGCACTCATATCAGACCCTTGTTTTTCTCCCTTTTGAATATGCTCTGTGACCTGTGCTAAAATCATTATAAAGTAAAACAAAGAAGGTGAGCAGTCCCTATCATCTATTGTCAGTCCTTTGATTCTATGTTATCTGCCTTAAGCGTTATTATACCATTGTTCCCTTTCAATATAATCCTGCTCTCTGACAACAATGGGATGAAACAGATGTGTTACTTGAAGCTGCTGGGTGACAATGCAAAATTTGTAACAAGGCTCCCCACTTACCATGTGCCAATTATAATAATGGTGTCATCTTATGAGGCCTGGCTGCCAGTGCTACTTCTGCATCCCCTGTATGTCTGCTGAATACAGTATATAGAGAATATATCATTTTATAAAAAAAAAATTTTTTTGCTAAAGAAGGCTTTTACTAATGCTGTTTCTGGCACAGATGCTGCAGAACAGTTATTGTAATCCTACTGAGGGCCCAATAACTAGAGATGAGCGAACTTTTCAAAAATTTGATTCGGGCGATTCGCCGAAATTTCCGAAAAAGTTTGTTTCGATCCGAATTTGTTCGCGGCAAATCGATATTAAAAAAGGCTATTTCTAGCCTACATACAGCCTCTATAGGGGTATAGAACACTTTGCTGTGTCCTAAAACGCATATGGAGTGTGCTGGGTTAGTGAAATAATACTGTTATTCAGAATAACATGCAGATTACCAGCATCGCTCTTAGAATCACTGCCGCACAGCAGCACAATGACAGAGCCTGGTGGTGGCATCAGTGTCAGGAGACCATATAGTGACTGAATGACACAGCGTGGAGGTGTTGGCAGCATGAGGACACCATATAGTGGCTGAATGGCACAGCGTGGAGGTGTTGGCAGCATGAGGACACCATATAGTGGGTGAATGGCACAGCGTGGAGGTGTTGGCAGCATGAGGACACCATATAGTGGCTGAATGGCATAGCGTGGAGGTGTTGGCAGCATGAGGACACCATATAGTGGCTGAATGGCACAGCGTGGAGGTGTTGGCAGCATGAGGACACCATATAGTGGCTGAATGGCACAGCGTGGAGTTGGCTGTTGCACGAGTACACTACACACCAGGGCTTCACAATCCCCCCCCCCCCCCCAAAAAAAAAAAAACAACACAATATGAGAAATGTTTGACAAAGATTTCTCATCGATAGCACTCGCTATCCAAAAATTTTAAATTCCCAGACCCAGGCCCCACCTCTGCGGCATCAGGAACCCAATTATTGCCTGAAGGACACAGCCTGGAGTTGGCTGATTCACCAGTACACACAGGGCTTCACAATCCGCCCCAAAATCAACAAAATTATATAATTAAAAAAATATATATTTATACCTTTGTGTAAGAACAAGCGCATATCCAACATTTCAGAAGACTCCATAAGGCAGGACGGTGGACCACCCAAAGACTTTGTTCTAAAAATAATGAACCACACAATTTTATTTTTTTTTTTTTTTAATTTAAATTCCTAGACCCAGGCCCCACCTCTGCTGCATCAGTAACCCATAGATTGCCTGAAAGACACAGCCTGGAGTTGGTTGATTCACGAGTACACACCCGGGCTTCACAATCCACCCCAAAAAACAGCAAAAATTTTTTAAATTGTCTGACGAAATACCTTTGTGGAAAAACAAGCGCATATACAACAGTTTAGAAGACTCTATAATGCAGGACGGTGGACCACCCAAAGACATTCTTCTCAAAAATAATAAACCACACAATTTGTGAAATTTTTTGAAAAAAATTGAAATTCAAAGACCAAGGCCCCACCTCTGCTTCTTCAGTAACCCATATATTGCCTAACGGACACAGACTGGAGTTGACTGATGCACGAGTACACACCCATCACCCGGGCTTCACAATCCACCCCAAAAAACTGCAAAAAATTTTTGAAATTGTCTGACGAAATACCTTTGTGTAAAAACAAGCGCATATACAACAGTTCAGAAGACTCTATAATGCAGGACGGTGGACCACCCAAAGACATTCTTCTCAAAAATAATAAACCACACAATGTTTGAAATTTGGTTAAAAAAATTATTACATATGTGTGTAAGCGCATCTGTTTCAAAAAGATCAGATCACCAAAGGATTTTTTTCGCCAAAAATGATTAAGCAGAGTTAATCCCTCTCCGTATAAATTTTTTTAAATTTTCATTAAAAAACCACACGCACCAAGCGTTCCGTTGTGTAACGGTTAGCATTCTGCAAAATTCTATTTTAATACTGATAAAATTATCAGTAAATTTAACAATAACACTACGCAAGAGTGTTTAATTACCCCATACATTGCACCAGGAACAGTCAGGAGTAGGCCTCAGCAGTACCCAAGAGGCTTTAATAACCCCTTACCTTGCCCGATCAATTGCGAGATCGAGCAATAACAGGTGTGTTATGGCCTCAGATGTCTTGGGCGGCACTAGCGCTCCACTGAACGGATTAGCGTGTCTCTTTTTTTCAAGGACAGGTGCGTGTTACACGCTGAAACAAGTTCGTGATAGGGATCTGGGATTGCAATTATTTACCCTTAAAATGAGGAATTACCAGTAAGTGAGGGTCATAAGCTCGCGTTGATTAAGTATCTGCCCTTTGTACACACCGCCCGTCGCTACAACCGATTGGATTGGTTAGTGAGGTCCTCGGATCGGCCCAGGCGGGGTAGGAGAAGGCCCTGCAGAGCGCTGAGAATCTAACGATCATTGTTGAAATTTGCATTAAGCATGTATTTAGCTACTGCTAAACATCCAAAAATTTAAGGCCCAAGGCCAAAGGCACCAGGGCGGCAAGTAGTTTGTGAAAAACACAGAATGAGTCTGTAGCAGTAATTCGCAGTACACAAGAGGGTTTCATAACCCCTTACATTTAAAGATCAATGTTTACATTTGCATTAAGCATGTATTTAGCTACTGCTAAACTTCAAAAAATTATAGGCCCAAGGCCTGAGGCACCAGGGAGGCAAGTAGTTTGTGAAAGACCCAGAATGAGTCTGGAGCAGTCATTCGCAGTACCCAAGAGGGTTTCATAACCTCTTACATTTAAAGATCCATGTTTACATTTGCATTAAGCATGTATTTAGCTACTGCTAAACTTAAAAAAATTATAGGCCCAAGGCCAGAAGCATCAGTTTCCCCCATATTAGGAGCATAATTATCCCCAGATTAGGCAGCATAGATGTCCCCCAGATTAGGAGCATAGTCGTTCCCCAGATTAGGCAGCATAGATGTCCCCCAGATTAGGCAGCATAGATGTCCCCCAGATTAGGAGCATAATTGTCCCCCAGATTAGGCATCATAGATGTCCCTCAGATTAGGAGCATAGTTGTCCCCCAGATTAGGCAGCATAGATGTCCCCCAGATTAGGAGAATAATTGTCCCCCAGATTAGGCAGCATAGATGTCCCCCAGATTAGGAGCATAGTTGTCCCCCAGATTAGGCAGCATAGATGTCCCCCAGATTAGGCAGCATAGATGTCCCCCAGATTAGGAGCATAATTGTCCCCCAGATTAGGCAGCATAGATGTCCCCCAGATTAGGAGCATAGTTGTCCCCCAGATTAGGCAGCATAGATGTCCCCCAGATTATGCAGCATAGATGTCCCTCAGATTAGGCAGCATAGATGTCCCCCAGATTAGGAGCATAATTGTCCCCCAGATTAGGCAGCATAGATGTCCCCCAGATTAGGAGCATAGTTGTCCCCCAGATTAGGCAGCATAGATGTCCCCCAGAATAGGCAGCATAGATGTCCCCCAGATTAGGCAGCATAGATGTCCCCCAGATTAGGAGCATACTTGTCCCCCAGATTAGGCAGCATAGATGTCCCCCAGATTAGGAGCATAGTTGTCCCCAAGATTAGGAGCATAGTTGTCCCCCAGATTTGGCAGCATAGATGTCCCCCAGATTAAGAGCATACTTGTCCCCCAGATTAGGCAGCATAGATGTCCCCCAGATTAGGAGCATAGTTGTCCCCCAGATTAGGAGCATAGTTGTCCCCCAGATTAGGCAGCATAGATGTCCCCCAGATTAGGAGCATACTTGTCCCCCAGATTAGGCAGCATAGATGTCCCCCATATTAGGAGCATAATTATCCCCAGATTTGGCAGCATAGATGTCCCCCAGATTAAGAGCATACTTGTCCCCCAGATTAGGCAGCATAGATGTCCCCCAGATTAGGAGCATAGTTGTCCCCCAGATTAGGAGCATAGTTGTCCCCCAGATTAGGCAGCATAGATGTCCCCCAGATTAGGAGCATAATTGTCCCCCAGATTAGGCAGCATAGATGTCCCCCAGATTAGGAGCATAGTTGTCCCCCAGATTAGGCAGCATAGATGTCCCCCAGATTAGGAGAATAATTGTCCCCCAGATTAGGCAGCATAGATGTCCCCCAGATTAGGAGCATAGTTGTCCCCCAGATTAGGCAGCATAGATGTCCCCCAGATTAGGCAGCATAGATGTCCCCCAGATTAGGAGCATAATTGTCCCCCAGATTAGGCAGCATAGATGTCCCCCAGATTAGGAGCATAGTTGTCCCCCAGATTAGGCAGCATAGATGTCCGCCAGATTATGCAGCATAGATGTCCCTCAGATTAGGCAGCATAGATGTCCCCCAGATTAGGAGCATAATTGTCCCCCAGATTAGGCAGCATAGATGTCCCCCAGATTAGGAGCATAGTTGTCCCCCAGATTAGGCAGCATAGATGTCCCCCAGAATAGGCAGCATAGATGTCCCCCAGATTAGGCAGCATAGATGTCCCCCAGATTAGGAGCATACTTGTCCCCCAGATTAGGCAGCATAGATGTCCCCCAGATTAGGAGCATAGTTGTCCCCAAGATTAGGAGCATAGTTGTCCCCCAGATTTGGCAGCATAGATGTCCCCCAGATTAAGAGCATACTTGTCCCCCAGATTAGGCAGCATAGATGTCCCCCAGATTAGGAGCATAGTTGTCCCCCAGATTAGGAGCATAGTTGTCCCCCAGATTAGGCAGCATAGATGTCCCCCAGATTAGGACCATACTTGTCCCCCAGATTAGGCAGCATAGATGTCCCCCAGATTAGGAGCATAGTTGTCCCCCAGATTAAGAGCATAGTTGTCCCCCAGATTAGGCAGCATAGTTGTCCCCCAGTCAGCGCAGGCCGGTCAGAGCCAATCAAAGGGCCATATGTGGCAAGCGGGCCGTACAATGTCCAGGTCTGCTCCAAAGGGTTTCATAACCAACCATAATAGAGAAAATTTTGTTGTAGGAGCATGGTCAATCTACTCAGACCCATCTGTCATTGGTGGCTGGAAATCCTGGCTCATCCATCCCTGATTCATCTTGACAAACGTCAGTCTCTCCACATTTTTAGTGGACAGACGAGTTCGCCTTGGGGTGACTATGGCCCCGGTCTCGGGAACCGCTCAGTTTAGAAGAGGTTTGCTATGGGAATTTGCTTCTAAACTGGGCGTTTCCCGAGACACGTGTCATCAGAGATGACTTAGACAGAAAAGAACAACCTTAACTTCAGAAGCTCATAAGTACTGAAAGGATTAAGATTTTTTAATAGAAGTAATTTACAAATCTGTTTAACTTTCTGGAACAAGTTGATATATATAAAAAAGTTTTTCCTGGAATACCCCTTTAATTCCTTTAGAACACGAGGGTGAATGCCATCTGGACCTGGTGATTTGTCTATTTTGATTTTTTGTAGGCGGCACTGTACTTCTTCCTGGGTTAGACAGGTGACCTGTACTGGGGAGTTTACCTTATCATACTGTATTTCACCTGGCATTTCATTTTCCTGTATTCATTGAATACAGTGGAGAAGAATTTGTTTAGTATATTTGCTTTTTCCTGATCCCCGTTTATCATTTCTTCCTCATCATTTTTTAAAGGGCCCACACTTTCATTTTTGACCTTTTTGCTATTTATATAGTTAAATAACATTTTGGGGTTAGTTTTACTCTCTTTGGCAATGAGCCTTTCTGTCTCTATTTTTGCAGCTTTTATCTGTATTTTACATATTTTAACTTTTTCTCTATAGCTTTTTAATGCTTCTTCACTGCTGTCCTGTTTTAGTAGTTTAAATGCTTTATTTTTGTCGTTTATTGCCCCCTTAACATTTTTATTCATCTATATTGGTTTTCTTTTATTTCTGACGCTTTTATTCCCATAGGGTATATACATCTTACAGTGAGAATTTAAGATGTTCCTAAAAGTCTCCCATTTAGTGTCAATATTCTTATTTTTTAGGACATTGTCCAATTTTATATTGTTAAGGGCTTCTCTGAGTTGATCGAACTTTGCTTTCCTAAAGTTCATTGTTTTTGTAGCCCCTCAAGACATTCCCTTATTATAATGTATTATAATTAATGGTTAATATTAAGTCTAGTAAGGCACCCCCTATGGTCGGGCCCTGTACCATATGGGACAGATAATTGTCTTTAGTTATAGTCAGAAACCTGTTTCCTTTATGAGATTCACAGGTCTCGGTCTCCCAGTTTATATCAGGATAGTTAAATTCCCCCATTATTATCACCTCATTATGATTTGTTGCCTTGTTTATTTGCTTCAGTAGTTGATCTTCTGCCTCTTCCATTATGTTTGGTGGCTTATAACAAACCCATATCAGTATTTTTTGATTATAATCTCCATATATTTCTACCCATAATGTCTCCACGTTATCTTTTCCCTCCCGTATCCTCCCGCAGTGCGGCCTTCAGACTTGATTTCACATAAAGACAAACTCCTCACCCTTTCTGTTTTGTCCAATCCTTCCTGAATAGACTATATTCCTGTATGTTGACCGCCCAGTCACAGCTATGGTCTAACCATTGATCCCTCCAAGACTGTTGGAACACAAAAATTGATGGTATAGTGTGGCATATGGGGTACAAAGATAGTGGGGCCATTCTTCATCAATGGAAACCTCAGGGCCACTGGATATGCGAAATTGCAACATGATGATGTGTTTCCCTCTTTATGCACTGAAGCTGGCACATTCCCTGAGTTTTTCCAGCAAGATGGTGCACCACCACATTATGGGTGTCAGGTCCAAGCATTCCTAGAGGAACAGTTTCCTGGAAAGTGGATTGGTCGTCGTGGGCCAGTTGAATGGCCCCCAAGGTCTCTCGATCTGACCCCCTTAGACTTTTATCTTTGGGGTCATCTGAAGGCTATTGTCTATGCTGTGAAGATACGAGATGTGCAGCACCTGAAACTATGGATACTGGAAGCCTGTGCTAGCATTTCTCCTGCGGTGTTGCTATCAGTGTGTGAAGAGTAGGAGAAGAGGGTTGCATTGATAATCCAACACAATGGGCAGCACATTGAACACATTTTATAAGTGGTCAGAAACTTGTAAATAACTCATAAAAGAATAAAGTTATGTTAACACCAAGCACATCATTGTTTTTCTTGTGAAATTCCCAATAAGTTTGATGTGTCACATGACCCTCTTCCTATTGAAAAAACCAAAGTTGGATTCAAAATTGCCAACCTCAAAATGGCCACCATGGTCAATACCCATCTTGAAATGTTTCCCCCCTCACATATTACTAATGTGCCACAAACAGGAAGTTAACATCACCAACCATTCCCATTTTATTAAGGTGTATCCATATAAATGGCCCACCCTGTATATTGAACTCCATTTATCCTACACCCTACCAAGCAATGCAGTCCCCTGGCAAATGGACCACTGCACAGTACGCACTCAAACTGCACAAGGACACTGCAGGAACAAGCGCTAGAGACTCCTTGATGCTGTCATCTACACTAAGAGCCGGATGCCATTCCGTGCCACCAGGATATCAGCATCTGGGTACGTGACAGTCGAACTACTCCACTACCCACATGCCAAGTTTGCCAACCTCTGCTTACCTTCTATACAATGTTCTCTTCTATTGACAGTTTACTTGTCCAGAAGGTTGTACTGTCAGCTACTCTAGTCACTTCTACCAATCTTTTATAATATATTATGCACTTCATTTAGCCATATGTACCTTGAGGTCTGAACCCTTCTTTTATCTATTTTAAAATTAAAAATAAAACTGCAGTTTATTTAGTTTATAGTCTTGGGGCTTATATAATTGATGACCAATCCTTAGCGTAGGCTTTCAATATTTGATCGGGAGTCTGACTCTTGGCACCTATGTCAATCATCTGATTGAAGGGACCTAGTTGCTTGTGTATGTGGTAGTAAACACTGAGAAGGCACAAGTGCTGTAGCCCTTTATGGGGTACTCCAGTGGAAAACTTTTTTTTTTTTTTTAAATCAACAGATTTGTAAATTACTTCTATTTAAAAATCTTAATCCTTCCAGTACTTATTAGCTGCTGAATACTACAGAGGAAATTCTTTTAACTTTTGAACATTGTGCTCTCTGCTGATATCATGACCACAGTGCTCTCTGCTGACATCTCTGTCCATTTTAGGAACTGTCCAGAGCAGCATATGTTTGCTATGGAGATTTTCTCCTACTCTGGACAGTTCCTAAAATGGAAAAAGTGTCAGCAGAGAGCACTGTGGTCATGATGTCAGTAGAGAGCTCTGTATTCCAAAAAGAAAATAATTTCCTCTGTAGTATTCAGCAGCTAATAAGTACTGGAAGGATTAAGATTTTTTTATAGAAGTAATTTACAAATCTGTTTAACTTTCTGGCAACAGTTGATCAGAAAAAAAAATAAAAAGTTTTCCACCGGAGTACCCATTTAACTCAGGGTTTTTCAGTTTTTGCACTTTTGTTTTTTCCTCCTTACCTTTTAAAAATCACAACCCTTTCAATTTTCCACCTAAAAATCCATATTATGGCTTATTTTTTGTGTCACCAATTCTACTTTGCAGTGACATTAGTCATTTTACCCAAAAATTCACGGTGAAACGGAAAAAAAATAATTGTGCAACAAAATCTAAGAAAAAACACCATTTTTAACTTTTGCGGTCTTCCGTTTCTACGCAGTGCATATTTCGGTAAAAATGATGTCTATCATTATTCTGTAGGTCCATACGGTTAAAATGATACCCTACTTATATAGGTTTCATTTTGTCGTACTTCTGGAAAAAATCATAACTACATGCAGGAAAATTTATACGTTTAAAAATGTCATCTTCTGACCCCTATAACTTTTTTATTTTTCCACGTACAGGACGGCATGAGGGCTCATTTTTTGCGGTGTGATCTCTAGTTTTTATCGGACCTGATTTTTGTTTTGATCAGACTTTTTGATCACCTTTTATTCATTTTTTAATGGTATAAAAAGTGACCAAAAATACGCTTTTTTGGACTTTGGAATTTTTTGGCGCGTACGCCATTGAACGTGCGGTTTAATTAATGATATATTTTTATAGTTCGGACATTTACACACGCGACGATACCACATATGTGTATTTTTTTTTATTTACACTGTTTTATTTTTCTTATGGGAAAAGGGGGGTGATTCAAACTTTTATTAGGGAAGGGGTTAAATTACCTTTATTAACACTTTTTTTAACTTTTTTTTTGCAGTGTTATAGGTCCCATAGGGACCTATAACACTGCACACATTGATCTCTCATGCTGATCACTGGCGTGTATTAACATGCCTGTGATCAGTGTTATCGGCGCTTGACTGCTCCTGCCTGGATCTCAGGCACGGAGCAGTCATTCGTCGATTGGACACCGAGGGGGCAGGTAAGGACCCTCCCGGTGTCCTGTAAGCTGTTCGGGATGCCACGATTTCACCGCGGCGGTCCCGAACAGCCTGACTGACTAGCCGGGATAGTTTCACTTTCACTTTAGAAGTGATTCTATAGGGTTAATACCGCACATTGCCACGATCAGCGATGTGTGGTATTAGCCACGGGTCCTGGCCGTTGATGAGTGCCGGGACCGACGCGATGTGATGCGGGGTTGCAGCGCGACCCCGCTTCATATCGCGGGAGCCGGCGCAGCACGTAAATATACGTCCTGCGTCGTTAAGGGGTTAAACAACTTTGAATGTCTAGATAACACTTTAAAACATAAATATCTATTGCAATTATTACATTTATAAAACAATAAAAAGGTAATGCTAATACATCACAAATACATTACATTTAACATTTGCAGACTATATGGGACTTAAAGGGGTATTCCAGGCAAAACCTTTTTTATATATATCAACTGGCTCCGGAAAGTTAAACAGATTTGTAAATTACTTCTATTAAAAAATCTTAATCCTTCCAATAGTTATTTGCTTCTGAAGTTTTCTGTCTAACTGCTCAATGATGATGTCACGTCCCGGGAGCTGTGCATGATGGGAGAATATCCCCATAGGAACTGCACAGCTCCTGGGACGTGAGTCATCAGAGAGCAGTTAGACAGAAAACAACAACTCAACTTCAGAAGCTAATAACTATTGGAAGGATTAAGATTTTTTAATAGAAGTAATTTACAAATCTGTTTAACTTTCCGGAGCCAGTTGATATATAAAAAAAAAAGTTTTGGCCCGGAATACCCCTTTAACTTCATAAAACTTGAACAAGAGTGCAATGATCTTTCTTGAGCACAATTTCAGTGTTTTGTCTTTACATATCATTTAGATGTCACATTTTTCTAGGCTTTTTATTTTAACCAGTGACTATTTTTTGCATTATTTAAAGCACTTTGAAATGATCTTTTGAAAATCCAGGCAGTGGATAAAATTACCTTAAGGGAGAAGCTCACATACAGGATCCACAGGGTAACTTGTGACACCAGTATAAACAGCCACATGTTAGAGTATCAGGTGAAGACTGTATAACTTAACTGCTTGCGTATGTCATCTGACTTCTTTCACCTCCAGGGTGTTCTTGCTTAGAATAAATTCATACACCATAGACAACTCTCTGATTATATTAATGATGCAGTGATGGGTATGTTTGCAGTCTTCTATTTTCAGCTTATAATATAAAAAACAATATTATCTATATTATATATATATATATATATATGTATAGGCAAAGGGAGTAAGTACTCTCCTTACGGAGACACCATTTCTGGTGTATGGAGATTTAGGCAATGCTACCAGTGAAGGTGGTGTGATGAGCTGCTTTGCATATTCATATATATGTGTTTGTTGTTTAGCAAAGCAAGCTGTGAGATTTATATCTTTAGCTACCATGTTATCATGTTCCACATCCTAATATATCAAACTTGCAGTAGGTCCTGCTACTGGAATCCACTACAATCAGCTGATAGCTGTTGTGTAACAAACAGTAATACCAATGTAATGCCAAAGCATAATAGGACATCCATTTATCTCAGGGGCATTCACTGTTTCCACCAATGTGACCTGAGCATGCTCATATTAACACTAAGAGCCAGTGGCGTAGCTATAGAGTTCGCAGAGCCCCTCTACCACGACACTATACCACAGCTGCAGGTTGGGCCCTCAGGCACAGCCCCACCTGCAGCACTCGGTGTTCTCCTCAACACACCACCCCCAGCGCAAGCCTGAACTACAATCCATAACCCCATAACATGACCAACCCCCCCCCCCCCCCCCCCCAGCTGTGAGCGCAGCGCTGCCTCCACCGTGACCCGGACACCAGCAGTCCTGATGTTGATCTTAATGGCTGCCGCAGGTGAAGAGACGGTGGAGCGAGGGTTGGTTGTGGAAAATTTGGGGTCCGAAGGAGCGGAGGTGGGGTGGGGGGTTGAGGGGAGTGCTTGATATGAGATTTGGGGTCCGAAGGAGCGGGGGGGGGGGGAGATTTGGGGTCTGGAGGTAGCGTGTGTATGAATGATTTGTGTGCATGTACTGCATGTATGATATATGAATTATATGTGTGTGTGTATATGAATGATAGATGTTGTGTAAGCAAGATGTATGTATGTATGATGTGTGTAAGCTAGAAGGATGTATGCATGATGTGTGGACATGTAGTATGTGGGGGGATCTGTAGGCGGTGGGTGTATGTAAGATATGTGTTTATGTATGATGTATGTGTGTGTATGTATGATGTGTATGTATTATGCATGTGTGTGGGTGGGGGCTCCGGAGGCGGTGTGTGTATGAATGATGTGTATGTATTTACTCTATGTATGATGTATGAATGATGTGTGTGTATAAATGAGAGATGTGTGTAAGCAAGATGTATGTATATGTATGATGTGTGGAGATGTGTGTATGCTTGAAGGATGTGTGAATGATGTGTGGAGATGTATTATACGGAGGGATCTGGAGGCGGCAGGTGTATGTATGATATGTGTTTATGTATGAATTGTGCATGTGTTGGGGGGGTCCGCAGTGGAACGCCCCTGGAATGCTGCCGCACTACGGTGGTGAAGTTCAACAAGGTGCGGGGGTTTGGCACCCTCATGGACTGTTGTCATGGTGGGACCATCTTGGTCAATCATCGGGCAGTACAGAGAGACTAAATCCCCCTACCACTGCATTCTCTAGAGAGCGGAGAGATTGTGGAGTATACTTCTGTACTGCAGGCACCAACTGAAGTGCCTCGGCCTACTCCCGCAGAGGAGGTATGGCCAGCCAAACAGGCACCAACTGCTGTTCCCCCAGTGGCACAAGCCGCTGCAGTGCAAATGGTTGTCACCATCAGCCCCGCCATTACAGAGTCCCCATTGTCTCAGGTGAACTGGAACACCTGACTGAGTCCATTAGAGATTGCACAGTCCCGTGGACCCTGTTACATGTCCCAGCCTCAGAAGCAGTCCGACCGGCGAGGCTAGGATGGCAAGTTCCCAAGTTAAAGGAGTCTACCGTGATCATTCAACTGTATATCACTAACTTTCTTTGTGAAGTACTTTTGTTCTCCACAGGTTATGCATCGTTTAAGAAGAAGAAGTGCTTAATGAACTTGTCAAGAAGTTTATTTGTAACCATTTGCGTAAGTGTATGTGCCCGGCTTTTAGCCGTGATTCCTTACTAAGAACTCTCAAAGTGTACCAGGACTGTGAAAATATATATATATATATATATATATATATATATATATATATATACCGGTAGAGTAATATGGTTTTGCTCTTTCTCTTTGCCCAAGTAAATACTTATGTTGGTGTACTATAATGGTTATTGTGTATTGTAATAAAATGTATATAATGTGTTTGTAAAAAATGTCAAGGTGTACAGTGTCTGTTGTTCATGGCAATATATAACCAGACCTGTGAAGGACATTTTGCATAATGCCCCAGGATCTGTCATCAGGCCCCAGTGGCCACTTCAGTCCTCCACCCTCCAGGACTGGGTGTCGAGGATGACAGTATTTAAGAGGGGGAGATTGTGGTGGCCCAGTACGGGAGATGTTACCATGTACCCTTGCTGCCCTGTCAGGCAGCCTCCTTCAGTGTCCCTAGGGCCCCTTGTACCTGTTTCCCCCCCTGTACATATGTACTGCAGTGTATTGTATTATAAAATGTGTTGTATCATTAAGAGTTATGCCATGTGATTATTAACCAGGAGATACCAGTGACCAGGTGATCCCGAGAGTGACATATGGGCTCCCTGCTAGTCTCCCACATATAAGCCCTAGGTGGAGCTTCTCTCTCTCTTCTCTCTTTTTGCTCTTGCTCCCTGCTGAGGTCAAGTGCAGTCATGCCTAGTGTGTGTGTCCATGGTGTTGGAGGCCTCAAAGTCAAGTCCTACAGCCACCATCAATTCAAGTAAGCTAAGGTCACAGCTTTATGAGTCAAATGAAGTCAGTCCCTGTCATCTGTCCAGTCAGCGTGGTCTGCATTCAATTGACCAGTTTTACTACAAGTCCCAGCAAGCCCTTAAGGTCTCTGCATCACTGGTCACCTCCTTTGGACCCTGGCTGAACTGTATAGACTTTACCAACTGTCTACCATCAGTAAAGCTACCGTTGTCCGTAATTTGGTGTCGGAGTCTTTATTGCCCCTCGTGTCTAGCCCAGGATCCAGGGTGGTTTTAGGCTAAACCACGCCCTGGCATCACAAGGGGTTAATGCCATCTGCACCTAGGATAATAACATCTGACCCCAACACCCCGTTACCACATTATATTCAGGGGGTACAGTATTTAGCAGAGTAATAATGATTATTGTCTTCATACAGAGGATGAGGATCTACTGACAAAGTGAAGAGCCTATGATATCTGGGTGTCAGACTCTGCAGAGAAGAAGGAGCTGGAAGACGTCTTGACGTCTGGACAAGATGGAGAAGAAAAGAAAAGACAACAGAGAAGACATCACTCAGGTCATTCATATCATTGTGTTTTCTCCTTACTGTCCTATCAGAGCTGGAGTCACTTGTAAGTTCCACAGTGATGATGGGTGATGCTGTAACCTAATCTGTGGCTCTCCAGCTGTTGCAAAACTACAACTCCTCTAATGCCTGAGGCTCTCCAGATATGATGGGAGTTATAGCTTTTCAACAGCTGATTGGTGATTGGGTGGTTGGTATGGGTTCCAGCAGTTGGTCCCCCATCAGAAAAATGGGCTGCTTATTCTTCAATGCCTGTTTTGTCTGTCTGGCGCTGCCTGTTAGTCACTTATATTGTTGTGTATTTCCCTGACTGTGTCCAATCAGTGCTGTGGTCACTGATATCTTTGTGCAGCCGGGTAAGAAGTTGTCCGAGATTGGGGAAAGTGGGTCGTCAGGTGGTAGGGGGGCCCAGGGCAATTTTTATCACTGGGGCCCTGTGGTTTCTAGCTATGCCCCTGCTGAGTGCTGTGAATGATTATTGATTATTGACGAGTGTCCTGAGTAGGACACATCCATTTTTTCTGTTCAAGACAAAAGGCGTACCTGTACACCCTGAATCCTTAAGCAGGTTTGAAGTGAGCATAGGAGCTGCGCTTGCTTCAGAGCAGTGAGTGTCAGTTACTATCAGTAGCCGGTCCCGCCGCAGCCGGTCATTTAACTCTTTAGACATCATGATCGATGCCAGTGTCTAAAGTGAAAATGAGAGTTGCCAGTAGCTCAGTAGAGCTCATTAACCTCTTATAGGAGTACTCCGGAGCGCTGGTACTTAAAAAAAAGTTTACCTCATCTGATAGCTCTTTCAAAGACCTTTCCAACGATACCTCATTTGTCAAATTTGGCCTAGCCATTCTCTTGTAATTGCCACCTGTAGCAGTAAGCAGCCATGTCATAAAGACTACATTTCCCATGACTCCCTGTGCCAGCTTCCTGCTAGCTGCTGCTCTCTCCACCTCCTCTCCCCCCAGGAAATTATAATAAATTATAATAAAGTAACGAACACAGCTCCTTCCCTCCTTCCATGTGCCCACTAGCGCAGTGTTTCCCAACCAGGGTGCCTCCAGCTGTTGCGAAACTACAACTCCCAGCATGCCCGGACAGCCGAAGGCACTACGCAAATATTGTAGGGCTAATGTAGGCAGCGATAGGAGCCTAGCGTTAGCCCTACGCTATTTGCGTAGTACTGCGCAAGAATAAATTAACTTTGGGGGAGTAGCCGACTCCGGGCTGGGAGGCCGGCACAGCCCGCAGTGACTCATGGGAGCGATGAGTCACCGGGCGAAGATGGCGGCGGAACAAGAAGAAATACAGGTTGAGCGTCATCAGAAGACCCAGCTTCCGGACGGAGAGAAAAGCAAGGAGAAGACCGGGAAGAAGACCATATGGAAAACGTGAGTATATTAGAATGTTATATAACTTTGCCTCATGCTACAATTCCCCTATAAAAGGTTAGCTTCGGACTACTCCTTTAAGGACCCATGACGTACGTGTACGTCATGAGTCCGCTCCCGTTCTATAACGCGCGGCCACGGCCTCTAACAACGGCTGGGACCCGTGGCTAATAGCGTGCAGCACTGATCGTGGTGCCGCGCGCTATTAACTCTTTAGACGCAGCATTCAAAGTTGAACCCCGCATCTAAAGTGAAAGTAAAACAATGCCAAATATAGAAAATATGCCAGTTAGCTCAGGGAGCTGTTCGGGATCGCCGCGGCGAAATCGTGGCATCCCAAACAGCTTACATGACAGCCGGAGGGTCCCTACCTGCCTCCATGCTGTCCGATCACCGAATGACTGCTCAGTGCCTGAGATCCAGGCATGAGCAGTCAAGCGGCAGAATCATTGATCAGTGGTTTCCTATGAGAAACCACTGATCAATGTAAAATATCAGTATGTGCAGTGTTATAGCCCCCTAACACTGCAAAAAAAGTGAATAAAGATCATTTAACACCTTCCATAATAAAAGTTTGAATCACCCTCCTTTTCCCATTAACCCCATAAGGACGCAGCCCATTTGGGCCTTAACCCCTTAACGACGCAGGACGTTTATTTACGTCCTGCGCCGGCTCCCGCGATATGAAGCGGGATCGCGCCGCGATCCCGCATCATATCGCGTCGGTCCCGGCGGTAATCAACGGCCGGGACCCGCGGCTAATACCACACATCGCCGATTGCGCCGATGTGCGGTATTAACCCTTTAGAAGCGGCGGTCAAAGCTGACCGCCGCTTCTAAAGTGAAAGTGAAAGTGACCCGGCTGCTCAGTCGGGCTGTTCGGGACCGCCGCGGTGAAATCGCGGCGTCCCGAACAGCTGATCGGACACCGGGAGGGCTCTTACCTGCCTCCCCGGTGTCCGATCGACGAATGACTGCTCCGTGCCTGAGATCCAGGCAGGAGCAGTCAAGCGCCGATAATGCTGATCACAGGCGTGTTAATGCACGCCAGTGATCAGCATTAGAGATCAGTGTGTGCAGTGTTATAGGTCCCTATGGGACCTATAACACTGCAAAAAAAATGTAAAAAAAAAGTGTTAATAAAGGTCATTTAACCCCTTCCCTAATAAAAGTTTGAATCACCCCCCTTTTCCCATAAAAAAAAATAAAACAGTGTAAAAAAAATAAAAAATAAACATATGTGGTATCGCCGCGTGCGTAAATGTCCGAACTATAAAAATATATCATTAATTAAGCCGTACGGTCAATGGCGTACGCGCAAAAAAATTCCAAAGTCCAAAAAAGCGTATTTTGGTCACTTTTTATATCATTAAAAAATGAATAAAAAGTGATCAAAAAGTCCGATCAAAACAAAAATCATACCTCAACTTCAGATCACGGCGCAAAAAATGAGTCCTCATACCACCCCATACGTGGAAAAATAAAAAAGTTATAGGGGTCAGAAGATGACATTTTTAAACGTATAAATTTTCCTGCATGTAGTTATGATTTTTTCCAGAAGTGCGACAAAATCAAACCTATATAAGTAGGGTATCATTTTAACCGTATGGACCTACAGAATAATGATAAGGTGTAATTTTTACCGAAATATGCACTGCGTAGAAACGAAAGCCCCCAAAAGTTACAAAATGGCGTTTTTTTTTCGATTTTGTCGCACAATGATTTTTTTTTCCGTTTCGCCGTGCATTTTTGGGTAAAATGACTAATGTCACTGCAAAGTAGAATTGGCGACGCAAAAAATAAGCCATAATATGGATTTTTAGGTGGAAAATTGAAAGGGTTATGATTTTTAAAAGGTAAGGAGGAAAAAACGAAAGTGCAAAAACGGAAAAACCCTGAGTCCTTAAGGGGTTAAGGACGCAGACAATTTTATTTTTACGTTTTCGTTTTTTCCTCCTCGCCTTCAAAAAATCATAACTCTTTTATATTTTCATCCACAGACTAGTATGAGGGCCTGTTTTTTGCATGATCAGTTGTCTGTTGTAATGCCATCACTCACTTTACCATTATATGTATTGGGCAACCAAAAAATACTATTTGTGTGGTGAAATTTAAAAGAAAACATCAATTTTGCTAATTTTGGAAGGTTTCGTTTTCACGCCGTACAATCTACGGTAAAAATGACATGTCTTCTTTATTCTTTGGGTCAATACGATTAAAATGATACCCATGATAACATACTTTTCTATTACTGTTGCACTTATAAAAAATCACAATCTTTTTAACCAAATAAATACGTTTAAAATCCCCCTATTTTGAAGACCTATAACTTTTTCATTTTTCCGTATAAGCAGTGGTATGAGGGCCCATTTTTTTGCACCATGATCTGTACTTTTTATTGATACCATATTTGCTTATATAGATCTTTTAATCCATTTTTATAAAAAATTTTGGAATAAAATGTTATAAAAAAGCATCTATTTTGGACTTTTTTATTTTTACGTTCACCATACGGTATCATTAACATTTTATTTTATTGATATTTACGCACGCAGCGATACCAAATATGTATATAAAATATTTTTTTAACACTTTTTGGGGGTGAAATAGGGAAAATGGGACAATTTACGTTTTTTCCTTTTTTTTTTTCTTTTTTTTTTACACTTTAATAGTCCCCATAGGGGACAATTTATAGCAATCATTCGATTGCTAATACTGTTCAGTGCTATGTATAGGACGTAGCATGATCACTGATCAGCATTATCGGTCATCTTCTGCTCTGGTCTGAGGGAAGGCAGATCGGAGCAGAAGACGCCGGGAAGGCAGTGGAGCCAAGTGAGGGGACCTCCGTCTTCCGTGCTGGATGATCGGATCACCGTGGCAGCGCTGCGGGCGATCAGATCATCCATTTTAATGACCGCAATACTGCAGATGCCATGATCAGTATTGATCACCGCATTTGAGGGGTTAATGGCAGACATCCGCGGGATCACGGATGTCTGCCATTACGGGCGGGTCCCGGGCTGCGATCAGCAGCCAGGACCTGCCGCACATGATCTGGGCACATAATGGTGCGTTAAGTCCTGGTGCTTTAAGTACCACCTCACCAGGACGTACATTTACGTCCTGCGTCATTAAGGGGTTAAAAAAAACAGTGTAAATAAAAATAAACATATGTGGTATCGGCACATGTGGAAATGTCCGAATTATAAAAATATATCATTAACCCCTTAAGGACCCAGGCTTTTTCCATTTTTTATTTTCAATTTTTCCTCCTTAACTTAAAAAAATCATAACTCTTTAAAATTTTCACCTAAAATTCTATATGATGGCTTATTTTTTGTGCCACTAATTCTCCTTTGTAACGACAGTAGTCATTTTACCCAAAAATCAACGGTGAAACGGGAAAAAAAAATCAATGTGCGACAAAATTGATGAAAAAACACTATTTTGTAAGTTTTGGGGGCTTCCGTTTTTACACAGTACATTTTTCGGCAAAAATGATACCTTATCTTTATTCTGTAGGTCCATACGGTTAAAATGATACCCTACTTATATAGGTTTAATTTTGTATCACTTCAGAAAAAAATCATGAATACATGCAGTAAAATGTATACTTTTAAAATTGTCATATTCTGACACCTATAACTTTTTTATTTTTCTGTGTTCAGGTCGCTATGAGGGCTCATTTTTTGCGCCGTGATCTGAAGTTTTTAGTGGTACCATTTTTGTTCTGATCAGACTTTTTGAACATTTTATTCACTTTTTTGTGGTATAAAAAGTGATCAAAAATGCGTAATTTTGGACTTTGGAATTTTTTTGCGTGTACGCCATTAAACGTGCGGTTTAAAAAGCAGTATATTTTTATAATTTGGACATTTCCACACGTGGCAATACCACATATGTTTATTTTTATTTTTATTTACACTGTGTTTTTTTTATTCTTGGAAATGCCGGTTGATTCAAACTTTTATTAGGGGAAGGGATAATTGAAAGGGTTAATGATTTTTTTACTCTTTTCTTATGCAATATTATAGCTCCCATAAGGGGCTATAACATTGCATTTACTGATCTTTTACACTGATTGATGCATCTCCATAGAAATGGATCAATCAGTGTTTTCGGCGATTGAATGCTCAAGCCTGGATCTCCCTGAGCTAACCGGCAACTCTTCGAGGAGAAGAGGCCGTGTATCCTGTCTCCCTCTGCTGCGCAGGGCGGCCGATTACAGAATTTCATTTGCAACTGCTGGAGACCTCTACTTTGGGACCACAGCTACCTCACTGCTACTCTGCGCGCGATAAGCGCTTGATCACACGAGGCACGCTGCACACTTACCCACCGCTGCCCTGGCTATACTGCTTTTTGCGCCATCTGATTCCATCAACCAAGGACCCTCGGCATACCTGTGAGGCCGGAGCCATGCGTGCCAGCCGCGGACCTTGAAAGCAAGTAACCATCAACGTACCCACAGCGCTGCTTACAGCATCGCTGGATACAGGAGACAGAGACCGATACTGCCGGAGGTCTGATACTCCCACACTGCATCACCGAACAAGCTTCCTCAGTGCCAACAGCGATACCAGCGAGTTAAAGGGTGGTGAGTGGTGCTTTGATATTTCTTGATACAGTTTGCAACACTGTACCACTAACGGCTGCCATACCATATATTGACACTGTATCACCAACACTGGATATACAACACTGAAAAGCTATTCACTGAGACTGTTTAAATACAGGATAATCCGTTGCCAGCATAACACATCCAGTAATTGGATTTGCTCTATTGTACTTTCAAGAGACATTTGACCAACCGAGCAGTGAAAGCACATTTATAGTACCTCTTAATTTCATTATTATACTAAAATATAGATGCAAGTTTTTATTTGTATTTTTATTTTATTTTAAATACATCTTTAATATACTGTTTTATTATATTACGCTGTGTCTGTGTCCCATGCAAGGGCCCTGCATGGATATTTGATACCAGTGACCACCATATACTTCCTAATAAATATATTTAATTGTTATCTGGATCACTTTCTATTCTTTACTATACCTTCACATATACCTTGAGGACTGGTATCTAGTTGTCTTATCAACTATATATATTTTTTTCTGCATTTTTAGACCTTTGGGTGAAGGTAACACCAGTTCACCTCAGGTATATGTTCTCACTGAGTGAGCTACACTATCTTTTATATTATAAACTTTCACTTTCGTTTTTAGCCGCGCGGCTCAGCTTTGAGGCGGGTCCTGGCTTCATTATGACGCCGGGCCCGCCGCGATATGATGCAGGGTCACCGTGTGACCCCACGTTATATCGCAGGACTGGGACCCAGGACGTACCCATACATCCTGGGTCCTTAAGAGGTTAATTAAACCACACGGTCAATGGCGTACTCGCAAAAAAATTCCAAAGTCCAAAATAGTGCATTTATGGTCACTTTTTAAATCATGAAAAAATGAATAAAAGCAATCAATAAGTCCTATCAATGCAAAAAATGATACCGCTAAAAACTTCAGATCATGACACAAAAAATTAGCTCTCATACCGTCCCATATGCGGAAGAATAAAAAAGTTATAGGGGTCGGAAGATGACAATTTTAAACGTATACATTTTCCTGCATGTAGTTATGATTTTTTTCCAGAAGTATGACAAAATCAAACCTACATAAGTAGGGTATCATCATTGAA
This sequence comes from Hyla sarda, assembly GCF_029499605.1. Taxonomy (NCBI): domain Eukaryota; kingdom Metazoa; phylum Chordata; class Amphibia; order Anura; family Hylidae; genus Hyla; species Hyla sarda. The sequence goes on from NC_079196.1 coordinate 151,734,947, forward strand.
AGCAGGTTCACACTGAGCACAGATGTGACAGTCTGGAGATGTCGTGGAGAATGTTCTGCTGCCTGCAACATCCTCCAGCATGACCGGTTTGGCGGTGGGTCAGTAATGGTGTGGGGTGGAATTTCTTTGGGGGGCCATACAGCCCTCCATGTGCTTGCCAGAGGTAGCCTGACTGCCATTAGGTACAGAGATGAGATCCTCAGACCCCTTGTCAAAACATATGCTAGTGCGTTGGCCCTGGGTTCCTCCTAATGCAAGACAATGCTAGACCTCATATAGCTGGAGTGTGTCAGCAGGTCCTGCAAGAGGAAGGCATTGATGCTATGGAATGGCCCTCCCGTTCCTCAGACCTGAATCCGATTGAACACATCTGGAACATCATGTCTAGCTCCATCCACCAATGCCACTTTGCACCACAGACTGTTCAGGAGTTGGTGGATGCTTTAGTCCAGGTCTGGGAGGACATCCTCAGGAGTCCATCCACCAGCTCATTAGGAGCATGCCCAGGCATTGTAGGGAGGTCATATGTGGAGGTCACACACACTACTGAGCCTCATATTGACTTGTTTTAAGGACATAACATTAAAGTTGGATCAGCCTGTAGAGGGGTTTTCCACTTTGATTTTGTGTTTCACTCCACATCCAGACCCCCATGGGTTGATAAATTTGATTTCCATTGATAATTTTTGTGTGGTTTTGTTGTCAGCACATTCAACTATGTAAAGACAAAAGATGATTAGTTCATTCATTCTGATCTAGGATGTGTTATCTTAGTGTTCCCTTTATTTGAGCAGTGTAGTCATCAGTCACTGTCTAGGACCTTACGCTGGACTTCTAAGCTTAGAACTAGCAGGGTTTTAATTCAATAAAGTACAAGTTATACTGCATCTTTCTCCAGAAAACTACAGTATATATTAATTTGCTCATCTCCTCCTTGCCTTTACCATGCTGACCACAAATTGATTGAGGGTATAATTTCTTGACAGGTGCAAGTTCCTTAACAGATGCAAAGTTCTTGAAGACCGTTTCTTGTCATTAATCTAGGTTGGAAAAAAAATCACCTTATAGCGCATGAAAAAGCACCATAAAATGAAGACATTTTCTATATGAGACATTTGTGTTTGTGTGCGGTTTCTAGTCCCTGTTCTGAGGGCCAAACATTTAGTTTTTCTTCCCTGCCCTGGTGTAAATAAACCACTGATAATGCAGTAACAATAACTGGGGTGTTGGATACAACAATAACAGTAATTGGGGTGTTAGGCCAAATATATTTTCACTAATGGGCACGTGTATATGCCTAGGCAGGGTAAGGTAAGCAGAAAGCACATGTCATGATTTGAGAGAATCTGACAGGCTGTTCACCTTCACTTAACCTAATACACTGGGCTATAGTGCCGGTGAACAGCATTGCAACGATGGGCCACTTATATCATTCTATTTGATGGATTAAAAGCTATCCCTCCGATAACTTCATAGCTATAGTGCTGCTGTGTGCAATTAAGGCAGGGTGCAATGCCCACCCATCTGATGAATCTTCAAATTACTTCACTTTTAGGCATGGTAGTGTTCTGCTCTTGTAGAAGAATGCAGTCACTGCTCCCATGTAGACTTTCATGTCACTGGGATATGAGCTTGAAAAATGTGAATATTCATCATATGGGCGGGCATAGCGATGCGTATAGAAGAGGCAGGGAATCTTGTCAAGCATTCTTCCAGCTTCCATTCCGCACAGCAGCTCTATAGCAATGAGGATATCGGGAGGGATAAATTTCAATCCTCCAGAGAGAATTTTATTAGTGACCTATCATAAGTAGGGTATCATTTTAATTGTATGGTCCTACAGAATAAATAGAAGGTATTACTTTTACCGAAAAATGTATTGCATAGAAACGGAAGCCCCCAAATTTACAAAATGGCTTTTTTTGTTTTTTGTCTCACAATGATTTTTTTTTCCATTTTGCCGTAGATTTTTGGGTAAAATGACTGATGTCATTAAAAAGTAGAATTGGTGGCGCAAAAAATAAGCCATCATATGGATTTTTAGGTGCAAAAGTGAAAGAGTTATGATTTTTTAAAGGTAAGGAGGAAAAAACGAAAATGCAAAAACGGAAAAACCCCGGGTCCTTAAGGGGTTAAACCCCTGCAATCACATTGGTTCCATGAGCTAAAGGGCGAAGGAAGGTACCTGCCTCTTGCCGCCAATCCACTGATGTAGCTTGGTTTAGCCAGGCTATATCAGTGGATCGCCGATCATACTGTGTAAACAAGCTCTCATATGGGTCTGTAGGTGGAAAAATAAAAGAGTTATGGATTTTAAAAGGGGAGGAGGAAAAACACAAAAATGAAAATTGTCAATGTCCTTGAAGCCAAAATGGGCTATGTTCTTAAGGGATTAACCTTAAAGAGAAACTGACACACTGTTCACCCGCACTAAACCCAATATGCTGGGTTAAAATGGGGGCAAAAAGCATTACAATGATGGGTCACTTATAAAATTCTCTCTGGAGGATTGAAATGTATCCCCCCCCCCCGATATCCTCATTGCTATAGAGCTGCTGTGCGGAAAAGAAGCTAGAAGAAGGCTTGCCGAGATTTCCTGCCTCTTCTATACACATCGCTATGCCTGCCCATAAGATGAATATTCACATTTTTCAAGCTCATATCCCAGTGACATGAAAGTCTACATGGGAGTAGTGACTGCATTCTGCTACAAGAGCAGAACACTACCATGCCTACAGGCTCTCACGTCAAAGAAATTTGAAGATTCATCAGATGGGTGGGCATTGCACCCTGCCTTAATTGCACACAGCAGCACTATAGCTATGAAGTTATTGGAGGGATAGCTTTTAATCCATCAAATAGAATTATATAAGTGGCCCATCGTTGCAATGCTGTTCACCGGCACTATAGCCCAGTGTATTAGGTTAAGTGAAGGTGAACAGCCTGTCAGATTCTCTCAAATCATGACGTGCTTTCTGCTTACCTTACCCTGCCTAGGCATATACACGTGCCCATTAGTGAAAATATATATGGCCTAACACCCCAATTACTGTTATTGTTATATCTAACACCCCAGTTATTGTTACTGCATTATCAGTGGTTTATTTACACCAGGGCAGGGAAGAAAAACTAAATGTTTGGCCCTCAGAACAGGGACTAGAAACCGCACACAAACACAAATGTCTCATATAGAAAATGTCTTCATTTTATGGTGCTTTTTCATGCACTATAAGGTAATTTTTTTTCCAACCTAGATTAATGACAAGAAACGGTCTTCAAGAACTTTGCATCTGTTAAGGAACTTGCACCTGTCAAGAAATTATACCCTCAATCAATTTGTGGTCAGCATGGTAAAGGCAAGGAGGAGATGAGCAAATTAATATATACTGTAGTTTTCTGGAGAAAGATGCAGTATAACTTGTACTTTATTGAATTAAAACCCTGCTAGTTCTAAGCTTAGAAGTCCAGCGTAAGGTCCTAGACAGTGACTGATGACTACACTGCTCAAAAAAATAAAGGGAACACTAAGATAACACATCCTAGATCAGAATGAATGAACTAATTATCTTTCGTCTTTACATAGTTGAATGTGCTGACAACAAAACCACACAAAAATTATCAATGGAAATCAAATTTATCAACCCATGGGGGTCTGGATGTGGAGTGAAACACAAAATCAAAGTGCAAAACCCCTCTACAGGCTGATCCAACTTTAATGTAATGTCCTTAAAACAAGTCAATATGAGGCTCAGTAGTGTGTGTGACCTCCACATGCACATATGACCTCCCTACAACGCCTGGGCATGCTCCTAATGAGGTGGTGGATGGACTCCTGAGGATGTCCTCCCAGACCTGGACTAAAGCATCCACCAACTCCTGGACAGTCTGTGGTGCAACGTGGCATTGGTGGATGGAGTTAGACATGATGTTCCAGTTGTGCTCAATCGGATTCACGTCTGAGGAACGGGAGGGCCATTCCATAGCATCAATGCCTTCCTCTTGCAGGACCTGCTGACACACTCCAGCCACATGAGGTCTAGCATTGTCTTGCATTAGGAGGAACCCAGGGCCAACGCACTAGCATATGTTCTGACAAGGGGTCTGAGGATCTTATCTCTGTACCTAATGGCAGTCAGGCTACCTCTGGCAAGCACATGGAGGGCTGTACAGCCCCCCAAAGAAATTCCACCCCACACCATTACTGACCCACCGCCAAACCGGTCATGCTGGAGGATGTTGCAGGCAGCAGAACATTCTCCACGACATCTCCAGACTGTCACATCTGTGCTCAGTGTGAACCTGCTTTCATCTGTGAAGAGCACAAGCGCCATTGGCGAATTTGCCAATCTTGGTGTTCTCTGGCAAATGCCAAACATCCTGCATGGTGTTGGGCTGTAAGCACAACCCCCACCTGTGGACGTCGGGCCATCATACCACCCTCATGGAATCTGTTTCTGACCGTTTGATTGGACACATGCACATTTGTGGCCTGCTGGAGGTCATTTTGCAGGGCTCTGGCAGTGCTCCTCCTGCTCCTCCTTGCACAAAGGTGGAGGTAGCGGTCCTGCTGCTGTGTTGTTGGCCTCCTATGGCCTCCTCCACATCTCCTGATGTATTGGCATGTCTCCTGGTAGCGCCTCCATGCTGTAGACACTACACTGACAGGCACAGCAAACCTTTTTGCCACATTGATGTGCCATTCTGGATGAGCTGCACTACCTGAGCCACATGTGTGGGTTGTAGACTCTGTCTCATGCTACTACTAGAGTGAATGCAGCGCCAGCATTCAAAAGTGACCAAAACATCAGCCAGTAAGCATAGGAACTGAGAAGTGGTCTGTGGTCACTACCTGCAGAACCACTCCTTTATTGGGGGGGTCTTGCTAATTGCTTACAATTTCCACCTGTTGTCTGTTCTATCTGCACAACAGCATGTGAAATTGGTTGTCAATCAGTGTTGCTTCCTGAGTGGACAGTGTGATTTCACAGAAGTGTGATTGACTTGTAGTTACATTGTGTAGTTTAACCTCTTCAGGACGCGGGGCGTATGCATACGCCCTGCATCGCGAGTCCTTAAGGACGTGGGGCGTATGCATACACCTGTGGGAATTCCGGTCCCCGCCGCTAGCCAGTTGGGGACCGGACCGGGATACCTGCTGAAATCATTCAGCAGACATCCCGGCACATCGCCCAGGGGGGTCCTGAGAACCGCCCCCCCCCCCCCCATGTCAGTGATCGTAGAAAATCGTATGTCAATTTAGACATGTGATTTTATGCTATTCCGGGCTGATCGGGTCTCTGGTGACCCGATCGACCGGAAAATAGGGATGATCGGAGCTGTCAGTGACAGCCCCGATCATCCTGAGGGCTAGGAGCGAGGTTGCAGTGCTGCGATCTCCTCCTATCCCCTGCCATTGATCAGAACTGATTCTGACCAATGGCAGTGCAGGACTGTGGGTTGGCAACCCCCTTTCTGCCCATGCCTGGATGTTGTGGGGAACATGGGGAGAAGATGGAGGCTGGTACCTGGAGGAAAAGATGCCTGGGGACCCCCGATCGTCGCTGGAGACAGACACAGGTAGGGAAACCGCGTTGGGGGGGGGGGGATGAAAGTGAAAGTAAAGTGATCTTTACTGTGGCAACCACGAGTTGTAGTTTTGCAACATCTGGAGGGTCAGAGTTTGGAGACCACTGTTACAGTGGTGCGAAACAGTAGCCCTCCAGATGTTGCCAAACTACAACTCTCAGCATGCCTAGACTACCCAGGCATGCTGGGAGTTGTAGTTCTGTAACATCTGTCCCTTCAGATTTTGCAATTTTCATGACATTTTTGAAAATTGCTGCTCTACTTTGAAGCCCTCTAATTTTTTCAAAAAGCAAAAATATGTCCATTTTATGATGCCAACATAAAGTGGACATATTGTATTTGTGAATAAAAAATAACATTTATTGGGAATATCCATTTTCCTTACAAGAAGAGAGCTTCAAAGTTAGAAAAATGCAACATTTTCAAAATTTTCATGAAATTTGGTGATTTTTCAACAAAAAAGGATGCAAGTAATGCCGAAAATTTACCACCAAAATAAAGTAGAATATGTCACGAAAAAACTATCTCAGAATCAGAATATTTGGTAAAACCGTTTTCGAGTTATTAATTCGTAAAGCAACGGTGGTCAGAATTGCGAAAAAGGGCCCAGTCCTTAAGGTGAAAAAGGGCTGTGTCCTTAAGGGGTTAAGTATTTCCTTAATTTTTTTGAGCAGTGTTTCAAGGAATACTAGGTCTAGAATATGTATAGGTTTAACCCCTTAAGGATCCAGCCCTTTTTCCCCTTAAGGACCCGGGCATTTTTTGCACATCTGACCACTGTCACTTTTAGCATTAATAACTCTGGGATGCTTTTACTTTTCATTCTGATTCCGAGATAGTTTTTTTGTGACATATTCTACTTTATGTTAGTGGTAAATTTTCGTTGATACGTGCATCATTTCTTGGTGAAAAATGCCAAAAATGGATAATTTTTTTATCTTAACTGTAAAGTTAAAACAACTTTAAAGCTCTCTGCTTATAAGAAAAATAGACATCCCAAATAAATTATATATTGATTCACATAAACAATATGCCTACTTGATGTTGGCATCATAAAGTTGACAAGTTTTTACTTTTGAAAGGCATCAGAGGGCTTCAAAGTTCAGCAGCAATTTTGCAATTTTTCACAGAATTTTCAAAATCTGAATTTTTCCGGGACCAGTTCAGTTTTGAAGTGGATTTGAAGGGCCTTCATATTAGAAATACCCCACAAATGACCCCATTATAAAAACTGCACCCCTCAAAGTATTCAAAATGACATTCAGAAAGTGTGTTAACCCTTTAGGTGTTTCACAGGAATAGCAGCAAAGTGAAGGAGAAAATTCAAATTCTTAATTTTTTACACTCGCATGTTCTTGTAGACCCAGTTTTTGGTTTTTGAATTCTTACAAGAGGTAAAATGAGAGAAATCTCCCTAAAACGTGTAACCCAATTTCTCTTGAGTATGTAATACCCCATGTGTGGACGTTAAGTGCACTGCACGCGCACTACAATGCTCAGAAGAGAAGGAGTCACATTTGGCTTTTGGAAAGCAAATTTTGCTGAAATGGTTTTTGGGGGGCATGTCACATTTAGGAAGCCCCTATGTGACAAACAGCAAAAGAAAAAAAAAACACATGGCATACTATTTTGTAAACTACACCCCTAAAGGAATGTAACAAGGGGTACAGTGGGCTTTAACACCCCACAATTGTTTGATGACTTTGGATGTGCAAATTTAAAGAAAAATTCCCAAAAATGCAGTTTTCCCCCCAAATTTTACATATTTACAAGGGGTAATAGGAGAAAATGCCCCTCAAAATTTGAAACTCCATCTCTTCTGAGTAAGGAAATTCCCCATGTGTGGACGTCAAGTGCACTGCGGGCACACTACAATGCTCAGAAGAGAAGGAGTCACATTTGAAAATTTTGTTGAAATGGGGGGGGGGGGGGGGGCATGTCACATTTAGGAAGCCCCTATGGTTCCAGAACAGCAACAACAAAAATAACACATGGCATACTCATTTGGAAACTACACCCCTCAAAGAACATAACAAACAGTACAGTGAGCCTTAACATACCACAGATGTTTGATAAATGTTCACTAAAGTGGGATGTGAAAAGGCAACATTTTATTTTTTACACTTAAATGCTGGGGTTACCCCATATTTTTCATTTTCAGAAGTGGTAACAGGAGAAATTGTCACTGAAAATTTGTAAATACATTTCTTTGGCGTAAGGACATACCTCATATCTGGATGTAAACAGCTCTGCGGATGCACACCAGGTCTCAGATGAGCAGGAGAGCAGTCAGGGGCCTTGAGCATTTACATAGCTGCCTATGGAGCCAGAACAGCGGGACCCCCCCCCCCCCCCTGAAGGAGAGTTACATAGGGTACACTAAGTTACTAAAGTGGGGTACAGTGGGACATAAAATGATAAAACCCAGAATGATGACCCAGAGCATAGCCAAAACTAAAAAAATATGCCCACCCCAAACCCCATGCTCTGAATCATCATTCTGGGAATGTGATGTGTGTGGCCGTCCCTAACCTGTTGCCTCAAATGCGCACACCGCTCAGGCATATCAAGCATATGCCTGATGAAGCGGATTTCCGCGAAATGTGTTGCATTGTGGGTAATAAACCTATCTATCTCACCTGAGATCCATGCGCCTTGCTTGATCCTGTGTTTCTTCTTGGAGGTTTTGTGTGCTCAGAATACAATCAGGCTTGAGGACCGTTGTTGTGGTACCTCGTACAGGGACAGGTGAGCTGCCGTTACCAGGAATTGTGGTCAGCATAAGGACATCCATCTTATCCTTATACCTGTCCCACAAGTGGATGTGGATCTGGTGGCAAGGGATGTGAACAGAGGGATGCTGCTATAAAAGTTGTCCACGTACACATGGTAACCCTTATCCAGCAATGGGTGCACAAGGTCCCAAATGAGTTTCTCGCTAACACAGAGTGGGGGGACATTCTGGGGGTACAGTACAGGAATCCCATCCCTCATATACTCTAAACTTGTAAGTGTACCCGGAGGTACTCTCACAAAGTTTGTAGAGTTTCACACCATACCGCACCTGCTTTGAGGGAATATACTGGTGGAAGATGAGTCTCCCCTTAAAACTGATAAGAGACTTATCTACCGAGAGCTACCTGAGCGGTACGTAGGCCTCCAAAATTTTGGCCCCAAAGTGATCTATGACCGGCCTCACTTTGTGAAGGTGGTACGCCCTTGGTCCTTAAGGGGTTAATAAAATAAATTAGAAATGAAAGTAAATCTGTTCTGACTGGGGTATTTTGGCCCTAGAAAAGAAAATTCTAGGAAGTACTCCAGTGGAATGTTTTGTCCAGGGAGTAGGCGGGGCCCAGGCTTATTACATGACAGGGCACTCATCATATCACCTGCCAAGGCAGGAAATCACTGTGGCCGGCAATAAGCTGATTGCCGTGTCATGCATCAGGCTCTAGGATGTGGAAGAAGACTGGGCCCAGGAGACAGAAGACCAATATCGGCACACCAGGGGATCGGCGGAAGGAGAGTTTAAGTTTGTTATTTAACTTTTTACAACCCAGGCACAATTAAATTATATCAAAATTCCACTGGAGTACTCCTTTAAAATTTATACAGAACACATTTTGAAGTTCTTCCTAAGCTATGTAATTATATTTGTGAACACCGATAAATTCTAATAGTTTACTTCTAAATAACACCTAAAAGAGTTGTTGTCACGATGCCGGCTGGCAGGTAGTGGATCCTCTGTGCCAGAGAGGGATTGGCGTGGACCGTGCTAGTGGACCGGTTCTAAGCCACTACTGGTTTTCACCAGAGCCCGCCGCAAAGCGGGATGGTCTTGCTGCGGCGGTAGTGACCAGGTCGTATCCACTAGCAACGGCTCACCTCTCTGGCTGCTGAAGATAGGCGCGGTACAAGGGAGTAGGCAAAAGCAAGGTCGGACGTAGCAGAAGGTCGGGGCAGGCAGCAAGGATCGTAGTCAGGGGCAACGGCAGAAGGTCTGGAAACACAGGCAAGGAACACACAAGGAACGCTTTCACTGGCACTAAGGCAACAAGATCCGGCAAGGGAGTGCAGGGGAAGTGAGGTGATATAGGGAAGTGCACAGGTGAACACACTAATTGGAACCACTGCGCCAATCAGCGGCGCAGTGGCCCTTTAAATCGCAGAGACCCGGCGCGTGCGCGCCCTAGGGAGCGGGGCCGCGCGCGCCGGGACAGAACAGACGGAGAGCGAGTCAGGTAGGGGAGCCGGGGTGCGCATCGCGAGCGGGCGCTACCCGCATCGCGAATCGCATCCCGGCTGGCAGCGGAATCGCAGCGCCCCGGGTCAGAGGACGTGACCGGAGCGCTGCCGCGGGGAGAGTGAAGCGAGCGCTCCGGGGAGGAGCGGGGACCCGGAGTGCTCGGCGTAACAGTACCCCCCCCCTTGGGTCTCCCCCTCTTCTTGGAGCCTGAGAACCTGAGGAGCAGACTTTTGTCTAGGATGTTGTCCTCAGGTTCCCAGGATCTCTCTTCAGGACCACAACCCTCCCAGTCCACTAAAAAAAAATTTTTCCCTCTGACCTTTTTGGCAGCTAAAATTTCTTTGACCGAGAAGATGTCCGAGGAGCCGGAAACAGGAGTGGGAGGAACAGATTTGGGAGAAAAACGGTTGAGGATGAGTGGTTTGAGAAGAGAGACGTGAAAGGCATTAGGGATACGAAGAGAGGGAGGAAGAAGAAGTTTATAAGAGACAGGATTAATTTGACACAAAATTTTGAAAGGACCAAGATAGCGTGGTCCCAACTTGTAGCTAGGGACACGGAAGCGGACATATTTAGCGGAGAGCCATACCTTGTCTCCAGGGGAAAAAACGGGGGGAGCTCTTCTTTTCTTATCCGCGAACTTCTTCATGCGTGATGAAGCCTGTAAGAGAGAATTTTGGGTCTCTCTCCATATGATGGAAAGGTCACGAGAAATTTCATCCACAGCGGGCAGACCAGAGGGCAAGGGAGTAGGGAGGGGGGGAAGAGGGTGACGGCCGTACACCACGAAAAATGGGGATTTGGAGGAAGACTCAGAGACCCTGAAGTTATACGAGAATTCGGCCCATGGGAGGAAATCTGCCCAGTCATCCTGGCGGGAGGAAACAAAATGTCGCAAATAATCACCCAAGATCTGGTTAATCCTTTCTACTTGTCCATTGGACTGGGGATGATATGCAGAAGAAAAATTTAATTTAATCTTGAGTTGTTTACAGAGAGCCCTCCAGAATTTAGACACGAATTGGACGCCTCTATCCGAGACAATCTGCGTAGGCAACCCGTGAAGACGAAAAATGTGTACAAAAAATTGTTTAGCCAACTGAGGCGCAGAAGGAAGACCAGGAAGAGGGATGAAATGTGCCATTTTGGAGAATCGATCAACGACCACCCAAATAACAGTGTTGCCACGGGAAGGGGGTAAATCAGTAATAAAATCCATACCAATCAGAGACCAAGGCTGTTCGGGGACAGGCAGAGGATGAAGAAAACCAGCGGGCTTCTGGCGAGGAGTCTTATCCCGGGCACAGATAGTGCAGGCTCGCACAAAGTCCACAACATCCGTCTCCAGAGTCGGCCACCAATAGAAGCGGGAGATGAGTTGCACAGATTTCTTGATACCCGCATGACCTGCGAGATGGGAGGAGTGACCCCATTTGAGGATTCCGAGGCGTTGGCGAGGAGAAACAAAGGTCTTTCCTGGAGGAGTCTGCCTGATGGAGGCAGGAGAAGTGGAGATCAGGCAGTCAGGTGGAATGATGTGTTGCGGAGAGAGTTCAACTTCTGAGGCATCCGAGGAACGAGAGAGAGCATCGGCCCTAATGTTCTTATCGGCAGGACGAAAGTGAATCTCAAAATTAAATCGGGCAAAGAACAGAGACCACCGGGCCTGGCGAGGATTCAGCCGTTGGGCAGACTGGAGGTAGGAGAGGTTCTTGTGGTCGGTGTAGATAATAACAGGAGAACTTGATCCCTCCAGCAGATGCCTCCATTCCTCAAGTGCTAATTTAATGGCTAGAAGCTCTCGATCCCCGATGGAGTAGTTCCTCTCCGCTGGAGAGAAGGTCCTAGAGAAAAAACCACAAGTGACAGCATGCCCGGAAGAATTTTTTTGTAGAAGAACAGCTCCAGCTCCCACTGAGGAGGCATCAACCTCCAATAGGAAGGGTTTGGTAGGGTCAGGTCTGGAGAGGACGGGAGCCGAAGAAAAGGCAGACTTGAGTCGTTTAAAGGCGTCTTCTGCTTGAGGAGGCCAGGACTTGGGATCAGCATTTTTTTTGGTTAAAGCCACGATAGGAGCCACAATGGTAGAAAAATGTGGAATAAATTGCCTGTAATAATTGGCGAACCCCAAAAAGCGTTGGATAGCACGGAGTCCGGAGGGGCGTGGCCAATCTAAGACGGCAGAGAGTTTGTCTGGATCCATCTGTAGTCCCTGGCCAGAGACCAAATATCCTAGAAAAGGAAGAGATTGGCATTCAAACAGACATTTCTCAATTTTGGCATAGAGTTGGTTGTCACGAAGTCTCTGAAGAACCATACGGACATGCTGGCGGTGTTCTTCTAGATTGGCAGAAAAAATTAGGATATCGTCCAGATATACAACAACACAGGAGTATAACAGATCACGAAAAATTTCATTGACAAAGTCTTGGAAGACGGCAGGGGCGTTGCACAGTCCAAAGGGCATGACCAGATACTCAAAGTGTCCATCTCTGGTGTTAAATGCCGTTTTCCACTCGTCCCCCTCTCTGATGCGAATGAGGTTATAGGCGCCTCTTAAGTCCAATTTAGTGAAGATGTGGGCACCTTGGAGGCGATCAAAGAGTTCAGAGATGAGGGGTAAGGGGTAGCGGTTCTTAACCGTGATTTTATTAAGACCGCGGTAGTCAATGCAAGGATGTAGGGAGCCATCTTTTTTGGACACAAAGAAAAATCCGGCTCCGGCAGGAGAGGAGGATTTACGGATAAAGCCCTTTTTTAGATTCTCCTGGACGTATTCGGACATGGCAAGAGTCTCTGGGGCAGAGAGAGGATAAATTCTGCCCCGGGGTGGAGTAGTGCCCGGGAGGAGGTCGATAGGGCAATCATAAGGCCTGTGAGGAGGTAGAGTCTCAGCTTGTTTTTTGCAGAAAACATCCGCGAAGTCCATATAGGCCTTAGGGAGACCGGTTACTGGAGGAACCACAGAGTTACGGCAAGGGTTACTGGGAACCGGTTTTAGACAGTTCTTGGAACAAGAGGACCCCCAACTCTTGATCTCCCCAGTGGACCAATCCAGGGTAGGGGAATGAAGTTGAAGCCAGGGAAGTCCAAGGAGAATTTCCGAGGTGCAATTGGGGAGGACCAAAAGTTCAATCCTCTCATGATGAGATCCGATGCTCAGAAGGGGCTCCGTGCGGAAACGTATGGTACAGTCCAATCTTTCATTATTTACACAATTGATGTAGAGGGGTCTGGCGAGACTGGTCACCGGGATGTTGAACCTGTTGACGAGAGAGGCCAAAATAAAATTTCCTGCAGATCCAGAGTCCAAGAAGGCCACTGTAGAGAAGGAGAAGGCAGAGGCAGACATCCGCACAGGCACAGTAAGACGTGGAGAAGCAGAGTAGACATCAAGGACTGTCTCACTTTTGTGCGGAGTCAGCGTACGTCTTTCCAGGCGGGGAGGACGGATAGGACAATCTCTCAGGAAGTGTTCGGTACTAGCACAGTACAGGCAGAGGTTCTCCATACGGCGTCGTGTCCTCTCTTGAGGTGTCAGGCGAGACCGGTCGACCTGCATAGCCTCCACGGCGGGAGGCACAGGAACAGATTGCAGGGGACCAGAGGAGAGAGGAGCCGAGGAGGAGAAACGCCTCGTGCGAACAGAGTCCATATCTTGGCGGAGTTCCTGACGCCTTTCGGAAAAACGCATGTCAATGCGAGTGGCTAGGTGAATAAGTTCATGTAGATTAGCAGGAATTTCTCGTGCGGCCAGAACATCTTTAATGTTGCTGGATAGGCCTTTTTTGAAGGTCGCGCAGAGGGCCTCATTATTCCAGGACAATTCTGAAGCAAGAGTACGGAATTGTACGGCATACTCGCCAACGGAAGAATTACCCTGGACCAGGTTCAACAGGGCAGTCTCAGCAGAAGAGGCTCGGGCAGGTTCCTCAAAGACACTTCGGATTTCCGAGAAGAAGGAGTGTACAGAGGCAGTGACGGGGTCATTGCGGTCCCAGAGCGGTGTGGCCCATGACAGGGCTTTTCCGGACAGAAGGCTGACTACGAAAGCCACCTTAGACCTTTCAGTGGGAAACAGGTCCGACATCATCTCCAGATGCAGGGAACATTGGGAAAGAAAGCCACGGCAAAACTTAGAGTCCCCATCAAATTTATCCGGCAAGGATAAGCGTATCCCAGGAGCGGCCACTCGCTGTGGAGGAGGTGCAGGAGCTGGCGGAGGAGATGACTGCTGAAGCTGTGGTAGTAACTGTTGTAGCATAACGGTCAGTTGAGACAGCTGTTGGCCTTGTTGCGCTATCTGTTGTGACTGCTGGGCGACCACCGTGGTGAGGTCAGCGACAACTGGCAGAGGAACTTCAGCGGGATCCATGGCCGGATCTACTGTCACGATGCCGGCTGGCAGGTAGTGGATCCTCTGTGCCAGAGAGGGATTGGCGTGGACCGTGCTAGTGGACCGGTTCTAAGCCACTACTGGTTTTCACCAGAGCCCGCCGCAAAGCGGGATGGTCTTGCTGCGGCGGTAGTGACCAGGTCGTATCCACTAGCAACGGCTCACCTCTCTGGCTGCTGAAGATAGGCGCGGTACAAGGGAGTAGGCAAAAGCAAGGTCGGACGTAGCAGAAGGTCGGGGCAGGCAGCAAGGATCGTAGTCAGGGGCAACGGCAGAAGGTCTGGAAACACAGGCAAGGAACACACAAGGAACGCTTTCACTGGCACTAAGGCAACAAGATCCGGCAAGGGAGTGCAGGGGAAGTGAGGTGATATAGGGAAGTGCACAGGTAAACACACTAATTGGAACCACTGCGCCAATCAGCGGCGCAGTGGCCCTTTAAATCGCAGAGACCCGGCGCGCGCGCGCCCTAGGGAGCGGGGCCGCGCGCGCCGGGACAGAACAGACGGAGAGCGAGTCAGGTAGGGGAGCCGGGGTGCGCATCGCGAGCGGGCGCTACCCGCATCGCGAATCGCATCCCGGCTGGCAGCGGAATCGCAGCGCCCCGGGTCAGAGGACGTGACCGGAGCGCTGCCGCGGGGAGAGTGAAGCGAGCGCTCCGGGGAGGAGCGGGGACCCGGAGCGCTCGGCGTAACAGTTGTGGTGTCCCGGTACAGGACCTGGTCCTGTCCCTGTCTAAAGTCCCCTCAGCCAGAGTCCCTTCATTCCCATAGGGCTCTCCTGCAGGGCTTACCTCTGGTCGCCTCATATAAATTGTATATTATTTAATATATAAAGATAATATAAATGCATAGGTATTATAAATGTATAGGACCTTAGCAGGTCATGTGATTATAATTATGGTTGTACTACTGTTCAAAGGACCTTCCAGGGTCATGTGATGTACCCAGAGTTCACTGAGTTCAGGACTTACAGGTTTGCTGACCAATGAGCTTAGTCCAGCCCCTTATTTTATAAAGGGCTGTAGCCACTAAATTCACGCTCTTAGTTCCTGCTCTTCCTGCCGGACTATCAAGCAAGCACAGACATCTCAGCAGAAATCTCAATTCAACTAGGCCAAAGCCTGAAAGAACCTGCAGCCACTAAACCGTGAGTTACAAAGCTCAATCTATCAACTCCTGTGTGACTACTACCCGCTCAAATGTTATAATTAGTAGCACAGTGGCCTGCATCAAAGCTCATTGCTTCAAAGTCCCAGCAAAGCCTGTGAGGAACCTGCATTCCGGTTACCTCTTAAGAGACTGTAATGTATAGAGACTGTTGCATAAAATCTTCAAGTAAAGTTCTTCAGTTTATTCATTAAGTCTGCTGTGGACATTCCGTTATTTTCCCTACCGTTTCTGGGACGGTTGGGGGTAGGACCATTAACACTAAGGAAACCGCACCCTGGCGTCATGACATCTAAGGGTTAATACTACCAGACCCTGCACTTACATCACCGCAACACCCCACAACTCTCCTGGTTCACCACAAAGTGTTGTGCCATGTAATTGGCATGAAATGTTATTTTCTGCCTAACTTCTGGGGCCCATTTCTGTGCCAGGAGCTGGGCTCATCAGAGGAAGTACATTCATTGCTATGTCTGTGAGCAGTGGTATCTCTCTGTCGGTTTTCACTACCATTTGGGAAGGGGCATGCCTCCATATCCTGTAAAAGCTGCAGAGGCTGCCATAATGAATTTCAATTGTCATTAATAATTTAAACAAAAACTTTGTTTGTCACTAACATTCAAATAAAACTTCTTTTAGAATACTAAAATATTAACTATGACAGTCTTTTTTCTACATATCATTTCAGTAGAACTTTTATCTAAAAACAGAGCACAGTAGATAGTATTCATCATTTTAGTAAGAAATACAAAATAAAAGGGTAAAGATCAAAGTTCAGCTAAGACATAGAAAATAATGGAATTATTATTTTAAATCATATAAATCATATTTATCTCACATTAAAAAGTTATGGGGCAGTAGGGGCCTGTGCATTATGCTGAATCACAAAAAGCTTGAATACACCACCCCACAGTGAACCCATTTGCCTGTCATAATCCAATATATGAAATATGAAAAATATAGGATCAAAGCAATTCATATGTAGGAAAGGAAAGTGTGGCCTCTCATTCTGTATCAAGGCATGTATTCTGAGCTTCTCACAGGCAAACAGAAGTTGTCCTGAGTATTTCTTACATTTCTTTCTTTAGCCTGCAGTTGGCCTCTAACTACTGTTAATTATCCATGGCAAAGGTCAGGCACATATTGCAGGGTCAGGAGGCTCAGTTTCAGGCAGCAGTAGCAGCACAGTAAAAATAATCAGTTGTGTATTTGTCCCGCTGAGAGCAGTCAAGATTTTATCTATTTCTTGTTGATAGTTTGCAAGTTTTTTAACCCCTTAAGGACCGGGCGTTTTTCCGTTTTTGCTCTTTCGTTTTTTCCACCTTACCTTTAAAAAATCATAACTCTTTAAATTTTGCACCTAAAAATCTGTATTATGGCTTATTTTTTGCGCCACCAATTCTACTTTGTAATGATATCAGTCATTTTACCCAAAAATCTACGGCGAAACGGGAAAAAAATCATTGTGCGACAAAATTGAAAAAATTTGGTAACCTTTGGGGGCTTCCGTTTCTATGTAGTACATTTTTCGGTAAAAATGACACCTTATATTTATTCTCTAGGTCCATATGGTTAAAATGATACCCTACTTGTATAGGTTTGATTTTGTATTACTTCAGAAAAAAATTATAACTACATGAAGGAAAATTTATACGTTTAAAATTGTCATCTTCTGACCCCTATAACTTTTTAATTTTTCCGTGTTCATGGCGCTATGAGGGTTCATTTTTTGCGCCGTGATCTGAAGTTTTTGTCAGTACCATCTTTGCATTGATCTGGCTTTTTGATCGCTTTTTATTCATCTTTTCATGATATTAAAAGTGACCAAAAAAAAGCTATTTTGGACTTTGGAATTTTTTTGCGCGTACGCCATTGACCGTGCGGTTTAATTAGCGGTATCTTTTTTTAATTCGGACATTTCTGCACGCGGCGATACCACATATGTTTATTTTTGTTTTTATTTACACTGTTTTTTTTATTATTGGAAATGCCGGGTGATTCAAACTTTTATTAGGGGAAGGGATATTTCGAAGGGTTAATGATTTCTTTACACTGTTTTTTTTGCAATATTATAGCCCCCATAGGGGGCTATAACATTGCATTTACTGATCTTTAACACTGTTCAATGCATCTCCATAGAGATGCAAGGATCAGTGTTTTTGGCGATTGATTGCTCAAGCCTGGATCTCAGGCTTGAAGCATTAAATCGGTGATCGGACTGCAGGAAGGAAGGTAAGAGACCTTCCTCCTGTAGTACAGCTGTTCGGGATGCCGCGGCGATCCCGAACAGCTCCCTGAGCTAGCCGGGCACTTTTACTTTCACTTTTAGCTAAAGGGTTAATAGCGCGCTATTAGAGGCAGGTCCCGGCGTCACTATGACACCGGGCCCGCCGTGAAATGATGCGGGGTCACCGTAGGACCCCGCGTTATATCACGGGAGCGGGACCAAGGACGTACTCATACGTCCTTGGTCCTTAAGGGGTTAAGCTGTTTCTTTGTAATATGTTAACATATATTCTGGTCTGGTGGCACGGACACACGCATGCAAGAGCACACACAGTGCAACACAAAATACACAATCTCAGTTACCGAAATATGTCTTGAGTGTAAATAGACCATAAAGGGGGTACTAACTACATATAGAAGACATGTAGAAGAAAAATGAAGTCGCACTCACCCAAACAATTCTTCAGCGTGATGAATGTTTTTATTCCAACATTAGTGCAACGAGAAACAGGAATACAATTCCATGGCAGGGAGCGAGAGTCGATAAGCTCTCAGACGCGGGGCATACCACTCATTGGCTACTAGTTTCGCGACACCTGCGGACACTTCTTCAGGCTAAGGTATACCTTGGCAAGAAGAAGCGCCCGCAGGTGACGCGAAACTAGTAGCTAATCAGTGGTATGCCCCGCATCTGAGAGCTTGACGGCTCTCACTCCTTGCCATGGAGTTGTATTCCTGTTCCTTGTTGCACTAATGTTGGAATAAAAATATTCAAGAATTGTTCGGGTGAGTGCGACTTCATTTTTCTTCTACATGTCTTATTATTGATGCTGCATACGTCTTTGAAGTTTGCACCCAAGAACACAGCCAGCTGCAGTATATACCGTAGCTATCAGGAGCGATTTTCTGGGATTACATGTTTTTAGAGCAGTGCCTGGTTTAGACTCTACCTTTCCCATTACATATAGAAGCATTACTTAAAGGGGTATTCTGAACTAACAAAGTTATCCCATATCCAGAGGATAGGAAAGCTGATTGTGACCAATTGGACCTCCACAGATCATAAAAATTGCCTCTAAATGAATGGATCACACCGCGTGTGCACAGCCAGTACTCCATTTATTGTCTAAGTGGCATCTGTACATTGCCAACTTGTCAATACCTGTTTAGAGCATCCGAAGCCCAAAGCAAACTCTGTAACACAGTTCTAAACTATTACCAATTATTTTTACAAGTAGTTTGTACATAGGGGGCAGAGAAACATTTTGGATTGTCCTTAGGCTCTAGAGTCTAGATGTGATAGCAATCTGATTACATGCAATAAATAAAACATTCACTATACACTATGATAAGAAAATATATTCTGTTTAGATATGGGCAGTTTACTATATAGGCTAAATGGATGAAATACACTGATCTTTATTAAGCACATACAGAAGGACAAAGGGTCTTATACCGAT
Organism: Hyla sarda; assembly: GCF_029499605.1. Taxonomy (NCBI): domain Eukaryota; kingdom Metazoa; phylum Chordata; class Amphibia; order Anura; family Hylidae; genus Hyla; species Hyla sarda. The sequence goes on from NC_079196.1 coordinate 151,754,030, forward strand.
ACATTGGCCCACATATATCATTGTCTTTAGACAGTTTTTTGTGTCTAAGAAAGGGGCAAAAAAGGAGCAAGCAGGAGCATTTCTCCTGATTTTGAGTTGCAATCCACTGATTTTGGCAATAGACATGATATGGACGGGTTTTATCAACTGCACCTTTTTGTGAAAAGGAGCAAAAAAAGGCGCAAAGCCACTGAAATGTCTCTAAAACTACACCAGCCCATACATAGTGTAGCTTTTTGGTGTATGTGAATAGAGAAATTTAAAAAAAAATGTGACCTTCACATAATTTATCAAATGCTCTTTGACCATTTAATAAATGTGGCGCTCCTACACATTACCAGCACACACAAAAAAAAAAAGGTGTCAAAAAATGCTTCACTTACACCTACAATGATAAATGTGGGCCATTGTGTAAATCCTGTGAATTCAATACATAGTATTTAGGACCACTTATGTAAATGTAATGTTTGAGATATTAGATATTAGTAACTGTTGCATGTTTGTGATGTCACATTTTTCTTACTGATATATTTGTCATTTAAACAGCACATGGATGCAGTTTAGTATATCAGTACAGTGTGACTATTGCTGTCTGAGCTGTCATGCTATAAAGTCTTTCTTTGGCACTGATCCTAATAATATAGTTGAAGGTTTCATGAAAATCTAATAAAAGTTTCATGCGTACATTACTATCTCAACTTTCATTCTTTGAAAGTCTTTTTTAGAAAAAAATTCACATGGCTTGTGCACAAGAGCTTTGATAATACTTGTTGCATAACTTTGAATTAACGGTCATGTACTTCCAATGTCAATTCAATACATTTGTTGAATGTCTGGTACATAATAATTAAAGCCATAGGACTTTTAATGGCATGTACATTGAACTTCCGTGTAAGTTCTATCTGTTGCACAACAAATACATTGAGTTAAAGGGGTTATCCACTACAAGGTGATTTTAGTACATACCTGGCAGACAGTTATGGACATGCTTAGGAAGGATTTGTGCTTGTCTTGGGGCTAAATGGCTATGTTGTGAGATTACCATAACACTGTGGCTAGCTTTTTGTGAACTGGTATTTCCTGTTTGACTTTTCTTTTTTTGACTACAAATCCCACAATTCCACTTTCCTCCCTTCCACACATCAGCCACCCCACCCATTGAAACAGAAATGAGCTGCATCCATTCAAAAGACCTGTGGTTTTCAATCAGGGTGCCTACAGCTGTTGCATTAGTTGCAGATTGATCTCTCTCCAACCAAGCGATCCCTCCACCCATTGAAGCAGACAGGCTCCCTGTCATCAGCTGACTAGTGAGTCAGGTCTCGGCCGCATTGCAACCTGGGAAAAAATCTGAGACAACAGTCATTTTGTATGCTGGTAAAAATAAATATTGGAGTGAAAATAACAGAAGCATTGTGAGAAAACAGTCACACACAGGTACAGACACTATATTATGAACTACACTAACTTTACAGCCCCTGTAACATAGTCAAATAAAAAAAAATCCTGGAATACCCCTATAAAAAAGTTGGGCTCAAATTTTTGGCAAATCTTATGCTTGTGTGTCACTCCTCAAGAAGTAAAGCTATAACTGAGTGGTTTGTATGATTACTCCGCCACAGAAAATATTAAATTGAATTTTAAAGCAGTAGTTAAAGATCTGAGGCACAATACTTTGGCTATACATCAAGAGAAAGTATTTAGGCGGCACTCACCAGTGTAGATAATAAAATCTTCAATGCTTTAATAATGACATCTTAAAAACAATATGCTCCAGCAGAAGGGCAGTACAGTGAAGACAGGCTGTCCCTGTCTTCACTTTACTGCCCGTCTGCTGGAGCTTATCATGTTTAAAGTGTACCTGTCATCAACATTATATGTATATTTATAATATAAATTGCTTTAAAAATGTGTATATTTTTGGGTGAAAAAATGCTGTCTCTGAAGCTATTGCCTGTGTGTCTCTATGAGGAGTCCAAATACAGGAAGTGTGGGCAGGACAAGCAGGACTCTGTGCAGGCTCCTGGCTTGTCAATCATCCTCATGTGTGAGCCCATAGCATGTCACATAGCCTCACTCCACAGAGCTCTGCTTGTCCTCATAGAGACACACAGATAATAGCTGCAGGGCCAAAATATAGATATTTTTTACCAATGTATATTACAAATATACATATAGTGGCATTATCTACATCATATAAAACGTTGTTGTTGACAACAGGTACACTTTAAGATGTCACTTTTAAAGCACTGAAGATTTTATAATCCACACTGGTGAGTGCCGCCTAAATACTTTCTCTTGATGTATATTTATTCAGAGGACAAGCAACTTCGTTTGTGAACTCTCAGTGCTCCTAACTTTAATTAACAGAGCACCACCACCTGTTTATGTCTCCTAGGCTGTATATGGATCTATATGCAAGTTTACTAGTAGTAGCCAACTCCAGCTTTCTACAATATGCACTTTATACATTTATTTGGGTGCTTGGTGCAACAGAAAGAGAGTTAGTAGGCTAGGACCAGGGTAAAATAAAAAAAATCATCCCTTAATTCACCACCACTCCAGCACTGCCATCATTCTGGTGTATAGTGCAAGAAAATCTGCAGTCCTGTACATTGTGCATAACCCTGTTGCCAATCACTGGTGTCAGCAGTCACGTCCACAGTGTTACATGCAAATTAGATGGGATGTCCTTAAAATGTGAGACACCACTTTTGTCGGTACTGGTATGGCAGCAGATTTAGGGATGAGAAACAAGTTTAATTAAAGGATAAGTATCATCAGCACCAGTAACATGTCAATGATAGAAACATAGATACTTAATGCTAAAACATTGTTGCGATCAATTTGCGTGACTAATAGAAGGGTGTATCCTTGACCTTTATGCTCAAGGTCATTTTGAAATATGGTATATTTTTACCTGCTTTAACCCTCATTGTTTTAGTAACAAATATTTAGTCAATATTAAAACCTGTCCTCCCTCTCTACTAAAACATTGTATTTCGAAACAAAACAGTATTTACCAACCCAAAAAGTATAGCATATAGTATATATATATATAGCAGCCTACAATCTGACACTTCCGACTGGAATTATCAATTTGTGAAGGGACTCCCTTTTGGAAATTTACAGCATTAAGATAATTGATTGTTGCACTACAATTTCATGGTGGAGCTTTGGACTGGCAACGTGGTGTTCAGCTGTTGAGTAAGAAATTCAATACTTCTGGCTAGGGATTTCTGTATTGTTAGTAAGTTTCCAGAGTTGCCAGCCTGACTTCATGTCATCATGAGATTATGGACGAGCCTTGGTTTTCTAACATTCATTTGGTTACAATGTTTGAAATCAAAAGCAGGTTTCATTGGGAGAAACTTTGACCAGAAACTGTGAAGTAAGCAGTCGTTTAAAGCAAGCAAAGCCTTGTTTTATTTACTCAGGGACTTTACAGGCAATAACTATGTATGAAGGACATGTGACAAAAGAAAACATCCCCGTGCAAACATAGAACTCATTTACCTAGCAACAGTTTAGCTCTGGAATGGAAAGTCAGAGCTATTTAAAGGCTCAGCAGTTAACTTGCTTCTAGGATGGCAACAAGGTTGTAATTTAACAAAATGACATCACTAATTATTGGCTCATTCCAATGAGGCTTTAGAAAGGGACTTAAATTTTACTTTGTGCGAATATGATGGGCTATACCACGATGACACAGAACAAGATAATGTCATATAATGTGCCAGTAATAAGAAAAAAAGACTTGTATTACAAATACTATTCAATGCTTGAACTGCCGGTCTTTATCATAATTGATTTTCTATCTAAGTCTTTAACAGTCTGTGTAATGACTTTGGATACTTGGCTTGGGGAGAATCCGGCACACGGTGCTGATCGACCAGACAGGTAGGTTGACTAAAAGAGGATTTATTGACCAAAATGCAACACGTTTTGCTGCGCATGCGCAGCGAAACGCGTTACATTTTGGTCAATAAATACTCTTTTAGTCAACCTACCTGTCTGGTCGATCAGCGCCGTGAGCCGGATTCTCCCGAAGCCAAATATTCATTGCGGTACAAGTTCCGACCTATTTCATACACCTTTTCCATTTTTGTGTATGTGACTACACAACCACCCAGGGTGAGCAGTTAACTCCTTAGGGACGAAGGGCATATGCATACGCCCTCGTGTCCCGTCACTTAAGGACGGAGGGTGTATCCATACGCCCTCTGTATTTCCGATCACCGCAGCTCACCGGACGGTGATCAGACCAGGATGACTGCTGATATCTATCAGCAGGCATCCCGTGGCAATGCCTAGGGGGGTCCTGAGTGTCCCCCCCATGTCGGTGATCGCAGCAAATCGCAGGTCAATTCACTGGTGACCCGATCTCCCGGAAAATGAGCATGATCGGAGCTTTCAGAGACAGCTCTGACCAGCCTAAAGGGCAGAAGTGAGGTGGCAGTTTTGTCACGCCCTCCTATCCCCTGCCATTGGTCGGTCAGGCTGACCACCAATGGCAGGAGGGGGGCGGGGGGGTTAGAGTTCATTTCCCCGCTCTGCCCACCGATCGAAGTTGGGACAGAGCGGGGGGGAACAAGAGCAGAGAGGGGGGAGCATGGCCCGGCTTACCCGGACCTGCGGAGGCGGCGGAGGCAGCATCCCGGAGCAGCAGCTGCAGTAGGAGGAGCGGCGGCCGGAAAGTGCGGCGGAGAAGGCTGCAGTGAAGATCGCGATAAGTGATCTTCACTGTGGCCTTCTAAAAGCTGCAAAACTACAACTCCCAGCATGCCCACACAGCCAAAGGTTGGGAGTTGTAGTTTTGCAACATCTGGAGGGTCACAGTTTGGAGACCACTTTCAGCATGCACTGACTGTCTGGGCATGCTGGGAGTTATAGTTTTGCAACATCTGAAGTGGCACAGTTTGGAGACTACTATATGGTGGTCTCCAAACTGTAGCCCTCCAGATGTTGCAAAACTACAATTCCCAGCATGGCCAGACAGTCAGGGATGCTTGGAGTTGTAGTTTTGCAACATCTGGAGGGCTACAGTTTGGAGGCCACTACTTAGCGGTCTCCAAACTGTTCTTCCCCAGTTGTTGCATAACTACAACTCCTAGCATGCCCAGACTGTCCAGCCATGCTGGGAGTTGTAGTTCTGCAACATCTGAAGGGCCAGATATTGCAGAACTACACACCCAGCATCCCTGACTGTCTGGCTGTGGCTGTGCTGGGAATTGTAGTTTTGCAACAATAACAATTTGTAGTTTAGCTGTAGGTACACTGGTTGGGAAACACTGAGCTAGAGTATGTTTCCTAACTCAGTGATTCCAACCCGTGTGCCTCCAGCTGTTGCAAAACTACAACTCCCAGAGTGCACGGACAGACTGTACATGCTGGGAGTTGTAGTCTTGCAACAGCTGGAGGCACATGGGTTGGAATCACTGAGCTAGAGTCTGTTTTCTAACTCAGTGGTTCCCCACCAGTGTGCCTACAGCTGTTGTAAAACTACAACTCCCAGCATGTACGGTCTGTCAGTGCATTCTGGGAGTTGTCATTTTGCCACAGCTGAAGGTTTGGGGCGCCCCCCCCCCCCCCCCCCCATGTGTATGTACATTCACACGGGTGGGTTTAAAAATGAAAAACGTCTCATACGGCAGTGTTTCCTGAACGGCGTCTCCAGTTGTTGCAAAACCACAACTCCCAGTGTTGCCGGACAGCCACAGATTGTACTGGCAGGCTGGGAGTCTTGCAACAGCTGGAGGCACCCTGTTTGGGAAACATTGCTGTAGGGTTTTGGTGGAGACAAGCCCCATCCTTGTATCCGTGTTCGCCCCTATTGCAAATTCCTAATTTAAGCCTCAAATGCGCATGGAGCTCTCTCACTTCAGAGCCCTGTCGTATTTCAAGGCAACAGTTTTGGGCCACAGATGCGGTATCTCCGTACTCGGGAGAAATTGCGTTACAAATTTTGGGGGGATTTTCCTCTCATTACCCTTTGTAGAAATTGTAAATTTGGGGAAAAAACTGCACTTTAGTGAAATTTTTTTTTTTTCATTTACACATCCGAATTTAACCCCTTAAGGATGCAGGACGTAAATGTACGTCCTGGTGCGGTGGTACTTAACGCACCAGGACGTACATTTACGTCCTGTGCATAACCGCGGGCATCGGAGCGATGCTCGTGTCATGCGCGGCTGATCCCGGCTGCTGATCGCAGCCAGGGACCCGCCGGCAATGGCCGACGCCCACGATCTCGCGGGCGTCCGCCATTAACCCCTCAGGTGCCGGGATCAATACAGATCCCGGCATCTGCAGCAGTGCGCGATTTCAATGAACGATCGGATCGCCTGCAGCGCTGCTGCGGGGATCCGATCATTCAGAACGCCGCACGGAGGTCCCCTCACCTTCTTCCTTCCGGCTCCCGGCGTCTCCTGCTCTGGTCTGAGATCGAACAGGAGATCACCGATAACACTGATCTGTTCTATGTCCTATACATAGAACATATCAGTATTAGCAATCATGGTATTGCTATGAATAGTCCCCTATGGGGACTATTCAAGTGTAAAAAAAAAATGTAAAAAAATGTAAAAGTAAAAAAAAGTGAAAAATCCCCTCCCCCAATAAAAAACGTAAAACGTCCGTTTTTTCCTATTTTACCCCCAAAAAGCGTAAAAATAAATTTAATAGACATATTTGGTATCGCCGCGTGCATAAATGTCCGAACTATTAAAATAAAATGTTAATGATCCGGTACGGTGAACGGCGTGAACGTAAAAAATAAAAATAAAAGTCCAAAATTGCTACTTTTTTTATACATTTTATTAAAAAAAATGTAACAAAATTTATTAAAAGTTTTTTATATGCAAATGTGGTATCAAAAAAAAGTACAGATCATGGCGCAAAAAATGAGCCCTCATACCGCCGCTTATACAGAAAAATAACAAAGTTAGAGGTCATCAAAATAAAGGGATTATAAACGTACTAATTTGGTTAAAAAGTTTGTGATTTTTTTTAAGCGCAACAATAATAGAAAAGTAAGTAATAATGGGTATCATTTTAATCGTATTGACCCTCAGAATAAAGAACACATGTCATTTTTACCGTAAATTGTACGGCGTGAAAACGAAACCTTCCAAAATGAGCAAAATTGCGTTTTTCTTTTTAATTTCCCCACAAAAATAGTGTTTTTGGGTTGCGCCATACATTTAATGATATAATGAGTTATTTCATTACAAAGGAAAACTGGTCGCGCAAAAAACAAGCCCTCATACTAGTCTGTGGATGAAAATATAAAAGAGTTATGAATTTTAGAAGGCGAGGAGGAAAAAATGAAAACCTAAAAATTTAATTGTCTGAGTCCTTAAGGCCAAAATGGGCTGAGTCCTTAAGGGGTTAACGAAAAGTTGTCAAACACCTGTGGGGTGTTAAGGCTCACCGGACCCCATGTTACGTGCCGTGAGGGGTGTAGTTTCCAAAATAGTATGCCATGTGTTTTTTTTTGCTGTTCTGGCACCATAGGGGCTTCCTAAATGTGACATGCCCCCCAAAAACCATTTCAGCAAAATTCACTCTCCAAAATTCCATTGTCGCTCCTTCCCTTCTGAGCCCTCTACTGCGTCTGCCGAACACTTGACATACACTTATGAGGTATTTCCTTACTCGAGAGAAATTGGGTTACAAATTTTGGGGGGCTTTTTCTCCTATTACCCCTTGTAAAATTTAAAAAACTGGGTCTACAAGAACATGCCAGTGTAAAAAATGAAGATTTTGAATTTTCTCCTTCACTTTGCTGCTATTCCTGTGAAACACCTAAAGGGTTAACAAACATTCTGAATGTCATTTTGAATACTTTGAGGGGTGCAGTTTTTATAATAGGATAATTTATGGGGTATTTCTAATATGAAGGCCCTTCAAATCCACTTCAAAACTGGACTGGTCCCTGAAAAATTTCGATTTAGAAAATTTTGTGGAACATTGGAAAATTGCTTCTGAACTTTTAAGCCCTCTGATGTCTTCCAAAAGTAAAAACATGTCAACTTTATGATGCAAATATAAAGTAGACATATTGTAAATGTGAGTCAGTATATAATTTATTTGGAATGTCTGTTTTCCTTACAAGCAGAGAGTTTCAAGGTTAGAAAAATGCAAAATTTTCAATTTTTTCATCAAATTTTTGAATTTTTCACCAAGAAATGATGTAAGTATCGACAAAAATTTACCACTACCATAAAGTAGAATATGTCACGAAAAACACATTCTCGGAATCAGAATGAAAATGAAAAGCATCCCAGAGTTATTAATGCTTAAAGTGACAGTGGTCAGAATTGCAAAAAATGCTCCCGTCCTTAGGGTTATAATGGGCTCCGTCCCCAAGGAGTTTAAGGGGTTATCCAGGAAAAACTTTTTGATATATATATCAACTGGCTCCAGAAAGTTAAACAGATTTGTAAATTACTTAGATTAAAAAATCAAAATTAAAATTACTTATATTAAAAAATCTTTCAGTACTTATGAGCTTCTGAAGTTAAGGTTGTTCTTTTCTGTCTAAGTGCTCTATGATCACACGTGTCTCGGGAACCGCCCAGTGTAGAAGAGGCTTGCTATGGGGATTTTCTTCTAAACTGGGTGGTTCCCAAGACACGTGTCATCAGAGAGCACTTAGACAAAAAGAACAACCTTAACTTCAGAAGCTCATAAGTACTGAAAGGATTAAGATTTTTTTTATAGAAGTCATTTACAAATCTGTTTAACTTTCTGGAGCCAGTTGATATATAAAAAAAAAAAGTTTTTGCCTGGAAAACCCCTTTAATTTATATGCCAATCTCACTCTTTGGGTTTAAAATAATATTATTCTATGGAGCTTTGCTTACTTCCTTATCTCTGTGTAATGACTTGACAGTAAACAATCTGTATGAAAATATACAGGTACCTTAACCCCTTAATGACGCAGCCCTTTTTCACCTTAAGGACTGAGCCCTTTTTCGCAATTCTGACCACCATCACTTTACGAATTAATAACGCGAAAACGCTTTTAACGAATATTCTGATTCTGAGATTGTTTTTTGTGACATATTCTACTTTATTTTGTTGGTAAATTTTCGGCGTTACTTGCATCCTTTTTTGGTGAAAAATCCCCAAATTTCATGAAAATTTTGAAAATTTAGCATTTTTCTAACTTTGAAACTCTCTACTTGTAAGGAAAATGAATATTCACAATAAATTTTAGTTTTCTTCACAAATACAATATGTCTTTGTATTTTTGCTTTTTGAAAAAATTAGAGGGCTTCAAAGTAGAGCAGCAATTTTCAAAAATTTCGTGAAAATTGCTAAATCTGAAGGGACCGATGTTACAGAAATACAACTCCCAGCATGCCTGGGCAGTCCAGGCATGCTGAGAGTTGCAGTTTGGCAACATCTGGAGGGCTACCGTTTCGGCACCACTGTAACAGTGGTCACCAAACTGTGACCCTCCAGATGTTGCAAAACTACAACTCCCAGCATTCCCAGACAGCCTTTGGCTGTCTGGGCATGCTGGGAGTTGCAGTTTGGCCTTCCTAATGGTTGCCACAGTAAAGATCATTTTACTTTCACTTTCAATTCACCCCCTGTCCTGTGCTGCCATTGGTCAGAACTCCGTTCTGACTAATGGCAGGGGATAGGAGGAGACCGCAGCTCTGCGACCTCACTCCTATCCCTTAGGCTGATCGGGACTGTCGCTGACAAATCCGATCATCCCTATTTTCCGGGTAATCGGGTCACCAGAGACCCGATCAGCCCGGAATTGGAGAAAATCGCATGTCTGAATTGACATGCGATTTTCTCTGATCGTCGACATGGGGGGGGGGGGGGGGGCAGAACCCCCCTGGGCGATGTGCCGGGTTGCCTGCTGAATGATTTCAGCAGGCATCCTGATCCAGTCCCCAACCGGCTAGCGGTGGGGACCGGATTTCCCACGGGCATATGGATACGCCCTGTGTCCTTAAGGACTCAGAATGCAGGGCATATCCATACGCCCTGTGTCCTGAAGAGGTTAAAAATGACTGAACAATTATTTACCTATGAGCTCCAAATTGATCATCACAACAATGATGTTGCATCAAGTTCACAAGTTTCTTTCAATAACATGTTACTGGTGCTGTTGAAACTTATCTTTTAATATCAAATATAGATTAACTTTTTTTTTTTTAGAGGGGGGAATGGGAAAAACACAATTCAGACATTTTTAAGTTGTTGCATTTGAAAGAACATAAAACTGTATATTTTATTATTATTTTTATTATATTTGTATTATATTTCTTAAATATCCCAGCAATAAGGTATGTTTTTTCTTTTTTTACATCTACAAAAAAATATAATTTTTATGGAAAAATATATATATTTTTTTATTTATTGTGTGCTTTCTTTTTTCAATTTTATGTATTACCGGTACTTTTTTTTTACTTTATATGAATGTTTATATGATTCAATCATTTTGTATAGATTACTTTACCTTTTTGATTGTTGTCTGGTTCATATGCTCTTTTTATTCTAATGGATATTTCTTAGCATCTCCTGGGCCTGTACATTGTCCTGTCAGCAGTAGAGAAGTCTCCAAACACATAAAAGGAGATGAGTTCATGGAAGTAACATTTGCAATATATTCTTTGCTCATATAAATACTTTTTCTCAGAATTACTGAACTGCAACAGCATATATAAATTTCTTAACATTGCAGCCAGGAATCCACAGGTGATTTTATCTTTTCTTTCTAGGAATGCCGCAGCACAGAATTTGTCATTTATACAGTTAGGATGGAAAACTGAACCCATCTAGCTCAGTGCTGCTTGGCATGGGGGTGAGTAAAGAAGTCTACAAGTCTTGAGTAAGACATAGTACTGGCTAAAAGTCATAGAAGTTTGTACAGCCTGCACAGAATTTGTCCTAAGGGTATGCTCACATTACAGAAATTCAGCACGGATTCTGCTTGCTGTTGCCCCCACCGGAATCGACAATTAAAGGGGTACTCGGGTGAAAAACATTTTTTTTTTAAATCAACTGGTGCCAGAAAGTTAAACAGATTTGTAAATTACTTCTATTAAAAAAGCTTAATCTTTCCAGTACTTATCAGCTGCTGTATGCTACAGAGGAAGTTCTTTTTTAACTTTTTGAATTTCTTTTCTGTCTGACCACAGTGCTCTCTGCTGACACCTCTGTCTGTGTCAGGAATTGTCCAGAGCAGGATAGGTTTGCTATGGGGATTTGCTCCTGCTCTGGACAGTTCCTGACATGGACCGAGGTGTCAACAGAGAGCACTGTGGTCAGACAGAAAAGAAATTAAAATAGTAAAAAAAAAGACTTCCTCTGTAGTATACAGCAGCTGATAAGTACTGGAAGGATTAATATTTTTAAATTGAAGTAATTTACAAATCTGTTTTCCATCAGAGTACCCCTTTTTAATGTCCACACCACCATTCCATTGGCTGAAGTGCCATTTGGGTGGATGCCGATGAAAAAATAAACATGCTCATATTTTTGGGGAGCTCGCATCTGCTGAAGAAGTTTAACCCCTTAAGAACGCAGGACGTAAATGTACGTCCTGGTGCGGTGGTACTTAACGCATCAGGACGTACATTTACGTCCTGTACATGACCATGAGCATCGGAGCGATGCTCGGGTCATGCGCGGCAGTTGCCAGCTGCTGATAGCAGCCAGGGACCTGCCGGTAGTGGCTGACATGCACGTTCATGCCGATGTCTCCATTAACCCCTCAGATGCCGTGATCAATACAGATCACGGCATCTGCGGGAGTGCGGTCAGAAAAATGCATGATCGGATTGCCTGCAGCGCTGCCGTGTCGATCCGATCATCTCTAGTGGCGGACGGAGGTCCCCTCACCTGCCTCCGTCCATCTCCCGGTTTCTTCTGCTCTGGTCTGAGATCGAGCAGACCACAGCAGAAGATAGCCAATAACACTGATCAGTGCTATGCCCTATGCATAGCACTGAACAGCATTAACAATCAAATGATTGCATCAAATAAATTTTTGATATATTTTAAATTAATGAATGTTGAATAACTTTCCAATAGCATGTTAATGAAAAATATGCTTCTTTCTATTGTATTTTTCCCGATCAGTCCTGTCAGCAAGCATTTCTGACTCATGCTGGAGTCCTAAACACTCAGAGCTGCCAGCCTGCTTTGTTCACAGCCAAACAGGCTGTGAACAAAGCAGGCTGGCAGCTCTGATTGTTCTCCTTTGTGAACAAAGCAGACTGGCAGCTCGTAGTGTTTAGGACTCCAGCATGAGTCTGAAATGCTTGCTGCCAGGACTGGTAGGGAGACCCCTAGTGGTCATTTCTTCAAAGTGGAAAATTAAATAGAAAGAAGCATATTTTTAATAACATGTAATTGTAAAGTTATTCTGCATACATTAATCTATAATATATCAAAAGTTTTTTTGATGAGAGGTACCCTTTAAAGTCTAAAAATAAAAGTTAAAAATAAAAGTTAAAAAAAAATTGAAAAATCCCCTCCCACAATAAAAATGTAAATTGTCCCTTTTTCCCCATTTTACCCCAACAAGTGTAAAAAATATATAATTTATAAACAGATTTGGTATCGACGCATGCGTAAATATCTGAACTATTAAAATATAATGTTAATAAAAGTTTTATGCATGCAAATGTTTTACCAAAAAAAGTACAGATCACAGCGCAAAAATGAGCCCCCATACCGCCGCTTATACGGAAAAATGAAAAAGTTATAGGTCAGCAAAATAGTACACAAAAAAATGTTAAACGCACTAATTTGGTTAAAAAGTTGTACTGACCCACAGAATAAAGAAAACATGTCTTTTTTACCTTAAAATGTACAGCATGAAAACGAAACCTTCCAAAATTTGCTAAATTGCGGTTTTCTTCCCCACACAAATAGTATTTTTTTGGTTGCGTCATACATTTTATGGTAAAGTGAGTGATGTAATTACAAAGGAAAATGGTCGCGCAAAAAACAAGCCCTCATAATCATCTGTGGATCAAAATATAAAAGAGTTATGATTTTTAGAAGGCGAGGAGGAAAAAATGAAAACGTAAAAATAAAATTGTCCTTAAGGGGTTAAAAAAGGGAAATTCCTTTGTACCCCTATAGTGACACCCCTTGGAATAACCTGATATGGGACTTCTATCTATTCCAAGGTCAATAACCCTGTAGAAGTATGATATCTCCAGAATGTAAGATAAAATAAACGTGAGATATGTGAACATTGTATTATCAAAAAGAGCTATGAAAGGTGGAATTGGACAGCGTTACCAGTTCAAATTCTTCAAATAGCTACTGTGCTATAGGTGTGTTTACTTAGATGTAAAGTACGTAGCAAACTAGATCCAGTCCTGGAAATCATTGATTATATTTTACTAAATTGTGTCAACACTTGTTCTAAAAAAAAAAATTATTACATGCACACATTTTGCATTTAATAAATGATCAGATATATTATATAATTACAGTATAAGTAAGTATTTATCCAAGGAGATCATCAGTATTGAAAAACTTACCACTGGACCCCCGTGATCTGAAACTTATCCCCTATCCTTAGGATAAGGGATACATTTTTCAATACTGGGCTACTCCTTTAAAGGGTAGCTCCCACCATCATATTTTTTTTTTTCTGTCCCTGCCTATTGCCAATCTATCCCTAACCCCCTCCCTGCTTTTAATTTTTATTTTTACTGTATTAAAAATGCCTTTTGTCTGCCTGGCAGTGTGCTCACTACCAGGCAGACTTCCCCAGCAGGCACCACGTCACTGATGCCTGCTGGAGTGGACTTCCGCCCTTAGTTCATCTACACAGGGTGCCTCCAGCTGTTTCACCACTACAACTCCCAGCTTGCCCTGACATCTATTGGCTGTCAGGGCATGCTGGGAGTTGTAGTATTGAAACAGCTGGAGGCACCCTGTGTAGATAAACTATTAGTTAGTTACATGTGGCTCTAGCCCGTCCCCTCCGTCTCCCTCCCCCCGCGCCATACCCCATTCCCTCCATCACAAACCCCCCCCCCCCCCGCATACCCCGTTCCCTCCATCACAAACCCCCCACCCACATACCCCGTTCCCTCATTACACTTACTGCAGAGTCCGGCAGCGGGCGTGCAGGGACAGCGGCGGCGACGAGGCGGCGGCGATGTGCGGGAGGAGTGGCCTCCCAGCCAGTGGCCGGGGAGCCAATGCGCTTGCTCCCACCTGTCTGATTGACAGGCAGGGAGCGAGTGCAGCCTAACTGAAAAAGGACTGATTGCCAGGCCAAAATCAGTCATTTTTCAGGCGTGACGTCACGCCAGGCTGCAGCCGGCCACTAGGAGGGAGACCCCTAGTGGCCGGTTTTCAAATGTAAATTAAACCATTTTAATAAAAAAAATAATAATAAAAGTATATTAGAGATATATTGTAGTACATAAGTACTACAACATATCAAAAAATAAAGTTGGTGACAGTGCCCATTTAAGTTAGGGTATTACAGCAGGGAAGGCAAAAGGAAATAGCAAATGTCAGTTTGCACGTTTTTCTTTGTAATAAAATTAAATAAAGTACATACATCCATACGCTTTTGTTGGCTATTCCTAGCACTAATAGACAATGCAAATCAGCCAAAAGCCTCAGCTCTGCAAACTGCCTAGTGGTGGTGCAAGGGTACTACAGTTCAGCTACTATTCTTTTTAATGGGAATGACTATTAGGCCTTAGGTGAAAGTTTATAGGGGTACTCCGGTGGAAAACATTTTTTTTTTTTATCATCTAGTGCCAAAAAGTTAAACAGATTTGTTAACTGGTTCCATTAAAAAAAATCTTAATCCTTCCAGTACTTATCAGCTGCTGTATGCTAAAGAGGAAGTTGAGTTGTTCTTTTCTGTCTGACCACAGTGCTCTCTGCTGACACCTCTGTCCATGTGTGGAACTGTCCAGAGCAGGATAGGTTTTCTATGGGATTTACTGCTGCTCTGGACAGTTCCTGGCATGGACAGAGGTGTCAGCAGAGAGCACTGTGGTCAGACAGAAAAGAAATTCAAAAAGAAAAGAACTTCCTCTGTGGAGCATACAGCAGCTGATAAGTACTGGAAGGATTACAATTTTAAATAGAAGTAATTTACAAATCTGTTTAACTTTCTGGCACCAATTGATTTAAAGAAAATCGTTTTTTGTACTCCTTTAAATTTAAGTGAAAGCCTAGTTAAACAATAATTTACAACAATTCGACATGAAAATCTATATAAACTGATTGGCAGCTTGGAAAAGAGTTTTTTGTGCTTTTTCATTTATTTCCTTAGGCTTAAGTCAGAAACCTGCTGGTTTCCTGTTCTTAGATAGCAGTGCTCTGTGGTAGTTGTAATAAAAATTAGGTCATATTCACATTCAGTATTGCGGTGTGCTACCATTTTAACCCACATGGAAATTATTGAATTTATTATAAACGCTTGAGTTTTTTCCTCTTTGCTTAGTCCAATCTAGTCATGCAGTAAAGTTGTTGCACAACTACACATTATGCTGTTCAGAAAAGCTGGGTAGTAATCCCTGTAGGGGATGTATTAGCACCATATTGGTTGTAACCCAGAAATTACCGGATTTTTACGCCATATAAGACGCACTTTTTCTTCCCCAAAACTGGGGTGGGAGTTGGTGGGCCTTATATGCCAAATACCGCGGCAGTCCCTGCGGCCATCAACGGCCTGTACCCACGGCTAATACAGGACATCACCGATCGCAGTGATGCCCTGTATTAACCCTTCAGACGCGGCGATCAAAGCTGACCGCCCCGTCTGAAGCGAAAGTGACACTAACCCGGCTGCACCGGGAGAGACCTTACCTGCCTCCTCAGTGTCTGCTCCGTGCTGGGATCCCCTGCATGGCCGGCGCTCTCCTTCGTCGTCATCACGTCGTTGCGCACGCCGTCCCGTCATCCAATAGGAGCGGCGTGTGTAGCGATGTGATGGCGGCGACGAAGAGCGAGGATACTGGGCAGCAGAGAAGTTCTGGAGCGACGGGGACACCCTGGGGACGTGGCGACAGCGATGGAGGGCGACATCCAGGGCAGCGGTGATGAGCGGTGACAGGTCCGGAGCGGCGGGGACATGTGAGTATTACCTCCTAACCAGTGGTCTTCAACCTGCGGACTTCCAGATGTTGCAAAACTACAACTCCCAGCATGCCCGGACAGCCAACGGCTGTCCGGGCATGCTGAGAGTTGTAGTTTTGCAACATCTGAAGGTCCGCAGGTTGATCTACTTTACATTGTATTTGGTTCGGAATCTTTATTTTCCAGATTTTTAGGCTTTAAAATTGGGTGCGTCTTATATGCCGGATCATCTTATATGACGAAAAATACGGTAAATATACTGTATTGTAATTAAGCAAAAGAACATAATGTTAAAAACTATTTTACCAAGCTGATAGAAGAGGGAAACTGAAGGATATTCTTGTGATTTAGTCTTTTTTTTTTTTAACTTCTACTGCTATTTGCGTCTGTTTCTCTACGTTCAGCAAAACATTATTGAAGTTTCCAGTGCCTATGTTTTATTACATGTGTGCGAACAAACAGTATAATCCATTCACACCAGATGTGCTTTTGCTGCCCTCCCTTGTTCATTTTTGTTGTCACAGCATGAAGGAAGATAAGAACTGTGTGTTTCTCCTGTACAGCTTCATATGTGGAACTTTGTTGAATAGAGTAAATGAAGATAAAAGTCAGATGTGCTCTCTCGCATCTGAAATTTTCTTTATACTGAAAGAAGGTATTCAATTGTATACTGTAGCGTCCCCAAAGCATGCCCATAGTGTTTTTTAAAGGGGTACTCCGGTGAAAACCTTTTTTCTTTTAAATCAACTGGCTCCGGAAAGTTAAACAGATTTGTAACCTACTTCTATTAAAAAATCTTAATCCTTCCTGTACTTATTAGCTGCTGAATACTACAGAGTAAATTATTTTCTTTTTGGAATGCTCTCTGATGACATCACAAGCACAGTAATAATAATAAGTCTTTATTTATTGTTGTGCTTAGTGGGATTTGAACCCAAGGCCCCAGCACTGCAAGGCAGCAGTGCTAACCACTAAGCCACCATGCTGCCCTTAGCATACATCTGCTATGCACGGTTGCTAAAATGGACAGAGATGTCAGCAGAGAGCACTGTGCTCGTGATGTCATCAGTCTTCCAAAAAGAAAGGAATTTCCTCTGTAGCATTCAGCAGCTAATAAGTACTGGAAGGATTAAGATTTTTTAATAGAAATACTTTACAAATATGTTTAACTTTCTGGCACCAGTTGATTTTAAAGAAAAAAGGTTTTCACCAGAGTAACCCTTTAAACGGCCGTTAAACAACCCCATTCAAGTCTATGGTGTTTTTATATTACCCGTTATGAACCGTTATAGCCCGTCATGAATAACGGATGTTAGTTGTGACGGGAGAAATAATGGGACATGCACAAATAATTTGCCCGTCACCAGAAACGGGTATATTAACGGCCGTTATTTTTAACATTGAAGTCTATGGCTGACGGACGTTAGCAAATACACCCGTTAATGCCCGTTATTATAACGTCCATTAGTTTTACTGAGCATGCTCAGTAAAGCAGATATGGAAGTAGTGGAAATAAGTGTCACTCACCCCAAAGATGACTTTGAAAAACACAGGAACAGGATTTATTTCCAAATGACAGCGTACAGGTAACAGGGAACAGAAAGTCTTCAAGCGGGGAGGACAAAGACCGTAGCCACGGTCAGAAGCGAGGGCACACCGCGAAGCAACAACTAGTTTCACGTCATCACGAGAAGCGTCGTGATGACGTGAAACTAGTTGTTGCTTCGTGGTGTGCCCCCGCTTCTGACCGTGACTATGGTCTTTGTCCTTCCCGCTTGAAGACTTTCTGTTCCCTGTTACCTGTACGCTGTCATTTGGAAATAAATCCTGTTCCTGTGTTTTTCAAAGTCATCTTTGGAGTGAGTGCCACTTATTTCCACTACTTCCATATCTGGTTGCCATTCGCTTGCATTGCATAGTGAGCACCCCCGGCTATAAGAGACTTTAGAGCAGCGGTCCAATTGTTACAGGTGTGATTTCTTCCCGTACACGCTGTTATAGGCAGTACTGCAGTGCCTGGTGAATTTCTGCTCACTCTACATTATGCTCAGTAAAGCCTTCACATCCCAGAAGTCACATGGTTTAGTGCTCACACCCCCTGTCCCACCCCCCTTTTTGTCTGTGATTCTACAGCAGGAGGCAGCAAACACCTAAAGCTCCATCCACAACCATCCGGCACCGCACGCCCAAAAAATACTTTTCACTGAAGGTGGGTATTGATGGCTGCTATGATTTCTGTATTTGGAAACATGTGCTTTGCCCGCTTTTTTTTGGTGTGGTTTGCCCACAGTTTGTATGGGTGCATGAATGCTTTCGGTAGGGAAGTGTGCATGATCATTTTGGACTATGTGGTGCCAGTCTGCGCCATTTTTCTCTCTGCCATGTGCTTGCATTTTTGCAGGACACATGCATTTTTGCATGTATTTTGTATGGGTGCATGAATGCTTTCAGTAGGGAAGTGTGCATGATCATTTTTGACCATGTGGTGCCAGTCTGCAACATTTTTATGGCTGCCATGTGCTTGCCATTTTCTTGCATTTTTGCAGGACACATGCATTTTTGCATGCATTTTGTATTGCTGCATGAATGCTTTCGGTAGGGAAGTGTGCATGATCATTTTTTACTGTGTGGTGCAAGTCTGCAACATTTTTTATGTCTGCCATGTGCTTGCATTTATGCAGGACACATTTATTTTTGCATGCATTTTGTATAGCTGCATGAATGCTTTTGGTAGGTGTCAGGATCCGGACTGGTATGCAGCGAGGACATTGGAGGTGGATCCTCTGTGTCAGTGAGGTGATGGCGTGGGCCGTACCAGGGGAACGGAATCTAAGGGGTTACTGGTTTTCACCAGAGCCCGCCGCAAAGCGGGATGGGCTTGCAGCGGGAGGTAACCCCCAGGTCGTTCCACCCGATAGCGACTCAACCCCACTGACAGCTGAGACAGGCGCGGTACACAGGGACAAGGCAAGAGCAAGGTCGGACATAGCAGAAGGTCAGGGCAGACAGCAAGAGTCATAGTCAGGGGCAACAGCAGAAGGTCTGGGTACACAGGCTTGGGAACACACTAAATGCTTTCTCAGGGCACTAAGGCAACAAGATCTGGCAGGGACAGGAAGGGGAAGTGAGTTTTTATATCAATGGAAGTCATTGACACTGATTGGACCAGTCACCAATTAGTGGTGCGCTGGCCCTTTAAATCTCAGAGAGCCAGCACACGTGCCCTAGAGAGGGGGCCGCACGTGCCGGGACGTGACAGCCGGGGAACGGGACAGGTGAGTGGATTGGGATGCGACCCGCGGGTGGGCGCGTCCCGCTACGCGGATCGCATCCCCGCCGGCAGAGACATTGCTGCAATGACCGGGGCACTGCAGAGAGGAGAACGACGCGAGCGCTCCGGGGAGGAGCAGGGACCCGGAGCGCTCGGCGTAACAGTAGGGAAGTGTGCATGATCATTTTTGGCCGTGTGGTGCCAGTCTGCAACATTTTTATGTCCGCCATGTACTTGCATATTTGCAGGACACATGCATTTTTGCATGCAGTTTGTATGGGTACATGAATGCTTTTGCTTTTGTATCGTAACTGCAGCTGAACTGAAGAATATTATTTTCTTTTTATTATAGACATAATGCCCAAAAAAAATTAAAAATCCAAAGAGCACAAGAAGGCCCCAAAAAAGGTGAGTTATCATAATTAGGAATGATTTATGTTATTATTTTTATATTCTTTAGTCGCTATTATATCTGAATATATTTTTTTGGGGGGACTTTTCAGAAGCTACTACCAGGAGTCTTAAGTGATGAGGATGAGGACCCTGGATTTTGTGATTCTTCAAGACCCAGTGTGAGTATCGAATTTTTTAGGATAATTATTTATGTTTCTGTATTTTATCTAGATTTATTATTTAAATATCATTATGATGATTGGTATTGAAGTGCACAGAAAATGTTTTCAATGTGTTACGACACTCTTTTTTTTTTTTTCCCCAGCTTTTTATCAATAATTTTATTTATTTTTTGTTTCTAGACACACAGTATTCCTCCACCACACCAAAAAGCATCTAATCCTACACACCACCAGAAATCCAAAAAGGTGATTTTTCTACTTTATAAAATGTTTGGAATTTTTAGAAATGTCAATGATTTATTAAAAGAATTATACATTTTTTGCAGAAGCAGGTAGTGGTTCAGAAGGAAACATCATGTTCCCCAGATAAGGAATCATCGCAAGGAACACGTGGATGTAGAAGCTCAAGTGTGAGTGTTTTTTTCTTCTTTTTTTTGGAGTGATTATGAAATACATTTTTCTATAATTAAAGTTTTTTTTATTTCTTTGACAGTCAGAATATATTCCACCCCATGAGGAAACCGAGGTGGAGAGTGAGGAGAGTGTCCCGCATGTGTCAGTCCCCCCCCCCCCAGGACTCCCAGTACAGGCCTTCCAAAGAGCCTGAACCAGTATGTATTGCACAATTACAGTAACCCCCCGACATGCGATGGCCCCGACATATGATAAAATCGACATACGATGGCCTCTCAGAGGCCATCGCATGTCGATGTCAGCATCGACATACGATGCTTTTATATGTCGTGGTCATCGCATTGACTGCTATCCGACAGCGCAAAATGCTTAAGCTGCTGTCGGATAGCAGTTTAAGCATCCCGGGCAGGTTCGCTTACCTATTCCTGCTGCTCCAGGTCCACTTCGCGATCCTCCGGCATCTTCCGCATCTTCTCCAGGGTCCGGGCCTCGCTTTCCGGCGTCGTTATTACGTCACTACGCACGCCGCGTCGGCGCAGCAGCGTAATAACGTCACCAGAAAGCGAGGCCCGGACCCTGCAGAAGATGCGGAAGAAACCGGAGGATCGCGAAGAAGACACCGGAGCAGCGGGACAGCATCGGGAGCGGTGAGGACCTGGTCCAGAGCGGCGGGGACAGGTGAGTACAGCTTCCTATACTTTGCATTGCACGGATCCCTCAACATACGATGGATTCGACAAACAATGGTTCGTTTGGAACGAATTACCATCGTATGTTGAGGGACCACTGTATATTGCAGTTTTTTCAACATATTGTATACCGTATTTTAAATATATATATTTTTTTAATAGCATCCCGAGCCTCAGAGCAAAATTAGAAGAGGAGGAATTGTGGTCCGTAGCAGAGGACGTGGTTGTGTGAGTATTTAATATACTTGTTTTTTGTAATTGTACTCTGGAAGTCTGTTGCCCAGAGCAAGTAATGACATTGATTCTTTTTTTTTTTCTTTTTCTTTATTGTTTTTTAAAGAGCCAATGTGATTGCTTGCCTAGTCAACTATATACCACAGTGTTTGCAAAACTATTTACAGAATATTTCGAAATTTCAGGTTGGCGCTCGGCCCGGTCGGGTGAATGTTAAAGTGGGGCAGGACGAGTTGGAGGTAATAATAGATGATGACTTATTAATCAGTATGGTTGAAGCTTGTCCTGCCCTATGGGATTCATCTGACCCGAACCACCCCAATCGCCAATACACCAGTGCTCTTTGGATTGAAATTTACAGCACCATCTATAAATCCTGGGAGGACTTGTCGTCCAATGCCAGAAGTGTTGTTGGTAAAAACAAATAAAATAAAAAATAAAAATTATAATTTTTTTTATGTGTTAATATAAATTTATGTTCCTTGTAGGTGACCAAATCAAAAAACACTGGGCATCCATCAGGGACCATCACATGTGAGACCTTCGAGAGGAGGAAATTCAGCCAAGAGGGTCAGGTGACTCACTCCTCGGTTCCTTCAAAAATGCCATAAGATTCACAAGTATGTCCAATTATGTTTATTTTTTTATTCTCTTTTAAAATAATTTTTACAACACTAATTATATTTTTCTCTTTCAGAACACATTCCAGTATGCAGAGACGACAAGAGACAGTTTCAATTGCGGCACCCTTTCCCCCCCCCCCCACCCTTCCTGCCCCAACCTCCGACACTGGTGATCAAGGGCAAGAACCTCCTCCTCTACCAGCTTCCTCATCGTCCCGACCAAGTCGCCAAATGTTTGAAACATTCTTTGGTGATTTGGTCCGGCCGTAGAGGATTGGTAGGGGACAGCATGGGATCCTTGAAGATCTCATAAAGCTTACTTAAGAGAACTTTATGAGATTGGATGATAGAGTGGAAGCCTTGAGGGAGGAGTTTTACCGGTCACGGCAGGCGGGGCAGTGCCATCAACTGGTCCCCCTTCAGACTGTCTACTCCATCTCCAGAGCCTGGCTCCCATGATGGAGAAACTGACCCTTGAGAAGCAGTGTCAGTTCTGCAAGGAATCAGCCGATCTTCTGTATAGACACCCTCCAAAATCCTGCAAGCAAGGTGTACAACCAACAATATATACATAAGCATCTTACTACCAGGATTCTGGAGGTGGCAGATTGTACACCCCAGTATGACTGACACTGGGGTGTACAATCTACACCCTCCAAAATCCTGTAAGCAAGGTGTACAACCAACAATATATACAAAAGCACCTTGCTACCAGGATTCTGGAGGTGTCAGATTGTACACCCCAGTGTGACTTTGACCCTGGGGTGTACAATCTACACCCTCCAAAATCTTGCAAGCAAGGCGAAATACATCAGTTTCCTATCAAAAGTGGATTAAAAAAAAAAGTCCAAACGAGTTCAGAGCATACGATCCTGCCAAGACACTCTGCCAGCTTCTGTCAAGAAATACCGTGCAAAATCATCTCGGAGACGCATGACGGCCTGGGTTGATCTTCTTGATGATTGTTGTAGTCCAGGCAGAGCTGCTTCCACTTCTTCAGGATCACTGGGGTGAGGCTCCTTGGTTAGTACAAAGTTGTGGAGAACAACAGTTGCCTTAACAATCTGATCAACCACGTCCGGGTGCAGTTGGATTGGCCGTGTGAAGATCCACCATTTGCCCGCAAAAATTCCAAAGGCACACTCCACATAGCGTCTGGCACGAGACAGTCTGTAGTTGAGTCCTCGGCTGGAGTAAGGCTTCAGCAAGTTGGCAACACATCTGGAAGGCCTTGTCCCCAACAAAAACAAAGGGCATTGGAGGTCCATCAGTCCCAGGAAAGGCCCTTGTTTCAGGAAGTCCCATCTTACCAGAGTAGATCCTCCTCCCCATGGCAGATGTCTTGAACACACGGGAGTCGTTGGTTCTTCCATATGACCCCATGTCCACAGTGATGAATCTGTACTGCGCATCCGCAATGCCCATAAGTATGGTGGAGAAGAACTTCTTGTAGTTGTAATACTCCGCCTCGCAGGTGGTCCGGACAATCCCAGAGATGGAAATTCCCAGGCGAAACTGTAAGTGGAGCGACGAGAAACTTTCGCCGGATGCCAGGAAGCTGAAAAAAAAAATGGGTTTTTAGGAATTTTGCAAAACACATTAGATGAACACTGCAAAAAAAATTGCATTTTGAATGAAAAAAAGAAAAAGGGTTTTAGAACTTTGCAAAACACATTGGATGAACACTGCAAAAAAAATAAATAAATAATCATTTTCAATACATACCTAAGGGTTACAATGAGGCTTTCATCTGGTGAGATGCTCTGTCTGAGGTGGGTGTCTTGGCGGCAAATCCTGTCTTGGATGCGTTGCAGGAGGTCATCAAAGTTTTCAACCGTCATCCGTAGGTAGCTTGCAAACTTGTCTGGGTGCTGGCAAAGCTCCAAGTACAAAGTGCTGTGCACCCCATGGATCATCCATGCCGCAGTGATGGAATGGATCCAATATCTCCGTTGGTGGCGACGTCTCTCATCATCTTCGGATCTTCTTCTTTGTGCACGCCACAGCAGCACATCGAAACTATAGGAAAGGTGGGTAGGAAACACGGTGAATTTTGCAATGGCAAAGTCTAACAGCAAGCAATCCAAGAACCTGTACTCTCCCTCTCAATGGAGTAGGAGGTGGAGCTTCAGGTGTTGCAAGGTGTGACAGGTAAAAAAAGGGTTAAAATTATGGATGTTATTAACAAAAACAATTGTAAACGGACTTTTAACTCTATTCACCCGTAAATTCACCCCTTATTAAACGTCCATTACCAATACATAATAACGGGCTTTTATAACGGATGGATTTTTATAGTGTGAAAGCAGCCTTACTCTGTATATTTTTATGTATTTCTTATTCATTTATTTGTCCTTTTTTATTTATGTATTTTACTTTTATTGAATTTACTTGTTGCCAAGACTTATGAAAGCTAGGATAGCATGATCTTCCAGATGTTTATGATGTCATCAGTTTCCATAATAAACAATCCAGAAGCTAAAATGTTTAGCTTTTTGTGACAGGGAACTGATAATATCACCCAAAGTTCCCCAATTGTAATTTATTTTTATTTTTATGATTGCTTTTTCCTAGATACGTCCTCCAGTTAAGTTTGCTCTTTTACATGGCACTACCTCGGTATAGTTGTTTTTCTCCCTGTGTGGCACAGATATGTGCTGTTTTTAAAGGGGTACTCCAGTGAAAACATTTTTTTTAAATCAACTGGTGCCAGAAAGTTAAACAGATTTGTAAATTACTTCTATTTAAAAATCTTAACCCTTCCAGTAATTATCAGCTGCTCTATGCTCCACAGGAAGTTCTTTTCTTTATAAATTTATTTTCTGTCTGACCACACTGCTCTCTGCTGACACCTCTGTCCATGTCAGGAACTGTCAAGAGCAGGTTCAAATCCCCATAACAAACCTTTTCTGATCTGGAAAGTTCCTGAGACAGACAAAGGTGTCAGAGAGCACTGTGGTCAGAAAGAAAAGAGAAAATAACTTCCTGTGGAGCATATAGCAGCTGATAAGTACTGGAAGGGTTAAGATTTTTAACCCCTTAAGGACCCAGCCCAAATATACCTTAAGGACCCGGCCATTTTTTGAACATCTGACCACTGTCACTTTAAACATTAATAACTCTGGGATGCTTTTACCTTTCATTCTGATTCCGAGATTGTTTTTTCGTGACATATTCTACTTTATGTTAGTGGTAAAATTTTGTCGATACTTGCATCATTTCTTGGTGAAAAATTCCAAAATTTGATGAAAAAATGGAAAATTTTGCATTTTTTTAACTTTGAAGCTCTCTGCTTGTAAGGAAAATGGATATTCCAAATAAATTATACATTGATTCACATATACAATATGTCTACTTTATGTTTGCATCATAAAATTGACGTGTTTTTACTTTTGGAAGACATCAGAGGGCTTCAAAGTTCAGCAGCAATTTTCCAATTTTTCACAAAATTTTCAAAATCGGAATTTTTCAGGGACCAGTTCAGTTTTGAAGTGGATTTGAAGGGCCTTCATATTAGAAATACCCCACAAATGACCCCATTATAAAAACTGCACCCCTCAAAGTATTCAAAATGACATTCAGTAAGTGTGTTAACCCTTTAGGTGTTTCACAGGAATAGCAGCAAAGTGAAGGAGAAAATTCAAAATCTTCATTTTTTACACTCACATGTTCTTGTAGACCCAGTTTTTGAATTTTTACAAGGGGTAATAGATGAAAAATCCCCCCAAAATTTGTAACCCAATTTCTCTCGAGTAAGGAAATAGCTCATATGTGTATGTCAAGTGTTCGGCGGGTGCACTAGAGGGCTCAGAAGGGAAGGAGCGACAATAGGATTTTGGAGAGGGAATTTTGCTGAAATGGTTTTTGGGGGGCATGTCACATTTAGGAAGCCCCTATGGTGCGAGAACAGCAGAAAACCCCAACATGGCATACCATTTTGGAAACTAGACCCCTCAAGGCACGTAACAAGGGGTCCAGTGAGCCTTAACACCCCACAAGTGTTTGACGACTTTTTGTTAAAGTCGGATGTGTAAATGAAAAAAAAATTTTTTTCACTAAAGTGCAGTTTTTCCCCCAAATTTACCATTTTTACAAAGGGTAATGGGAGAAAATGCCCCCCCAAATTTGTAACCCCATCTCTTCTGAGTATGGAAATACCCCATGTTAGGATGTAAAATGCTTTGCGGGCAAACTACAATGCTCAGAAGAGAAGGAGTCACATTTGGCTTTTTGAAAGCAACTTTTGCTGAAATGGTTTTTTGGGGGCATGTCGCATTTAGGAAGCCCCTGTGGTGCCAGAACAGCAAAAAATACCCACATGGCATACTATTTTGGAAACTACACCCCTCAAGGAACGTAACAAGGGGTCCGCTGAGCCTTAACACCCCACAGGTGTTTGACGACTTTTCGTTAAAGTTGGATGTGTAAATGAAAATTTTTTTTTTTTTTACTAAAATGCAGTTTTTCCCCAAAATTTTACATTTTTACAAGGGGTAATAGGAGAAAATGACCCCCAAAATGTGTAACCCCATTTCTTCTGAGTATGGAAATACCCCATGTTAGGACGTAAAATGCTCTGCTGGCGAACTACAATGCTCAGAAGAGGAGGAGCGCCATTGAGCTTTTGGAAAGAGAATTAGTTTGGAATGGTAGTCAGGGGCCATGTGCGTTTACAAAGCCCCCCGTGGTGCCAGAACAGTGGAACCCCCCACATGTGACCCCATTTTGGAAACTACACCCCTCACAGAATTTAATAAGGGGTGCAGTGAGTATTTACACCCCACAGAACTTTGGAACAGTGGGCTGTGCAAATGAAAAAGTTTATTTTTCATTTTTACGGACCACTGTTCCAAAAATCTGTCAGACATCTGTGGGGCGTAAATTCTCAATGTACCCCTTATTACATTACGTGAGGGGTGTAGTTTCCAAAATGGGGTCACATGTGTCGGGGGTCCATTGTTCTGGCACTATGGGGGCTTTGTAAACACATGTGGCCTTCAATTCCGGACAAATTTTCTCTACAAAATCCCAATGGCGCTCCTTCTCTTCTGAGCATTGTAGTTCGCCCGCAGAGCACTTTAAATTTACATATGGGGTATGTTCTTACTCAGAAGAGATGGGTTTACAAATTTGGGGGGGCTTTTTTCCTATTTCCCGATGTGAAAATGAAAAATTTAGGGTAACACCAGCATTTTAGTGAAAAAATATAATTTTTTTCATTTTCCAATCCAACTTTAATGAAAATTCGTCAAACACCTGTGGGGTGTTCAGGCTCACTATACCCCTTGTCACGTTCGGTGAGGGGTGTAGTTTCCAAAATGGGGTCACATGTGGGTATTTTTTTTTTTTTTGCGTTTGTCAGAACCTCTGTAAAATCAGCCACCCCTGTGCAAATCACCAATTTAGGCCTCAAATGTACATGGTGCACTCTCACTCCTGAGCCTTGTTGTGTGCCCGCAGAGCATTTTACGCCCACATCTGGGGTATTTCTGTACTCAGGAGAAATTGCGTTACAAATTTTGGGGGTCTTTTTTTCCTTTTACCGCTTGTGGAAATAAAAAGTATGGGGCAACACCAGCATGTTAGTGTAAAATTTTTTTATTTTTTTACACTAACAGGCTGGTGTAGCCCCCAACTTTTCCTTTTCACAAGCGGTAAAAGGAAAAAAAGCCCCCCAAAATTTGTAGTGTAATTTCTCCCGAGTACGGAGATACCCCATATGTGGCCCTAAACTGTTTCCTTGAAATACGACAGGGCTCCGAAGTAAGAGAGCACCATGCGCATTTGAGGACTAAATTAGGGATTGCATAGGGGTGGACATAGGGGTATTCTACGCCAGTGATTGCCAAACAGGGTGCCTCCAGCTGTTGCTAAACTACCAGCATGCCTGGACAATCAGTGGCTGTCCAGAAATGCTGGGAGTTGTTGTTTTGCAACAGCTGGAGGCTCCGTTTTGGAAACCCTGCCGTACAGGACGTTTTAAATTGTTTATTTTGGGGGGGGGAGTGTAAGGGGTGTATATGTAGTGTTTTACCCTTTATTAGGTGTTAGTGTAGTGTAGTGTTTTTAGGGTACATTCACACTGGCAGGTTACGGTGAATTTCCCGCTAGGAGTTTGCACTGCGGCAAAGAATTTTCCGCAGCCCAAACTTGAAGCAGGAAATTTACTGTAAACCCGCCTGTGTGAATGTACCCTGTACGTTCACATGGGGGGGCAAACCTCCAGCTGTTTCAAAACTACAACTCCCAGCATGTACTGACAGACCGTGCATGCTGGGAGTTGTAGTTTTGCAACAGCTGGAGGCACACTGGTTGGAAAACCTTCAGTTAGGTTCTGTTACCTAACTCAATATTTTCCAACCAGTGTGCCTCCAGCTGTTGCAAAACTACAACTTCCAGCATGTACTAATCACCGAAGGGCATGCTGGGAGATGTAGTTATGCAATAGCTGGAGGTACCCAACTACAACTCCCAGCATGCCGAGACAGCTGTTTGCTTTCTGGGCATGCTGGGAATTGCAGTTTTGCAACATCTGGAGAGCTACAGTTTTTAGACCACTGCACAGTGATCTCCAAACTGTGGACCTCCAGATGTTGCAAAACTACAACTCCCAGCATGTCCAGACAACAAACAGCTATGTGGGCATGCTAGGAGTTGTAGTTTTGCAACATCTGGAGGGATATAGTTTAGAGACCACTGTATAGTGGTCTCAAACTGCAGCCCTCCAGCTGTTGCAAAACTACATATTCCAGCATGCCCAAACAGCTGTCTGGGCATGCTGGGAGTTGTAGTTTTGCAACATCTGGAGGGCTACAGTTAGAGACCACGGTCTCAGACTGTAGCCCTCCAGATCTACTTACCGGCTTCCGTAGGATCCCGGCAGCCGTCCTCTTCAGACGCACGTGACGCCGCCCGCCGATCAACGTCGCCGCAGCCTCCGGACGGGTAAGTGGACGTCGGCGCCCGGTCCCCTTCGGTTCCCCGTTCTGCCCCGCATATTGTGGGAGGGCAGGACGGGGAAAACGAAAGTTAACCCCCCCGCCCCCGGTCTGCTATTGGTCGTCGCCTCTGACGATCAATAGCAGACCCATAGCAGGGATAGGAGGGGTGGCAACCCTGCCACCTCACTCCTATGCCTACAGGGGGATCGTGGGTGTCTTAGACAACCGCGATCCCCCTTCTATTCCGGGTCACCGGGTCACAATAGACCCGTATGACCCGGAATCGGCGCAAATCGCAAGTGTGAATTCACTTGCGATTTGCGCCGATCGCCGACGGGGGGGGGTCTGATGACCCCCCTGGGCATTTGCACGGGGTGCCTGCTGATTGATATCAGCAGTCACCCCGGCCCGGTCCCCGCCCGGTGCGCGGCGGGGACCGAAATTCCCACGGGCGTATGGATACGCCCTGGGTCCTTAAGTACCAGGACGTCAAGGCGTATCCATACGCCCTAGGTCCTTAAGTGGTTAAATAGAAGTAATTTATAAATCTGTTTAACTTTCTGACACCAGTTTTTATTTAAAAAAATATATAGTTTTTCACCGGAGTACCCCTTTAACGACCAAGGACGTACCGATACGTCCTTGGTCCTGCTCCCGTGATATAACGCGGGGTTACACGGTAACCCCACATCATATCACGGCGGGCCCAGCATCATAGTGAAGCCGGGACCCGCCGCTAATAGCGCGCAACGCCGATCACGGCGCCGCGCGCTATTAACCCTTTAGACGCGTGCTCAGAGCTGAGCCACGCGGCTAAAAGCGAAAGTAAAAAGTGCCGGTTAACTCAGTGGGCTGTTCGGGATAACCGCGGCGAAATCGCAGCATCCCGAACAGCTTACAGGACAGCGGGAGGGCCCCTATCTGCCTCCTCGCTGTCCGATCGCCGAATGACTGCTCAGTGCCTGAGATCCAGGCATGAGCAGTCAAGCGGCAGAATCATCGATCACTGGTTTCCTATGAGAAACCAGTGATCAATGATAAAGATCAGTGTGTGCAGTGTTATAGGTCCCTATGGGAGCTATAACACTGCAAAAAAAAAGTGGAAAAAAAAGTGAATGAATATCATGTAACCCCTCCCCTATTAAAAGTTTGAATCACCCCCCTTTTCCCATAAAAAAAAACAGTGTAAATAAAAATATATGGTATCACCGCGTGCGGAAATGTCCGAATTATAAAAATATATTGTTAATTATTTTTTATATCTTTTTATATCATTTAAAAATGAATAAAAAGCGATCAATAAGTCCTATCAATGCAAAAATGGTACTGTTAAAAACCACAGATCACGGCGCAAAAAATGAGCCCTCATACCGCCCCATACACGAAAAAATTAAAAGTTATAGGGGTCAGAAGATGACAATTTTAAACGTATAAATTTTCCTGCATGTAGTTATGATTTTTTCCAGAAGTACGACAAAATCAAACCTATATAAGTAGGGTATCATTTTAATCGTATGGACCTACAGAATAAAGATAAGGTGTCATTTTTACTGAAAAATGTACTACGTAGAAACGGAAGCCCCCAAAAGTTACAAAACTGCGGGGGTTTTTTTCAATTTTGTCGCACAATGATTTTTTTCTGTTTCACCGTAGATTTTTGGGCAAAATGACTGACGTCATTACAAAGTAGAATTGGTGGCACAAAAAATAAGCAATCATATGGATTTTTAGGTGCAAAATTGAAAGAGTTATGATTTTTTAAAGGCAAGGAGCAAAAAACGAAAATGCAAAAATGGAAACCCCCCCCCCCCCCCCGGTCCTTAAGGGGTTAAGTACTCACAAGGGGAGCATTAACAAATCTACAGCACCATGTTCCATCTAAGACTTCTTATCACTATATCAGTGCTGCTCGGCTCTATGGCAGCTGCAGCCAAGAAAGTGCTTGGCTTCTTATGTAGGAACACTAGTAAGGTGCCTACAGCACTCTCCTCTGCGCCTGTAACCCTGCCTGCCCTGTAAAGCAGAGTGCCCTGTGCTTTGATATCACTGATAGCAAAATCTTTTGCACATGCAGTAACAGTGCGTGACATTTGGCTTAGGCCTGTGGTGTTGCAGTATTATATGTCCCTTGTGTAGAGGTATTATTGGTAAGTTACAGTGTTAATTACAGTGTAGTGGTAATATGTATGTGGGATTTCCTTCCTGTAAAGTGGTGTAATTTGTAACTGTATGACTGGTATATATTTAGCTATACAGTATTAGAGTGTGTAGATCAACTTTTGAGCCCATGATGTCAAGTTATAATACTATTACCTCTTTGCTCTGCTTTGTCCTGTTTTCATGCACGGGACCCACAACCTTAAAGGGGTAGTCCAGTGGTGAAAAACTTATCCCCTATCCTAAGGATAGGGGATAAGTTTGAGATCGCGGGGGGTCCGACCGCTGGGGCCCCCTGCGATCTCTCTGTACGGGGCCCCGGCTCTCCGCCGAGATAGCGGGTGTCGACCCCCGCACGAGGCGGCGGCCGACACGCCCCCTCAATACATCTCAATGGCAGAGCCGGAGATTGCCGAAGG
The DNA here is from genome assembly GCF_029499605.1 of Hyla sarda. Lineage (NCBI taxonomy): Eukaryota > Metazoa > Chordata > Amphibia > Anura > Hylidae > Hyla > Hyla sarda. The sequence goes on from NC_079196.1 coordinate 151,785,454, forward strand.
CAGCGCTTCGGCTCTGCCATAGAGTTGTATTGAGGGGGCGTGTCGGCCGCCGCCTCGTGCGGAGGTCGACACGCCCCCTTCCAGCGGGCTGTCGGGGCTCCGTACAGGAGATCGCGGGGGGCCCCAGGGGTCGGACCCCCCGCGATCTGCAACGTATCCCCTATCCTTAGGATAGGGGATAAGTTGCTCACCACTGAATCACCACTGGACTACTCCTTTAAAGGAGATGTCCGTTATGGAATATTCTTATTCCATCCTGCCCTGGCTGCAAAAAAAGAGAAAACAAACTTTCACTTACCTTCCAACGTTCCACCGGAGCTCTGCAACAACTGATCGGTCAGCCAGGGCTGTCTACTTCCTACTTCCCCTAGTCCGGAACGTCACACGCCGATTCAGCCTATCACCTCCTCGCCTTTTAAAATCCATAACCCTTCCAATTTTTCATCAATTTTCCATTTATAGGGCTTGTTGTTGGCGGGACTTATTGTACTTTGTAATGAGATCACTACTTTTACCACAAAATGTATGGCGAAGCCAAAAAACAACTATTTGTGGGGCAATATAGAAAGAAAAAAAAATAAACACCAATATGCAAATTTTAGGGGATTGCGTTTCTACGTGGTGCACTTTTCATTAAAAATTACACATTGGCCCTGATTTACTAAGAGTGTTGTGTAGGTTTCTTTGTAGGTATTAATATCCTACAATTTTTTTCCCACGGTATTTACTAAGGTTTCCCTACATTTTTCCCTTTTTCGACATTTTCGTTTTTTTAGGCTTTAAGTTTAAGTTTCCACTTGTTTTTTTTCTGGCAGTTTTTGGAAAACTGCCACTGCAGTTTTTGAGCCAAAGTCAGAAGTGGATCCATAAGGGAGGAGAAGTGTAACTCCTTCCATTATATTTCCCATTCCAACTTCTGGTTTTGGCTCAAAAACTGGAGTGTCAGTTTTCCAAAAACTGCCAGAAAAAAAAAAAAGTAGAAACTAAGCCTTACACATGCTCTGATCTGTCGGATTTTCCTCAGCTAAAATCCACCACATTTTCTGTGGAAACCTTAGTAAATATGTTGGGTTTTAGGAAAACGCCTCTTTTCAGTGACCTTGCCCCCTTTCCGGGTTTTATTAGTAAAATGGAGAGTTAGTCTTTTTTTTTAAATTCTGCCGCAAATTCTGCTGCAGACACAATTTCTGGCGCAATGCTCTAGAATCTGGCGCACAACCTGACAAAACATGCGTCGAAGTCTAATGAACTGGCTGTATGGTAAACCTTTCTTTGTTTGAATAGGATGCGAACTGTCAAAATGTAATAGTGTATTCTTAGCTATGGGATTGCGGTATCCTGTAATTATTATTCATTAGTGTTGAATAGAAATGAGTGTGTCTAGGAATTAAATTTTGTCCCTTCCATACACTGCTGTGAATTTCATATTCATAGTGTTAACAGTGTTTAGATATTCTACAAACTGGTTAAATTGTAATTCATCGCCGCCCCCAAATCACTATCACATCGTCCACGTAACGCATAATGTACCAAATATATGGAAGATACATTGTTTTTTCGGAAAAAACATAGGTCTCTTCAAAAATTGCCAAAAATAAATTGGCGAACATACATGAGACCGGGGTACCCATCGCGGTACCGGTCAATTGCCGGTACCACTGGGTCCCGTAGGTGAACGTGTTATTAGATAGAATAAAATACAAAGCATCAAAAATAAAATTGATAAATTGCTGAGATTTGCATGCTCTATGCAAAAACTGATGGATAGCCTGTACACTCGCATCCAATGGGATGCGGGTGTACAGGCTCTCAACGTCAATAGACGCTAGGCTGCACTTCATGTCAAGAGGGAAATCCTGAATAGATCTAATTAAATCAGTTGTGTCTTTTAGGTACGTCCTGGTGTGTTTCAGAAGGGGTCATAGTACCCAATCTAAATATTGGGACAAATATTCAGTTACTGACCCTATCCCCGTGACTATGGGTCTGCCATGGGGATGGGTCAGCGTTTTGTGGATCTTAGGTATAGTGTACCATTTGGCTGGTTTGGGATGAGATGGTAATAATTTTTCTGCTAATTTGTTGGGGAGAGTGTGATTCTCTACCTGCTTTCTAAGCAATGTTCTTAGGGCATTAAGTATTTTTTGTGTCGGGTCGTGTTTGAGAAGTTGATACGTAGTGCTGTCACTTAATTGCCTTTTTGCTTCAGCCTGGCAATCCCTTGTTTACATCACCACCACCGAGCCTCCCTTGTCAGCTCTGGTGATGGTGATGTCTCCAAAGGCTGCCAGGTCCTGCAGAGCTTTTGTCTCAAGTTTTTTGTACACTTAGGATATATTATAGATTTAACATCCTCCATTACCGCCTTCCTAAAGATCTCCAAACTACTCCCTGGGCTAATGGGTGGGTTGAAAGTGGAGGGACGCCCTCCTGTAAAGTTAGTATCATTGTTCTCTTCCACCATTAACCCTTCAACCTTGTCATTCAATTCTGCCAACACTTTAATATTAGTGAGATCCATAGTGGTTAACTGTGGCTTTGGAATGAACCCCAGTGAGCCAATATGGCATTGTGTCTCCCCTTCTAAACTGCTTGCATTGATGTTACTTATAGCTTTATTACTGAAAAATTTTAATAAATTCATTTTGCGAATCCCTTTTTGCATGTCAATCTCAAAGTCCTCCTCTTTGAAATCTTCATGCACTCCATAGTTGAGCCCTTTGGACAAGACTTGAATCATGTCTTTGTTCAGTACGTGTTCAGTAAGGTTCACTACGTTGTTCTCATTCACTTGTGCCAAGTCACACCTTTGCGTTTTTGAGGGTACGATTTCTTTTTTTCGTTGCCGTTTACCTCTCCTCGAGGATTTCCTAAAGGGCCAGTTTTAACCCTAGCAGAGACAAAAGCTCTGCAGGACCTGGCGGCCTTTGGAGACATCACCATCACCAGAGCTGACAAGGGAGGCTCGGTGGTGGTGGTGATGTATACAAGGGATTGGGTCAGTAATTGAATATTTGTCCCAATATTTAGATTGGGTACTACGACCCCTTCTGAAACACACCAGGACGTACCTAAAAGACACAACTGATTTAATTAGATCTATTCAGGATTTCCCTCGACATGAAGTGCAGCCTAGCGTCTATTGACGTTGAGAGCCTGTACACCCGCATCCCATTGGATGTGGGTGTACAGGCTATCCATCAGTTTTTGCATAGAGCAGGCAAATCTCAGCAATTTATCAATTTTATTTGTGATGCTTTGTATTTTATTCTATCTAATAACACGTTCACCTACGGGACCCAGTGGTACCGGCAATTAACCGGTACCGTGATGGGTACCCCGGTCTCATGTACGTTCGCCAATTTATTTTTGGCAATTTTTGAAGAGACCTATGTTTCTTCAAACATAAATAAAACAAAAAATATGTATCTTCCATATATTCGGTACATTATGCGTTACGTGGACGACGTGATAGTGATTTGGGGCGGCGATGAATTACAATTTAACGAGTTTGTAGAATATCTAAACACTGTTAACACTATGACTATGAAATTCACAGCAGTGTATGGAAGGGACAAAACTGAATTCCTAGACACCCTCATTTCTATTCAACACGAATGAATAATAATTACAGGATACCGCAAACCCATAGCTAAGAATACACTATTACATTTTGACAGTTCACATCCTATTCAAACAAAGAAAGGTTTACCATACAGCCAGTTCATTAGACTTCGATGCATCAATACACTGGAGGCCGACTATCAAAAGCAGGCAGAGGATCTAAAAAATTGCCCGAGAGCCAGGAACTACCCAGAAAACATCATAGAACAGGCATACAATAAAGCACAAAGAATCAATAAAGGAATTAAAAACAAACAAACAAACAAAAAAATGCAACCACACAGATAGAGACATGCAAAGATTCGTATTTTCTTTCTCCAACACACCACTCAACGATACCATCAAACAAGCGATATACAGGAATTGGAGTATAATTGAACAAGATAGCAATTTAAATGTAAGAGCCAGGAAGAAACCCATTATTACATTCAAACGAAATCACGCAGTAGGGGATCTATTTAAAAAAATTCAACGGAAAAATTTTGCAAAAACTCTAACATCCAGCACTAACTGGCTGACCAAATCCAAAGTGACAGGGAATCATATGTGTGGCCAATGTGCCTATTGCCCCCAGAATATGAACACTAGCTTTATTAAACTAGGAGGGACAGACATTCGCATAGAACAGTTTATCACATGCAAGACCTGTTACGTTGTATATTGCATTTGTTGCCCATGTGGCATGTTTTATTTCGGTAAAACGAAGAGACAAATGTTTACTCGGTTTAGAGAACACCTGTACTCCCTGAGAACAGGTAAGGGTGTCCCTAAACTAATTAAACATGTCACAGAGGTACATGAAGGAAATCCTAAGGTCCTAAAATTTGCAGGTCTCCAGCATATACCTAGTCAGAAAGATGGCAAGGATAGAGATAGCGAACTAATTAAATACGAAACCAGATGGATCTTGCAGACAGGGGCCCTAGGCCCAGCTGGTCTAAATGACAGGGCAGAATTCAGCCCCTTTTTGTAGATCGTAAAGAATTGGTTTAAAAATATTCTTTTTTTCTCTTTATTATATGGATTGCAAAAACTTTATTTATATGCACAAAAAGGTGTTCACATAGAAAGGTGGTAGTCCCTCTCCTCCCCCTACTCACCTGTATTTAGTTCACCTGTGATGCGCAAGAAACAGAGGAGACCGGAAGAAGTTCCCCAGGGAACGAAACGGAGCTGTCGTCTCTGTAACCTTGCGTCCCTGCACCTAACCTCCCCCACCTGTCTGCATTTGTAACCTCAGCAAGAGAGGATTTTAAAGATTGAAGAATAAAGATATCTCTTTTTTTACCGGCACAGTGGTGAGTGATCGGTCTGTTCTTTCTACAAATACATGATTAATTAACATTATATTTTAACCCCTAATGACACAGCAAATTCGTTTTTTTGCGGTTTCATTTTTTCTTCATTGTCTGTTAAAAAATCCATAACTTATCCAATTTTCCATCGATAGAGCTTGTTGATTACGGGACTTATTGTACTTTGTAATTACATGACTAATTTTCCCACAAAATGTATGGTGAAGCAAAAAAATAATTATTTGTGGGGCAAAATTTGGAAAAAAAAAGACCATCATGCAACTTTTAGGGGGTTGCGATTTTACGTAGTGCACTTTTCAGTAAAAATGACACACTGGATCTGATGTAGTTTTCTTTGTAGGTTTTTTTTTCCCTAACAGATATTTTTCTACAGTATTTATTAATGTTTCCCTAAATTTTGCACTTTTCCCTATGTTTTGCTTTTTTTTTTTTTTTTTACACATGCTCTGAGCTGTGGGGTATTCCTCAAATCCACCACATTTTCTGTGGAAACCTTAGTAAATATGTTGGGATTTTTCAAAAAATGTCAGGGACATGCTCCATCTTTATGACCCCGTCCACTTCCTTAGTGGTCACACCCCTTTTTCAAGTTTTCTGAGTTAGTCAGGTTTTTTAAAATTCTGGCACCAGTCTGGAGAACAGAATTTCTGGCACGCAACCCAACAAAACAGCACCAGATTTATCACATGCCCTGCACCATGTAATAAATCTGGTGCAGGTACACAGTTTCCACTACATGAATTAATGGGGTAAAAAGACATTCACCTACACCACTCTGGATGAATTCTCCCCATTATCTTTATTCTGTAGGTCCATACAATTACAAAGATACCCAATTTAAATACCGTATTTATCGGGGTATACCGCGCACCGGCCTATAACACGCACCCTCATTTTACCAAGGATATTTGGGTAAAAAAAGTTTTTTACCCAAATATCCATGGTAAAATGAGGGTGCGTGTGTGCGCGTGTATACCCCGATACACCCCCAGGAAAGGGAGGGGGAGAGAGGCCGTCACTGCCCGCTTCTCTCCCCCTGCCTTTCCTGGGGTCTAGAGTCCTGCTGCCGGCCCTTCTCACCCCCTGGCTATCGGTGCCGCTGCCCGTTCTGTCCCCCTGACTATCGGTGCTGGCGCCCCATTGCCGGCGCCGACAGCCAGGGGGAGAGAAGGGGCAGCGGCACCCATTGCCGGCGCCGCTGCCCCATTGCCTCCCCCCATCCCCGGTGGCATAATTACCTGTTGCCGGGGTCGGGTCCGCGCTGCTGCAGGCCTCCGGCGTGCGTCCCCTGCGTCGTTGCTATGCACGGCGCGGCGCACTGACGTCATGCGCCGCACCGTGCAGCGCACAGCAACGACGCAGGGGACGCACGCCGGAGGCCTGCAGCAGCGCGGACCCGACCCCAGCAACAGGTAATTATGCCACCGGGGATGGGGGGAGGCAACGGGGCAGCGGCGCCGGCAATGGGTGCCGCTGCCCCTTCTCTCCCCCTGGCTGTCGGCGCCGCTTCTCTCCCCCTGGCTATCGGCGCCGGCAATGGGGTGCCGGCACCGATAGTCAGGGGGACAGATCGGGCAGCGGCGCCGATAGCCAGGGGGTGAGAAGGGCCAGCAGCAGGACTCTAGACCCCAGGAAAGGCAGGGGGAGAGAAGCGGGCAGCGACGGCCTCTCTCCCCCTGCCTTTCCTGGGGGTAAAAATTTTAGCCTAAAAAGTGCGTGTTATACGCTGATTAATCCGGTAGGTTTTGTTTTATTTTGCTAGTGAAAAAAAATATATAAAACTTTATGGATAAAACTAGTAGGCTTAAAATTGTCCCCTTCTGACCCTTATAAGTTTTATATTTTTCCGCATACAGGGCTATATTAGTGCTAATTTTTTGCGCTATGATCTGAAGTTTTTAACTGTACCATTTTTGTTTTTAATTGACTTTTTGGTCACTTTTTATGGATTTTTTTCAGCTAGATGAAGTGACCAAAAATGCAAAATTCTGGACTTTGGCATTTCTTTACTTTTACGTCATTGACTGTGCAGTTTAATTAACATATTTTAATAATTCAGACATTTACGCACACGGTGGTACCACATGTTTATTTTTTTACATTAATTATTTATATAATGGGAAAAGGGGGGTGATTCAAGCTTTTATTAGCATGAGGGGTTATACACATTCAATACTTTTTAAAAATTATTTTATTTTAGTCCTCATAGGGAGACTATTACATGGAAGCTCTCGATTCCAAACACTGATCAATGTTATGCTATTATACAGCATTGATCAGTGTTATCTGCGGTCTGTTGCTCTAGTTGGTCAAAGCAGGCTGGATTGGGCCGTCATTTAAGGTGATCGAGACCTCACGATTGCCCCGCGGTGGTCCTGATCGTCCATAGCAACCTGCCGGCAACATTGAGTTGATTCAGCTTTGATCGCGGGATCTTAACCCCTTAAGGACTCAGCCCATTTGGGCCTTAAGGACAATTTTATTTTTACATTTTCGCTTTTTTTCTCCTTACCTTCTAAAAATCACAACTCTTTTATATTTTCATCCACAGACTTGTGTGAGGGCTTGTTTTTTTGCGCGACCAGTTGTCCTTTGTAATGACATCCCTCATTTTACCATAGAATGTATGGCACAACCAAAAAAATGTATGGGGAAAAATTTGTGTAGTGAAAACCGCAATTTTGAAAAAGGTTTCGTTTTCATGATGTACACTTTACAGTAAAATAGACCTGTTTTCTTTATTCTGTGGGTCAATATAATTAAAATGATACCCATGATTACATACTTTTCTATTATTATACTGCTTAACCCCTTAAGGTCCAGGGTTTTTTCAATTTTTGCACTTTAATTTTTTCCTCATTACCTTTAAAAAATCATAATTATTTCAAATTTGCACCTAAAAATCCATATAATGGCTTTTTTTTGCGCCACCAATTCTACTTTATAAATGACATCAGTCATTTTACCCAAAAATCTACGTCGAAATGGAAAAAAAAATCATTGTGAGCCGAAATTGATAAAACAAAACAAAACACCATTTTGTAATTTTTGGGGGCTTCTGTTTCTACACCGTACATTTTTCGGTAAAAATGGCACCTTCTCTTTATTCTGTAGGTCCATACGATTAATATGATACCCTACTTATATAGGTTTGATTTTGTCGCACTTTCTAAAAAATATAATATAATTATAATATAATATAATATAACTTTAAAAAATTTTCGTGTATGGGTTGGTATGAGGGCTAATTTTTTTGCGCCGTGATCTAAAAATTTTAGCGGTACCATTTTTGTATTGATTGGACTTTTGATTGATTTTTATCCATTTTTTCATGATATAAAAAGTGACAAATAATATGCTATATTGGAATTTGGAATTTTTTTTGCGCATACGCCATTGACCGTGCAGTTTAATTAGCAATATATGTTTATAATTCGGACATTTCCGCACGCGTTGATACCACATATGTTTATTTACACTTTTTTTTTTTTTTTTTATGGGAAAAGGGGGGCGATTCAAACTTTTATTAGGGAAGGGGTTGAAGTGGTACTCCGGCGCTAAGACATCTTATCCCCTATCCAAAGGATGAACAGCATTAGCACTCGAATTATTGCTATAAATAGTTAAAGTGGAAAAATAAAAGATAAAGTAAAAAAAAAGTGAAAAACCCCCTCCCCAATAAAAATGTAAATTGTCCCATTTTCCCTATTTCACCCCCAAAAAGTGTTAAAAACATATTTCATATACATATTTGGTATCATCGCGTGCGATAATACCTGAACTATTAAAATAAAATGTTAATGATACCATACGAAGAACGGTGTGAACATTAAAAAAAAAGTACAAAATAGCTGCTTGTTTATCACATTTTATTCAAAAAAATGAAATTTTTTTTAAAGTTTTATATAAGCAAATATGGTATCAATAAAAAGTACAGATCACGGCGCAAAAAATTAGCCCTCATACCGCCCCTTATACGGAAAAATGAAAAAGTTATAGGTCTTCAAAATAGGGGGATCTTAAACATACTAATTTGATTAAAAAGTTTGTGATTTTGAAGTGCAACAGTAATAGAATATGTTATCATGGGTATCATTGTAATCGTATTGACCCAAAAAATAAAGAACACATGCCATTTGTACCATAAATTGTACGGCGTGAAAACGAAACCTTCCAAAATTAGCAAAATTACTGTTTTCTTTTTAATTTCCCCACACAAATAGTATTTTTTTGGTTGCGCCATACATTTTATGGTAAAGTGAGTGATGGCATTACAACGGACAACTGGTTGGCAAAAAACAAGCCCTCATACTAGTCTGTGGATGAAAAATTAAAAGAGTTATGATTTTTTGAAGGCGAGGAGGAAAAAACGAAAACGTAAAAATAAAATTTTCTGTGTCCTTAAGGCCGAAATGGGCTGCGTCATTAAGGGGTTAATGATTCTGCCGCTTGACTGCTCATGCCTGGATCTCAGGCACTGAGCAGTCATTCGTCGATCGGACAACAGTAGGCAGGTAAGGGACCCTCCTGCTGTGTCAAAGCTGTTCGGGATGCCGCGATTTCACCGCGGACATTCCGAACAGCCCCCTGAGCTAACCAGCAATGATTTACTTTCACTTTAGACGCGGCGTTCAACTTTGAATGCTGCGTCTAAAGGGTTAATAGCGCGCGGCACCGCGATCAGTGCCGCGCGCTATTAGCCTTGGGTCCCGGCCGTTGTATGTTATGAAAAAGCAGTCATTTTTTTTACCTTTTTTTTTTTTTACGTTCACGCCATTCACAGTACGGGATAATTAACATTATATTTTAATAGTTCAGATATTTACGCACGTGGCGATACCAAATATGTTTATTTAAAAAAATGTTTACACTTTTTGTGAGTAAAATGGGGAAAACTGATAATTTACAGCTTTATTGGGGGAGGGGATTTTTCAAATGTTTTTTACTTTTATTTTTACACTTTAATAGTCCCCATTGGGAACTATTTATAGCAATAATTTGATTGCTAATACTGTTCAGTGCTATGCATAGGGAATAGCACTGATCAATGTTATCGGCAATCTTCTGCTCTGGTCTGCTTGATCTCAGACCAGAGCAGAAGAACCGTGGAAGGCAGCGGAGGCAGGTGAGGGGACCTCCGTCTGCCGTTCTGGATTATCGGATCGCCGCGGCAGCACTGCGATCGATCTGATCATCCATTTTAGTGACCGTACTGCTGCAAATGCTAGCAGCAGCCGGGACCTGCCACACATGACCCGAGCATCGCTTCGATGCTCCTGGTTATGTATAGGACGTAAATGTACTTCCTGGTGTGTTAAGTACCACCTCACCAGGACGTACATTTACGTCCTGCATCGTTAAGGGGTTAAGGGTTAATAGCCTCTGCAGGCTATTAGCTGCGGCCCCCAGACTTTGATCCCAGCCGGGGGACTCGGGATGACGTCCCAATTCCGCTCCGTAGCTGGACGTATGTGTGGAGTTAAATTTCTAAAAAGTCCTCTAAAAAAAATGAATCAATCTGATTTTTGCTATGGGCAACTGTACCACCTCTTCTCTGTACAGGTTTTAATAAATATACCCCCGTTTGTCATAAGTCACATGATCTCCCGGATACTGGCTATGCTGCAGTGAATGGGTGGCTAGCATTATTTCAGTAAATCTCTTCTACCCAGCTATCCCCTTACCTACTGCAGAACAACCATGCCCCCTGGAGACCATGTGATTTATGACATAACAATAATCTCTGTGGTAGCCTGGGGTTGTAGGGCAGTAGGGGTGTTGCAGTACTATATTATAAAGGGCGCTGTTAACCCTTGTCACTCGTGATGCCAGGATGTGGGTTAAAACTCTGTAGTGATGCTGGGCCCATCGCCACCCTTCCCAAGAGCGATAGGTGAGTGTAAAATAAATAGATTGTCCACAGCAGTGCTGAACTTAAAACTTGCAGGAATCTTTACTGAAGATTTTCTGTATATGCATTAACGGTAACAGTCCAGATAACAGAGTCTTTACAAACAGCACAGCAGTGATTGACAGATGCTTAGGACCGGAAAGTTCTCTTAAGTTTAGGAAGATTGTACTTGCATAGATCCGCTGGATTTAGGGGTTAGATTAGGTCCAGAGGTCTTGCGGAGATAGCGGGGAATTGTAAGAATTATCCGTCTCTAGCGCAGGCCTAAGCCGCAAGGCTTTGAGCCTAGTAATTTGTCTTGAAAGCTGCGGAGGTCCTACCTCGTCCAGAGTCAGCAACCCAAGAGAGCGACAATATGGCGCAGCTCCCTTATATGGGCAGGGGCTGGCTGTTTTGGATTGGTCCAATCAGCTGTCACTCACCATTACAATGGATTGTGGGTGATCACATGTCCAAAACCACCAAAGGTCCTTTAGCAAAAACCATAGAGTTCTGCAACCCGGTCACATGACCCGCAGGTCCTGCGATGCTAAAACAGTGAGTAATACCATATACATTTATTTAGATAGATAATATTTACAAATATTAATTGACTAAGGTGTGACAAGGGGTTAAATGAGGAAAGCGAACCCCGACAGTCCTAGGGACTCTAACTTTGGGGACTAATAACCAAGGCACAGTATGAAATACCACACCACAGGGGTCAATTTCTGGGAAAAAAAAGTGCAGGAACTCACACAAGATTTCTACTCAAGGGCTGGTCCTGCAGGGCTCCTGCTAATGGGAACCATGTTTCTGCTGTGAAAAAAGTGCAGGAAATCAGTTCCTGCGCGTTCCTGCAGGACTTGAGCCCTGCTGGGAAAGGTCAGAGATAGTAAATACTTGGCATCATGGCTTAAAGGTTGAAGAAATACCCAATTAGTGGCTATTGTTTTTGCAGTTGGGGGCCTCCTGAAGGCTGCCTGTGTAAAAGGTGTAATGGTTGAACAGCAAAAATGGTAAACTACATTTTCATAGTCCCTTAACGACCACGGACGTAAATGTACGTTCTGGTTTGGTGGGACTTCCTGCACCAAGACGTACATTTACGTCCTGTGTTTGACCACGAGCATCGGAACGGTGCTCGTGTCATACAGAGCAGGTTCCGGCTGCTAGCAGCAGCCAGGGACCCGCCGGTAATGGCCGACATCCACGATGTCCGCCATTAACCCCTCAGATGCTGTGATCAATACAGATCACGGCATCTGTGGCATTACGGTAATTTCAATGGATGACCGGATCACCCGCAGCGCTGCCGCAGCGATCCGATCATCCAGCATTACGGCCGGAGGTCCCCTCACCTGGCTCCGGCCGTCTGCCGGGGTCTCCAAGCAGACCAGAGCAGAAGATCACCGATAAAACTGATCGGTGCTATGTAATATGCATAGCACTGAATAGCATCAGCAATCAAATGATTGCTATAGATAGTCCCCTATGGGGACATAAAAAGTGTAAAAAAAAAGTTGAATTTTTTTTTTAAGTTAAAAAAAAGTTTTAAAAAAGTGAAAAATCCCCTCCCCCCAATAAAAATTCAAATTATCCTTTTTTTCTCATTTTACCCCCAAAAAGCGTAATTTTTTAAAATTTTACACATATTTGGTATCGCCGAGTGCGTATATGTCAGAACTATCAAAATATAATGTTAATGGTCCCGTCCAGTGAATGGCGTAATTTTTTAATAAAAAATGATCTAAGAGTTTTATATAGGCAAATGTGGTATCGATAAAAAGTACAGATGACGGTGCAAAAAATAAGCCCGCATACCGCCCTATATACGGAAAAATGAAAAAGTTATAGGTGGTCAAAATAGAGCGATTTTAGATTACTGATTTTGTACAAAAAGTTTTAGATTTTTTTTAAGCGGTACAAAAATCTAAAAGTATCTAGTCATGGGTATCATTTTAATCATATTGACCCACAGAATAAAGAACACGTGTCATTTTTACTGTAAAGTGTACAGTGTGAAAACAAAACCCTCCAGAATGCGCAAAATTGTGGTTTTCATTTAAAGTTCCTCCCTAAAAAAATGTTTTGGGTTCGCTGTACATTTTATGGTAAAATGAGAGGTTTCATTACAAAGTACAATTGGTCACGCAAAAAACAAGCCCTTATATGGGTCTGTAGCTTTTTGGTCACATTTTATTCCCCAAAAAAATTATAAAAAATGATATAAGAGTTTTATATGTGCAAATGTGTTATCGATAAAAAGTACACATGACGGCGCAAAAAATGAGCCCTCATACCGCCCTATATACGGAAAATTGAAAAAGTTATAGGTGGTCAAAATAGATTTTAGATTACTGATTATGTACAAAAAGTTTTAGATTTTTTTAGCCATGGGTATCATTTTAATTGTATTGTCCCACAGAATAAAGAACACGTCATTTTTACCATAAATTGTACAGTGTGAAAACGAAATCCGCAAAAATGTGCAAAATTGTGGTTTTTATTTAAATTTCCTCCCTAAATTTTTTTTTTTTTTGGGGGGGGGGGGGGTTCGCCATACATTTTATGGTAAAATGAGACATTTCATTACAAAGTACAATTGAAAAGAATTATTTTTAAAAAAAATGTAATTCTGACATTTGAAAGCGTAGTGACTCCTGTACTGGCACTGCTTTGCTGTACCTCAGCTGCAATGTGTGAACACAGCCTTACACAGTAACTGTAGAAACATCTATTTTTATTATTTTTGTTCTCAGAACCTGTGGCACAATATATGACTGTTGTAGAAATGGGGTATGATCTTATTTGGTTCTGTGTTTTAGCTGTTTAACCCTTATGAATCCATCGCTCTGGTAAAAGCAGGGCTTGTGTTACTCAAAAACGTGATAGTAAGCAATTCCCATTATGTGTATGTAAATATATATATAGCTATGATTCTCGTTGGCGCCTTTACATTTCTACTAAGAGCTATCTATAGAAGATTGGATCAGCGAAGAAGAAAAAAAAAAACTTTGCTGTAGGCACGGACGGGGTTCGAACCCGTGATCTTCGGTTTACGAGACCGACGCCTTACCACTTGGCCACCGCGCCTGCGTCTAGCTGTGGTGTGCAGGCTCCTTGCAATCCTTCAGCAATGCTCTCGGTGTGTTGTGCTGCAGGAGATGAGACGCGCTAGGTTGCGGGGCGGCGGTCAGCTCTGTGTGAATGTTTTTCCTGCATTTCATGCCGTAGCGCAGTGTATACAGTATATACGTAATGCTGCGGTCATGAGCCGGGCTGCACTTGTCTCCGACGCGGCTTTCCCGCGCACTATCTCGAACGGTTTAATATGACGCCCACATAAGTGTGGTCGGCGTGACGTGTCCGAGTATCACATGATATTACGTCATAAGAGTGTTCTTTATAGAGGTACCGTTCTTGTACGTCACTATTTGAGCAGTGTACATGTGAATTAGGTGAATTTTAGATTATATACTAGGAAGTCTATAGGAGATTGTATGTAAGTGCAAAAGCAATATGGCAGACGGTGCACACATTACACACTGCTTAATTCACAAGTTGCGTTTTTCTCCTGTAGACAATAATAACGTGTCTGGAAAAGAGTGAAACATAATGTAGGTCAACTAAAAAAGTTGCAGTCATGAGATCACTTTTTCCACAATGTCACATGTTAGGCTAGGCTCACCTCTATTGTCACAACTGCACAATTTACAATAGACAATAGACACCTGCATTGTCTTAGGACTCGTTCACATTAACATCTTTCTCCATTAACCCCTTAAGGACCAAGCCTATTTTCACCTTAACCCCTTAAAGGAGTACTCCAGCGCACACTTTTTTCATTTTATCCGGTCTGGGCTGCAAAATAAAAGAAAACGCACTTTCTCTTACCTGCCAACGAGCCCCCGGAGCTCCGGTACACTCCGGTACAGGTGTTCGGTTCCCGGACTGTATTCTTCTTACTTCCTGTTAGCCCGGAACGTCACACGGAGCTTCAGCCTATCACTGGCCGAGGCGGGACATCGCTGCAGCCGGTGATAGGCTGAAGCTCCGTGTGACGTGCCGGGCTAACAGGAAGTAAGAAGAATACAGCCCGGGGACCGAACACCTGTACCGGAGCTCCGGGGGCTCGTTGGCAGGTAAGATAAAGTGCGTTTTCTTTTATTTTGCAGCCCGGATGGGATAAAGTGAAAAAAGTGCGTAACGGAGTACTCCTTTAAGGACCAAGCGGTTTTCTGTTTTTGTACTTTTGTTTTTTCCTCCTTACCTTTTAAAAATCATAACCCTTTCAATTTTGCACCTAAAAATCCGTATGATGGCTTATTTTTTGCGCTACCAATTCTACTTTGTAATGACATCAGTCATTTACCCAAAAATCTACGGCGAAATGGAAAAAAAATCATTGTGCGACAAAATTGTAGAAAAAACACCATTTTGTAAATTTTGGGGGCTTCTGTTTCTACGCCGTACATTTTTCGGTAAAAATTACACCTTATCTTTATTCTGTAAGTCCATACGATTAAAATGATACCCTACTTATATAGGTTGGATTTTGTTGTACTTTTGGAAAAAATCATAACTACATGCAGGAAAATTAATACATTTAAAATTGTCATCTTCTGACCCCTATAACTTTTTTATTTTTCCGCGTACAGGATGGTTTGAGGGCTAGTTTTTGGCACCATGATCTGACGTTTTAAACGGTACCATTTTTGTATTGATCGGACTTTTTCATCGCATTTTATTCCTTTTTTTATGGTATGAAAAGTGACCAAAAATACGCTATTTTGGACTTTGGATTTTTTCCGCGCGTACGCCATTGACCGTGTGGTTTAATTTACAATATATTTTTATAGTTCGGACATTTACGCACGCGGCGATACTACATATGTTTATTTTTATTATGTTTATATATTTTTATATGGAATTTGGGAAAAGGGGGGTGATTTAAACTTTTAATAAGGAAGGGGTTAATGTGTGTGTGTGTTTCAACTTTTTTTTTTTTTTTACACTTTTAGTCCCCTTAGGGGACTTTTAGGAGGAATCATTAGATTCCTCATACAGATCACTATGGTTGTATAGAACCATAGTGATCTGTGTGCTCTGCGCTCGAATGATAAAGCCTGGCCCTGCCAGGCTGTATCATTCAGAGAGCCGGAGCCAGCACTGGAGGAGAGGGAAGCCCTCAGGCTACCTCAGCATTGGATCGCCCCCCCACCCCGCGATCGTGCTGCGGGGGAGCGATCCACCCCACTGGACCACCAGGAACTGAATACAGTCACCTTTAGACGCCGCTGTCAACTTTGACAGCGGTGATCTAAAGGGTTAATAGCCGGCCGCGGCGATCGCCGCATGTCGGCTATTAACGCCGGTCCTAGCTGCATGAATCAGCTGGGGGCTGGCCAGTATGATGCGGGCTCGAGTCGGGAGCCCGTGTCATACCCTGTTAAGGGCCATTGGACGTGTATACACGTCCATGGTTCTTAAGAGGTTAAGGACCAGGCCAATTTTATTTTAGCTTTTTCGTTTTTTCCTCTTCGCCTACTAAAATCCATAACTTTTATATTTCCATCTACAGACCCATATAAGGGCTTGTTTTTTGCATTACCAATTGTACTTTGTAATGAATTCTCTCATTTTACCATAAAATGTACGGCGAATCCCCGCCAAAAATTTTTAGGGAGGAAATTTAAATAAAAACCACAATTTTGGAGGATTTCGTTTTCACACTGTACAATTTATGGTAAAAATGACGTGTTCTTTATTCTGAGGGTCAATACGATTAAAATGATACCCATGGCTAAAATAATCTAAAACTTTTTGTACATACCGTATTTTTCGTCCTATAGGACGCATCGGCGTATAAGACGCACCCAATTTTTAGGGGCAAAATCTAAAAAAAAATAAAGATTTTGAACCCAATAGTGGTCTTCAACCTGCGGACCTCCAGATGTTACAAAACTACAACTCCCAGCTGGGAGTTGTAGTTTTGCAACATCTGGAGGTCCGCAGATTGAAGACCACTGCAGGAGGAGGTAATACTCACGTGTCCCCACCGCTCCGGACCTGTCACCGATGCCCTGGATGTCGCTCCATCGCTGTCGCCGTGTCCCCGTCGCTCTGGAACGTCTCTGCTGCCGGCCGGGTATCCTTGCTCTCCGTCGCCGTCATCACGTTGTTACGCACGCACGCCGACGCACGTACGCGACGACGTGAGGACGAGGAAGGAGAGCGCCGGCCATACAGGGGATCCCTGAATGGAGAAGACACTGAGGAGGCAGATAAGGTCCCCCCCCGGTGTCCTGTAAGCACTAACCCGGCTATTCAGTCGGGCTGTTCGGGACTGCCGCGGTGAAATCGTGGCGGTCCCGAACAGCCCGACTGAACAGCCGGGTTAGTGTCACTTTCCCTTCAGACGCGGCGGTCAGCTTTGATCGCCGCGTCTAAAGGGTTAATACAGGGCATCACCGCGATCGGTGATGTCCTGTATTAGCCGTGGGTCCCGGCCGTTGATGGCCGCAGGGACCGCCGCTATAGGGGTGTATTCGCCGTATAAGACGCACCAACTTTTTCCCCCCAGTTTTGGGGAAGAAAAAGTGCGTCTTATACGGCGAAAAATACGGTAATCAGTAATCTAAAATCTATTTTGACCACCTATAACTTTTTCAATTTTCCGTATATAGGGTGGTATGAAGGCTCATTTTTTGCGCCGTCATCTGTACTTTTTATCGATAACACATTTGCATATATAAAACTTTTATATCATTTTTTATAAATTTTTTGGGAATAAAATGTGACAAAAAAGCTGCATTTTTGGGCTTTTTTAAAATTTTCTACAGACCCATATAAGGGCTTGTTTTTTGCATGACCAACTGTACTTTGTAATGAAACGTCTCATTTTACCATAAAATGTACAGCGAACCCCAAAAATTTTTTTAGGGAGGAAATTTAAATGAAAACCACAATTTTGGGCATTTTGGAGGGTTTTGTTTTCACACTATACACTTTACAGTAAAAATGACATGTGTTCTTTATTCTGTGGGTCAATACGATTAAAATGATACCCATGGCTAGATACTTTTATATTTTTGTACCGCTTAAAAAAAATCTAAAACTTTTTGTACAAAATCACTAATCTAAAATCGCCCCATTTTGACCACCTATAACTTTTTCATTTTTCCATACATAGGGCAGTATGAGGGCTCATTTTTTGCGCCGTCATCTGTACTTTTTATCGATACCACATTTGAATATCTAAAACTTTTAGATCATTTTTTATTAATTATTTTTTAATAAAATGTGACAAAAAAGCTTCATTTTTGGACTTTTTAAATTTTTTACGTTTACGCCATTCACCATACGGGATATTAACATTATATTTTGTAGTACGGACATTTACCCACACGGCGATATCAAATATGTTTATTTAAAAAATTACGCTGTTTTGGGGTAAAATGGGAAAAACAGACAATTTTCATTTTTATTGGGGGAGGGGATTTTTCACTTTTTTTTACTTTTTATTTTTACGTTGCCCAGCCACAACCCTAACTTTCAAGGCACCCTGTGCCAGAGGCAGCAGGACAACCCCAAAACATAATTGAACCTCCACTATATCTCACTGTAGGTAGGTACTGTGTTCTTTTTTTTGTAGGCCTCATTCTGTTATTGGTAGACAGTAGAATGATGGCCGACATTTATCAATGAGTTTACACCTTTTTTTCTCCGTACAAAAGGCGCTATTTTGGCGCACTGTATGTTATTCTGCGCCTTTTGGTGGTAGAATATTTTAGTCATTCCAGATGTTTTGGAGTAGCAGTACACGCTTTTCAATTCAGCATATGCCGTGGACTGAAATTTATGAACTGCGCCTTTTTGTAAAAAGGCGTAAAAAAGGCGCAAAGCCACTGAAAAGTGTCAAAAATTACACCATCAAAGACCTGGCGTAGCTTTTTGGTGTATGTGAAGAGAGAAATTTCAGAAAATGTGACTTGCACAAAATGTATCAAATGCTCTGTGACCATTTAATACATTTAGTGCTCCTGCACACAAAAAAAAGGTGTAAAAAAATGCTTCACTTACACCTACAATGATAAATGTGGGCCGATGTGCTTTACCAAAAAGCTCTATCTTGGTCTCATCTGTCCACAAGACATTTTTCCAGAAGGATTTTGGCTCACTCAAGTTCATTTTGGCAAAATGTATTCTTGCTTTTTTATGTCTCTGTGTCAGCAATGGGGTCCTCCTGGGTCTCCTGCCATAGCATTTCTTTTCATTTAAATGTCGATGGATAATTTGCACTGACACTGATGCTCCCTGAGCCTGCAGGACAGCTTGAATATCTTTGGAACTTGTTTGGGGCTGCTTATCCACCATCCGGACTATCCTGCGTTGACACCTTTCATAAATTTTTCTCTTCCGTCCACGCCCAGGGAGATTGGTTCCTTTCTATCTGCTTTCAGATGTGATTTTTATATTGCCCACACCTGTTGCTTGCCCCAGGTGAATTTAAAGGAGCATCACATGCTTGAAACAATCTTATTTATCCACAATTTTGAAAAGGTGCCAATAATTTTGTCCAGCCCATTTTTGGAGTTTGGTGTGACATTATGACATTATGTCAATTTGCTTTTTTTCCTCTTTTTTGGTTTAGTTCCAATATACACAAAGGGAATAAACATGTGTATAGCAAAACATGTGTTACTGCAATCCTTTTCTGTGAGAAATACTTCATTTTCTAGAAAAATTTCAGGGGTGACAACATTTACGACCATAACTGTACAGAGCTGTGTTAGGGTTTATTATTTGAGCCATGAGTTGTAGTTTTTAATGGTACCAGTGCAGTTCTGGCTTTTTGATCGACTTTTTATTAAATTTTTTCTGTGATGTGATGTGACCATAAATCTTCAATTTTGGCGTTTGGAATTGTTTTACGTTTACTCTGTTCACCGCATGGGATAATAAACAATCTATTTTTTAAAGATCGGACATTTATGCATGCAGTGATTCCAGATATGTTTTGTTTTTAATTACATTTTAAATATTTTTTGTTAATAGGAAAAAGTGACAATTTTTATTGGGGGAGGGGGTTATATATTTTTAAAACACTTTTATTTATTTATTTATTACCTGGCTGGTTAGCACATCATGCATTTTTTACTTTTTCAACTCCTTAGGGACATGCGCCATAAATGTACGGTGCTGCCGTGAGTACATTCGCTCTAGTTTTGCCAGCTGTGGTAAAACTACAACCACCAGCATGTCTTCACAGTCAGGGCATGCTGGGAGTTGTAGTTTTGCTAATGGTAGCAGGTGGAGGTGGTGGCAGGGAGATGTGTGGCCGGGCTATGTGGGCAGCAGAGAGATGTACAGCGCGGGGGTGGCAGAGAGATGTGTGGCGGGAGTTGAGCAGTGCAGGTTGGAGGGAGCAGGTCTGCGAAGTGCTCCTTCTGCCTGCACTCCACAGTCTGTGGTGGTGAAATGCTGTTCTCCCACTTTCCGCACTTCTGAGAATGCTGCTATGCACCGAGAGCGGGAAACAGAGGGGCTGACAACCGTCAATTGCTTCTGGCGTGCCTACGTCGGGCACGTCACCAAATAACCTTATAGCCACCTTTGTCTTAAAGCAGCATTGGCAATAATTATACCCTGTTCCAAATTATATTTTTCTCATTTACTCAACACCATGATGTCAGTGGGACTTCAGAGGCACCAGCAGCTTCAAATATCCGTTTGCTGCCATGTAATGGTATTTTAGCATCTTGATCCGATGCATGGATCTGGCAGAAATCTTCCTCAATGTGCCTTCATCTGCTCGAACCTGTCTGCGCTCTGAATCAGCCACACATTTCTTAATAGTGTGATGATCACGCTTAAAGGGGTATTCCAGGAAAAAACTTTTTTTTATATATCAACTGGCTCGGGTTGCGCCGTGGCCATGTATTGTTTTTAACACAGGGTGCCTCCAGTTTTTCCCCACTACAACTCCCAGCATGCCCTGACAGCCAATAGATGTCAGGGCAAGCTGGGAGTTGTAGTGATGAAACAGCTGGAGGCACCCTGTAGATGAACTAAGGGCAGAAGTCCCCCCCAGCAGGCATCAGTGACGTGGTGCCTGCTAGGGAAGTCTGCCTGGTAGTGAGCACACTACCAGGCCGACAAAACTGCATTTTTTATATAGTAAAAAAAAAAAAAAAAAATAGGCAGGGAGGAGGTTAAGGATAGATGGGAAATAGGCAGGGACAGAGAGGGGAAAAAAAAGGATGTGGGAGCTACCCTTTAAACAGATTTGTAAATTACTTCTATTAAAAAATCTTAATCCTTACAATAATTATCAGCTGCTGAAGTTGAGTGGTTCTTTTCTGTCTGGCAACAGTGCACTCTGCTGACATCTCTGTCTGTCTCGGGAACTGCACAGAGTAGAAGAGGTTTGCTTTGGGGATTTGCTTCTACTCTGGACAGTTCCCGAGACACATGTCATCAGAGAGCACTTAGACAGAAAAGAACAATTCAACTTCAGCAGCTCATAAGTACTAAAAGAATTAAGATTTTTTTAATTGACGTAATTTACAAATCTGTTTAACTTTCTGGAGCCAGTTGATATATAAAAAAAAGTTTTTCCCTGGATAACCCCTTTAAGTTTTTGTGAAATATCAAATGTTTTCATACCTCGTCCAAGGCATTGAACTATTTTAGTCTTTTTGGCAGCAGAGAGATCCTTTTTCTTTCCCATATTGCTTGAAAATGGTGCTCTGCTTAATAATGTGGAACACCCACCTTTAGTCGTTTTTTCTTAAATTGGGTTCACTTGGTAATCTAATTCTCACAGGAATCCGACACAATGCCATCCATGAGTTACACTGAAAAACAAAATATTTAATCTTTGTGACACGGAGAGAATTTGCATAATAGTTTGGAACAGGGTGTACACAGCGGCAGCCTGAGACCCGGGGCTACAAGAAGAAGTGTAGCAAGGGGCAAAAATATATAGCACAATATATGTCTGGCTCTCCGCAGTGCTTTTATATGTCTTGCCCCCCGCTGCGCTGTATGTCTTGCCCCCCGCTGCGCTGTATGTCTTGTCCCCCGCTGCGCTGTATGTCTTGTCCCCCGCTGCGCTGTATGTCTTGTCCCCCGCTGCACTGTATGTCTTGTCCCCCGTTGCGCTATATATATTCTTAGCGCTATGTGTCAAAAGGAAGCAGCGCATTTGGCTGGCCGGGGAAGGATCACACTGGGAGCCCTGAATGGCCACTCGATGCTTGCCATCCAGGGCTCCTGGCAGGGAATATGAAAATGAATGTACAAGACACAGTATATACATCGCAGGGGAGCAGAGCATGCCGCCCACTCCCCTGGTTAATAGCTTTTGATCGCATCGGATCTCAGAAGTAAGACCCGGTACGATCAATCCCTCAGCCCCTGTATTACTACCTCCAACATGGAACATACTCTGTGCTATGATGGGGGTAGTAGTACAAGCCCTACAGTAGACTCCCCAGCCGCCCCCAGGCTTCCACGTGGGGGAACTACTACCATCATGGAAATAAATCTGTTCCATGATGGGAGTAGTAGTAGTCCCGACTCCAGGAGTCTGTAGGCGGCTGACTTTTAATACTAACGGATGAAATATTAATGCAAAAGGATGCCACTAAATGGCATCCCTTTGCATCAGTTTGCATCCGTTAGTAGTATGGTCCGTTTAGGAAGCATTGACGGAAGAAAATCGGGACGGGAGACAAAGGCCATGTGAACCTAGCCTTAGCCGCCTGATTTCCATGTCTTTGTGCATTAGAGAAATGTAAATGAACTGTTATGTTATGTCATCGTTTTTTTAGGATCCGTACAAAATGCAGATGTGAACGAGCCTTAATCTTGCAACTTTTAAAATTGTAAAATATTGTCGTATATAAATCTTTTATACATTTTTAAATTTTTTGGGGAATATGATGTGACAAAAACAGCAATTTTGGACTTTTTATTTTCACGCTTACGCCGTTTACCATACAGGATGTTTAACATTATATTTTAATAGTTCGGACATTTATGCACGCAGTGATGCCAAATATGTTTATCATTTTTTTTATTTTTTTTTACGCTTTTTATTGGGGAGAGTATTTTTCAAAATTTTTTTACAGTTTTTTTTTTTTTTACATTCTTCTACTTTTTTTATACTTTAATAGTCCCCATAGGGGACTATTTATATCAATCATTCGATTGCTAATACTGTTCAGTGCTATGCACATAGCACTGACCAGTGTTATCGGTATCTTCTGCTCTGGTCTGCTCGATCTCAGACCAGAACAGAAGACCCCAGGAGATGGCCGGAGGCAGGTGAGGGGACCTCCAACCGCCATTACAGATGATCGGATCCCTGAGGCAGTGCTGCGGGCGATACGATCATCCATATTAAGTGCCGCAGATGCCGTGATCTGTATTGATCACAGCATCTGAGGGGTTAATGGCGGACATCAGTGTGGACCACCATTACTGGCTGATAGCAGTCAGGACCTGCCGCGCATGACGCAAGCACCGGACCGGTGCTCGCTGTCATGTCCATGACGTAAACGCATGTTATGGTGCGTTAAGTACCACCGCACCATGACGTACATTTACGTCCAATGTCGTTAAGGGATTAAAGGAGTACTGTAGCCATAGAACACTTATCAACTATCGGATAGGGGAAAAGTGTTCTATGGCTGCAGTACTCCTTTCCTAATCTGCCTGAAACCCAAACTGTCTGAGTTTTCCCCCAGCAACCAATCAGAGTTTAGCTTTCATTTGACCAGAGCTCGTTAATATATAAAACCTAAGCTGTGATTGGTTGCTCGCGGAAACCCAGACAGTTTGGGTTTCAGGCAAATTGATACATTGCGGCCTATGTGCTTTTTTTGTGGAACTCAAAAGTGTGGACAACCAAATGAATACAGGTCTCACAGGTTGCTTACTTATACCACAAATGTTTTGTAGTATTAAAGGAGAACTATTGTGAAAAAAATGTATCCCCTATCCAAAATATAGGGGATTTAAGTTTTATGTATGTCTGTTGGAGAGCTGGAGATAGCCAAATGCTGGATCTCCAGCTCTCCCATAGAGATACATGGAGGGGGCGTGTCTGCCGCAGCTTCATGTGGGGGTCCACCTGACCCATTCCGGGGGAGAGCAGGGATCGAAAATAAGAAATCGATCAATCCAGATAAATTTTAGGTGGCCGGGGAGTATCCGACCACTGAGATGGAGGGCGCGTGTAGGCGGTGGCCGCCTGTCATCTGACACAAAGCGGAGTTTGCTTTGTTAATCGGATTACAGGTTGCCGCCCTGGAGATTGCGGGGGGGGGGGGGGGGGTCCAGTGGCCAGACCCCCCCCCCCCCCCCCCCCCCCACGATCAGACATGTTATCCCCTATTCTTTGGATTGGGGATTACATGCACATTGTACAGAGGGCATTGTACAATAATTGTACAGTACTGATGTAGAGAGGACAAAGGAAGAGATTTCTTGAATTTTAAGAAGTGATGATAAAGATCTTAAGCTATCTGTATTTTACCAACCAAGAGCTTAGAAAGAAGGGAAGAGAGAGAGAGAGCACCATTTGTTAATGCACTACCTGTCCTGTATAACCAGGACTAAGTATAAATGAGTGCTTAATAATTTATTCAATGTAGATCTTATTTACCTGAAAGTCCTTTTTATTTAGGCCACTTTTACACATATATAGGACATCTCATAAGCACAACTTCTGGTCCAACAACTGGTCTCAAGACCCCAATCATAGATCATCAAGATGTCTTGAGTCCAGGTCACTAGGCTCACAGGTGGGCTGGGACTTACTTCCATTTTACATTCATGTTAAAGCAGCCTACAGGTATGTCCACACGATGAAATGTCCGTGTGGAATTCAGCAGGAATATTCAGCATGAACTTTATGATGCAGCAGAGTACCATTGATTTCAATAGGCTTCTGCTACACTGTGCATGGTGCACAAATCTGGCAAACCTATTATGCATTGGTTTGGGGGGGGGGGGGGTGATAATAGAGGGCTTTATTGGGCGGTTCCACTTGTGACGGTTCCACGGTACATAACGGTATTAAACCCCCCCACACACACATTTTTGTAACTTGTGGCGGTTCCACGGTATATAACAGTATTAACCAATCCCCCCCCCCAAAAAAAATTTTTTTTTTATTGTTAGCCCAGCACTGCGCTGTCCCCATCGGGGTACTACTCACGTCACCCGCAAGCGCTGCCCTCCTCGTCCTCCTGTTTGTTGCGGCCGCTGACGCTGCCTCTCTATAGCTGTATCCCTATGCCCGGGCTGCAAAAGGTAAACAAAAATAAACTTTAACGCATGTTCCTACGTTGGCCTTACGCTCTTCCTGGGGACGTGAACGTCGGACACCCGTCAGCCTATCACCGGCTTCTTACATGACAGTGGGCTCAACCTATCACCGGCCGAGGAGGAACATCGCTGCGACCGGTAATAGGGTGACGGCTTTCCGACATTCCATTCTAGTCCGGACCGACGGGGAAGGTGAGTTAAAGTTTATTTTGTTTACGTTTTGCAGCCCGGGCATAGGGATACAGTATTGAGCAGTGGTCTTCAACCTGCGGACCTAGAGATGTTGCAAAACTACAACTCCCAGCATGCCCGGACAGCCAATGGCTGTCCGGGCATGCTGGGAGTTGTAGTTTTGCAACATCTAGAGGTTGAAGACCACTGGTATAGAGTGTCAGCGCCGGCAGACGCAACAAACAGGAGGACGAGGAGGGTAGCGTTTGCGGGTGATACGTGAGTATTTATCCCGATGGGGACAGAACATCGCTGAGCTAATAATTAATTGGGGGGGGGAGGCAGGACAGCGCTCGCGGGTCACATATGATTAGTTCCCCCATGTGGGGACAGCGCAGCACTGGGCTGACAATTCATTCGTTCCTGAGGGGGAAGGGCCAAACCGGTATTGCGGTATGGGTTAAAATTCATATCGTGCCGCACAAAAATTTTGGTATTCTGTATGAACCGGTATACTGCCCAGCCCTATGTGAGTATTATACTGACATTCAGCCTGTGCAATTCAGCCTATGGCTGGACTTTACAGGCTGCTGTACTAAGCAGACAGGAGGCCATCAGCTAGGAATAAAATGGAAAAAATGGGACTTCCCGGATGGCGCCTTCCCAGATAGAAAACTTGCCACGGTATGTTTAAAATGGCAATTTATTAGAAATACAGATGCAACTTAAAAGTTTCGAACCCGGACCGGGTTCTTCATCAGGCAATGTGTGTTACAGGAATGGAAACCCGCCAACTTAAATGTACAGGCATTGGATTGCTGCCGGGTCACAAGGTCATACATACAAGCATTTTTCATGTTAAAGGAAAACATAAAATAAAAAATAGTAGTGAAGGACATAATAAAACAAAAATTATATCAGTGTATTTAAAATTACAAAAATGGTAAACTTGGTATGGGGATGATGGTTTAAGGACTTTTCTGCTTTTTTGCAGTCCTGGAGACCCCAACTTCTTTGCCCACTGTTTTGAAATCAACCACATTTGAATTCCCATGAATGGAATTCTATGGATCTAGCTCTTTTCATAATTCATGTATTGGATGGTAGTTATTTATCCTGTGTATGAAATGCCATCTTCTTACAGTATTCGCAAGGCATCCATTTGCTATATTATTCTGCATTGCAAGCCAGGGCTGTTGCGCATCGCAGACCGGGATCCCTTGGGGGGAGCGCATTACCGGCTACTAGTAGGTACTTTAATCTCACACTAGATGATTAAACTGTGTGCCGACTAGTTTTCTTGTAATGCTCGCAGGGATCCATTTGATTTTGATTTTATAAGGTTATTTTTAATTGTCAGCTAGGACTGGTACGCACAGGGCACCAGGTTAATTCGCATGGAGCGCACTTCACGGCTTCTAATAGATATTAGATAACACAAACTGGGTGAGTATATATAACTACAATTCACAACAATTTAACCCCCAAATGGGAGTTAAATAAAGCCTCTATACAAATATGTGTTAAAAAAAATAAAAACAACCTTTATTCAATATGGGGTAATGGTGAATCAAAAAATAAAAACACTTAAAAACACTACCCCAATCACATCAGATTTATAATGTGTGTTTAAAACGATAGTCCCTATGTAAACGGTGCACCATATTACTGGTGCCCAATAGGAAGGTGTAAATCTGTACACTCCGCTCTATTATGACTGGCTGACCCAATTATTGTGGGCTCCAAATTCTGTAAGAAGTCAATGCTCAGTGGATATTGAGTATAGGGTTATCTAGTCATTTCTATGCATCCCCAATACTAATAAGTATTGCACTGTTCCTGCTGTGCACCGCAGGACTGGTGCTTATTGTTTTGTCAGTTTTTCTTGCATTTTTTTGTAGCGTTTTTGCTGGGGTTTGGAAACTTTTTGTTGTTTTATTTTTCTTTGAAATTTAGATACGTGAATGCGGAGGACTATGTCAGATTTGGTGGATTGCGACGATGAACAGCGTTTTTTTATGTCAATAAAAGGGTTAACGAGGGCTCTGGGGGAGTGTTTTT
This sequence comes from Hyla sarda, assembly GCF_029499605.1. Lineage (NCBI taxonomy): Eukaryota > Metazoa > Chordata > Amphibia > Anura > Hylidae > Hyla > Hyla sarda. The sequence goes on from NC_079196.1 coordinate 151,812,859, forward strand.
TTTAAATAACATTTTTTTTTCAATGTGTTGTGGTTTTTATAATTGGCTTTTCAGGCTTAGTAGTGGAAGCCATCTTGTAGACAGAATCCATTACTAAGCTGGGGCTTAGCGTTAGCACCCAAAACAGCTAGCACTAACCTCCAAATATTACCCTGGTACCCACCGCCACAGGGGTGCCAGGAAGAGCCGGTACCAACAGGCCCGGAGCATCAAAAATGGCGCTCCTGGGCCTAGGTGGTAACAGGCTGGCGTTATTTAGGCTGGGGAGGGCCAGTAACAATGGTCCTTGCCCACCCTGGTAACGTCAGGCTGTTGCTGCTTGGTTGGTATCTGGCTGATACTGAAAAAATTAGGGAACCACACACGTTTTTATTTATTTATTTATAGAAAAAAAAAACGCATAGGGTTCCCCCTATTTTCAGTATCAGCCAGATACCAACCAAGCAGCAACAGCCTGACATTACCAGTGTGGGCGACGACCATTGTTACTGGCCCTCCCCAGCCTAAATAACGCCAACCTGTTACCTCCTAGGTGCAGGAGCACCATTTTTGAAGCTCTGGGCTGGTTGGTACCAGCTCTTCCCGGCACCCCTGTGGCAGTGGTTACCGGGGTAATAATTGGGGGTTAGCGCCAGCTGTTTTTGGGGCTAACGCTAACCCTGGCATAGTAATGGATTCCGTCTATAAGACGGCTTCCACTACTAACCCTGAAAATTCAATTAAAAAAAACACGGACACATTGAAAAAAAAATGTATTTAAAAAAACGCTCCCCCACAGCCCTCGTTAACCATTTTATTGAAATTAAAAAAAAATGCTGGTCATCGTCGCAGTCCACCGAATCCGACGTTGTCCTCCACATTCACGTATCTGAAATGAGAAGAAAAGAAAAACAAGAAATATGGGTTAGTAAATTTTTTGTGCTCTCCCCTGGGAAGAGCGCACATAATGCAGCGTGTTCCTAAAAAGGGAGCCTCCATTTGTTGCTAAACTACAACTCCCATCATGGGGGCTGTAGTTAAGCAACAGCTGGAGGCACACTGGTTGTGAGCGTTTGTTACTTAACTCCGTGTTTTCCAACCCGTGCGCCTCCAGCTGTTTGAAAGCTACAACTCCCAGCATGCACGGTTTGTCAGTGCATGCTGGGAGTTATAGTCTTGCAACAGCTGGGGGCGCATAGGTAGGGAAACACTGAGTTAGGAAACAGAAAATGTTTCTCAACCAGTGTGCCTCCAGTTGTTGCAAAACTACAACTCCCAGCATGCCCAGACAGCCGAAGGGCATGCTGAGAGTTGTAGTTTTGCAACAACTGGAGGAGAACAGTTTGGAGACCACTGTAGTGGTGTCCAAACTGTTGCCCTCCAGATGTTGCAAAACTACAACTCTCAGCATGCTCAGACTGCCAAGGCATGCTGGGAATTGTAGTTCGACAACATCTGAAGGGCCAGATGTTACAGAACTACAACTCCCAGCATGCCCGTACTGTCTGGGCATGCTGGGAGTTGTAGTTTTGCAACATTTGGAAGAGCACAGATTGGAGACCACTGCACAGTGGTCTCCAAACTGCGGTCCTCCAGATGTTGCAAAACTACAACTCCCAGCATGCCCAGACAGCCAAAGGCTGTCTGGGCATGCTGGGAGTTGTAGTTTTGAACCTACCAGCAAGGCTGGGGCAAGGACTTTTGGCACCGTAGGCAAAAGATTATTTTGCCGCCCCCTTGACCCCACACATTGGCTCCGCCCTTTGACACGCCCAACCTTACTACTGGGGTGACACACTGTAACAAACCCCCTCCTCATGTAATCTCCATACTACAGGGGTGACACACTGTAACAAACCTCCTCCTCATGTAATCTCCTTACTACTTGGGTGACACACTGTAACAAACCTCCTCCTCATGTAATCACCTTACTACTGGGGTGACACACTTTAACAAACCTCTTCTCATGTAATCTCTTTACTACTGGGGTGACACACTGTAACAAACCTCCTCCTTATGTAATCTCCTTACTACTGGGGTGACACATTGTAACAAACCTCCTCCTCATGTAATCTCCTTACTACTGGGGTGACACACTGTAACAAACCTCCTCCTCATGTAAATCTCCTTACTACTGGGGTGACACACTGTAACAAACCTCCTCCTCATGTAATCTCCTTACTACTGGGGTGACACACTGTTTAGCAGACAGTGTAACAGTATTAGATAGAGACAGTATCACACATTATAGGATTAGATACAGGGGCTCAGCAACCAGTATCAGACATAGGGGGATTAGATACACAGCTCAGCAGACAATATCAAACATAAAGGGATTAAATACACAGCTCAAATCACACATCGGGATTAGATACAGGGGCTCAGCAACAGTATCACACATGGGGAGATTAGATACAGGGTCTCAGCAAACAGTATCACACATGGGAGGATTAGATACACTGCTCATCAGACAGATCACACATGGGAGGATTAGATACACAGCTCATCAAACAGATCACACATGGGGGAATTAGATATAGGGGCTCAACAAACAGTATCACACATGGGAGGATTAGATACACAGCTCATCAAACAGATCACACAAGGGGGATTAGATACACAGCTCAAACAGTATCACTAATGGGGGGTTTAGATACGCAGTTTAGCAGACAGATCACACATGGGGGATTAGATACACAGCTCAGCAAACAGTATCACACATGGGGGGTTTAGATACACAGGCTAGCAGACAGATCACACATGGGGGGATTAGATACACAGGTCATTAGACAGATCACACACTGGGGGATTAGATACACATTTTAGCAGACAGATCACACATGGGGGGATTAGATACACAGCTCATTAGACAGATCACATACTGGGGGATTAGATACACATTTTAGCAGACAGATCACACATGAAAGGAGCCTCACCAGGTCAGTGTCTCTTCCCTGTCCGGCTGAGTCTCTGAGGACAGGAATGGCCGATATTTGTGACTGACCTTTTCACCCTGATTTGAAGACACTGTCGCGCAGCAGCTGAGGCAGAGAGAGGCACTTCGGGGGAGGGAGCAGTGCTCCTCGTCAGGATGAAGTAAGCAAAACAGCAGCCGCAATGTAGTTTTGGGGGGGGGGGGGGTTGGGTGGGTGAGGCAGGTGGTACTGAATCTCACAGTGCTTCTCCAGCAACATGAGGGGTGGGGCGGGGGATGTTGTGGGATGGGGGGTGCTGTCACAGACAATTTTTTCTTGCAGCTCCTCCAGCAAGACGAGACTGAGGGGAGGGCGTGTATGTTGTCAGTGCAGCGCTGCATGCCGCCCTCCTCCAACATGGGGTGGGGGTGGTGCTATTAGGGATGCGGCTGGATGGCTGAAAAGCTAGGTTTGCTGTGACAGGCAGAGCGGCGCCCCCTCAAGAGGCCGCTCTAGGCGATTGCCTAGTTTGCGTATAGGCAGAGCCGGCCCTGACTACCAGAAGCAGCAGTGAAGAGCTTCACTGCTGCCTCTGATGCAGACAGATCCTGCGCAATCCGCCATCAACATATGCAATGCGGATCGCAGAAGATCTCCAGAATGATCTGCTGCAATCCGCCGGTGGTACATGCGTCTACATCGCGCTGCCACCGGCTTCTATATACAATGTAATAATTCATAATCCCGGGAGCTCTGATTGGTAGATAGCTATTGACCAATCAGAGCTCCCGTGTCCCGGCGGCGGGGATTATGAATTATGATAGTGTATATAGAAGCCGGTGACAGCACAGTGTAGCGCTTGCGATCTGCACCTCAGCCCCAGGACTACAACTCCCATCATGGGCAGAGTCTGTCCCATGATGGGAGTAGCAGTCCTTACTGTGCCAAATCCACTCTTTGGAAAATAGAATCGATGATTTAGAGCAGTGGTCTTCAACCTGCTGACCTCCAGATGATGCAAAACTACAACTCCCAGCATGCCCGGACAGCCATTGGCTGTCCGGGCATGCTGAGAGTTGTAGTTTTGCAACATCTGGAGGTCCGCAGGTTGAAGACCACAGATTTAGAGCATCTTGCTACCTTAAGTCCAAGATGGCTTATATTTGCGCAAAAAAACAGCTCTTGCGGCCAAATTTTTGGTGTAAAGGAAAAGTACGCAGTTAATAAATCCATGCGTACTATAGATGTCACTCCAAGGTACCCCGATTCAGCCACATCTGGAGGACATGCTCTACCAAAACGTGCGCAAAAAAAGGGCTTGCGCAAAATTTTGCGCAAAAAAATACGCACAAAACAGGGGTAAAATCTTTGATACATGTCCCCCAATATCCACTGAGCATTGACTTCTTACAGACTGGTTTGGAGCCCACAATAATTGGGTCAGCCAGTCATAATAGAGCAGAGTGTACAGATTTACACCTTCCTATTGGGCACCAGTAATATGGTGCACCGTTTACATAGGGACTATCGTTTTAAACACACATTATAAATCTGATGTGATTGGGGTCCTGTTTTTAAGTGTTTTTTTTCTTTATTCCCCTCTACCCCATATTGAATAAAGGTTGTTCTTATTTTTTTTTAACACATATTTGTATAGAGGCTTTAGTTAACTCCCTTTTGGGGATTACATTGTTGTGAATTGTTGGTACCTCTTTTTGTGTTCAGTGGCCTCTGTTGATTATATATATATAACTACAGTGACTCCCCGACCTACGATGGGCCCCAGCATACGATAATTTCAACATACGATGGCCTCTCAGAGGCCATCGCATGTTGAAGGCAGCATCAGCATACAATGTCCCCAGCGCTCCAGACCGTTCTCTTCAGGATCCCCTGCATCGCCGTCGCTCTCCTTCGTCGTCATCATGTCACTGCGCAGCGACATGATGACGGCGATGAAGAGCGGTGATCCCAGGCAGGAGAGATGGTCCAGAGCGGCGGGGACAGGTGAGTATAACTTCAGGTGAGTTCACCATGACCACCTCCTCCGGGAGAGAATTCCACAGTCTCACTGCTCTTAAAGTAAGTAAAGAACCCCCGTCTGTGCTGGTGTAGAAACCTTATTTCCTCTAGGCGTAGAGGATGCCCCGTTGTTATTTATACAGTCCTGGGTATAAATAGATCATGGGAAAGATCTCTGTACAGTCCCCTGATATATTTATACATAGTTATTAGGTCTCCCCTAAGCCTTCTTTTTTCTAAACTGAATAACCCTAATTCTGATAATCTTTCTGGGTACTGTAGTCCTCCCATTCCCCGTATTACTCTGGTTGCCCGTCTTTGAACCCTCTCCAGCTCCACAATATCTTTCTTGTACACTGGTGCTCAGTACTATACACAGTATCCATGTGTGGTCTGACTAGTGATTAGTACAGCGGTAGAATTATTTCCTTGTCATGAGCATCTAAAGCCCCTATTGATGCACCCCATGATTTTATTAGCCTTGGAAGCAGCTACTCAAAACTGGTCACTACAGCTAAATTTACTGTTAACTAAGACTCCTAAGTCCTTTTCCACGTCAGTCGTCCCAAGTGTTCTCCCATTTAATACATAATCCCAGCCCGGATTTTTCTTCCCCATGTGCATTACCTTACATTTATCAGTCAATCCGTAGAAGAAGAAAATGGCAGCACTCACCAGGTTAGTTGCAGAAAATCTTCTTTATTATAAAGTGTAGTGTTGAGCGGCATAGGCCATATTCGAATTCGCGAATATTCGCGAATATATGGACGAATATTCGTCATATATTCGCGAATATTCGCATATTCGTTATATTCCCGTTTTATTTTCGCATATGCGAAACATTCGCGTATGCGAAAATTAACATATGTGAAAATTAGCATATACAAAATTAACATACACGAAAATTCGCATATACGAAAATTAGCATATGCTAATTTTCGCATATGCGATTTTCTGCACGCCAGTCTCACACAGTAGTATTACAACCTTCTTTACACCACACAAGCTGGAAGCAGAGAGGGGTGATCACTGTGATGTGTACTGTGAAGAAAAAAAAAATGAAAAAAAAAATAAAAGCGAATATTCGTAATTACGAATATATAGCGCTATATTCGCGAAATTCGCGAATTCGCGAATATGCGATATTCGCGAATAATATTCGAATTGCGAATATTCGTGAGCAACACTAATAAAGTGCAGAAACACATCCAGTGCAGCCGGACAAGGACGCCAAACTACGTTCAAAGAGATGGGTAACAGCTGTTGCGCATGCATATAGCACGCTTCATCAGACCCTGCCTCTTCTCTGCTCAGTGCGTACCTAAATACTCTCCAGGTGTGACGTCGGCAGAGGTAAGCTCACAGATAAAAACAAAATGTGTAGTGACATTAAAAAACACAAATCTGTAAAGCTAAAAACAATCACAGGAATACACTGTAGTCGAGTCTGTCATTTAAACCCAAGTTTCCTTGTGCGTCGGTTCTTAAGATCCAGAACGTAGTTTGGCATCCGTGTCCGGCTGCACTGGATGTGTTTCTGCACTTTATAATAAAGAAGATTTTCTGCAACTAACCTGGTGAGTGCTGCCATTTTCTTCTTCTACGGATTTTGTCTGCTTACTGCCTTTTCCATTGTGGTCCAGCACCCCTACTCTGAGTTGCCCCGGGAGTTCTCTGTAGGAACTGTGTTTGCTTGATCTTGTGCATAGCGAATTATCTCGCACGTGTGTGTATTCCAAGAGGCTTGGTGCCAATCGCTGTATCTCTTTTACCATTGCTTTGTTATTGCTTTTCCTGCATGGATTTGAGCACAAGCCAAATATAGACACACCGTTAATATGCAGCAAGATATGGAATCGGATGATTCATCGAACAGTGTCCAAGAGATGCCGGACTGTGCAATAAGTGCCGGACGAGCGGACGCCAACTCGTTCTTTTCACAGTGCAATACTAAAGATCTGCTACAAGTACTAAGTATTAAGACGTTGGAGCATAAAGTTATGGCACTTGCAGAGTAAGAGACACGTAGTTTCTGGACTGTTGAATCCTTAAAGTCCTACAGTGAGTGTGAACAAGCACCTAGAGGGCTCCGTAACTTTAAGGAGCCCTCTCAGTTCACAGATGACTCTGTGTTTCTTGATGAATGGCTACAAATACATCAAGCCTATTCCATGAGTATGCTACGACTGCTTTTGAAAAGAAACAAAAAATAATATAGCCTTATAGCTGAAGAATTGCTAAAAACAAAAACTGAACTACGTACCAGAATGACAGAGGAAAAATTTTCCATCTTCACAAAGAAACTGGAAAAGAAAATTGGGACTTTACAATCTGTCATTAAAGATCAGAAAAAATATACATTTATACGCGACATGACTGATTACGGTCTTACTAGAGTCTTTTCTTTTGGTTCCACGAAGCGTCAGAGCCCTAAATGGGTAAAAGGCAAGAAAAAATGTTTTACTGACTATGGTACAACTGACTCAGAATCAAGTGGGAATGAGGAATCTACTGGAGTATTTACCACAAGCAAATCCCACACTGAGAATGAATCTAGTCTTCCTTCTACTGCTAATAGACCGAGTCACCCTTTAGGAGACGGACGAGAAGAGGCTATGGGAAGAATAGGAAACTTAAAAAAAGAGGACTTCTACAAGAAGAAAACAACAGATCCTCAAAACGCAAGAAGGTGTCCTGGAACAAGTGAATGAGGACTTAGAAGGATGTACGGTCATTAATTTAACTGACCACACCTTCGATATGGACACCCTCTCCCTCCTCAGGAAGGGGTTAAATTTTTGTGTCACTGAGGATATTGATATGGTGGACTTTGAGATCGATCTATTCAGGTCTATAAGAAAGCTTAACTTAAGAAAAATATTCTCCAATAAAGATACAGTTACTAATAGATCAGAGGGAGAATTACCGATCACCATAGGCCCCCTGGGGTTCAGTACTCTCAATGAAGCCTCAATGATTGATTTGGAATGTCTTGATAACCTGATTGATTTATTAGGTGATAATTCTGATTAGGGCTGGGCGGTATGACCTAATATGTGTATCACAGTATTTTTTTAAACTTTTTTTTTACGGCGGTTCCACGGTATATAACGATATTTTCTCACACACACCCCCAAAATCATGTGACCCGCCAGCGCTGTTCTGTCGCCCCAACCCCCCCCCTCACCCCAATCATGTGAACCGTGCGCGGTGTTCGGCTCCCCCCCCCCCCAAAATCATGTGACCCGCCAGCACTGTTCTGCACCCCCCAATTAATGATCAGCCCAGCGGGGTACTACTCACAGATGTCAAGCACTGGGCTCCTCCTCTTTGTTGGAACTCACTGTACGCCAGTGATTTCCAACCTGCGGACCTCCAGTTGTTGCAAAACTGCAACTCCAGTTGGCTGTCCGGGCATGCTGGGAGTTGTAGTTTTGCAACAGCTGGAGGTCCGCAGGTTTGAGACGACTGCTGTATGCTGTATACCTATGCCTGGGCTGCAAAAGATACAGAAAGTAAACTTTTAACTCACCCACCTCGGCCGCACGCAGGGGACTGGAACGTGGAGAGCCGTCAGCCTATCACCAGCCGGAGCGATGCCCCACCCCGGCCAGTGATAGGCTGAGCCCATTGTCATGTAAGATGCCGGCTGTATCTTTTGCAGCCCGGGCATAGCTATACAGCGTACAGCAGTGGTCTCAAACCTGCGGACCTCCAGCTGTTGCAAAACTACAACTCCCAGCATGCCCCGACAGCCGTTGGCTGTCCGGGCATGCTGGGAGTTGTCGTTTTGCAACATCTGGAGGTCTGCAGGTTGGACACCACTGGCGTTCCAGCGCCCGGCGGCCCCAACTAAGAGGAGGGCAGTGCTTGACATCTGTGAGAAGTACCTCGCTGGGCTGATCCTTAATTGGGGGGAGCAGAACAGTGCTGGCGGGTAAACATAGGATTAGTTCCCCGATGTGTGGACAGCGCTGCGCTGATAATACATTCCCGAGGGGGAGGGGCCCGACCGGTATTGCGGTATGGGGGAAAATTCATATCATGCAGCCCAAAAAATTCGGTATGAACCGGTATACCGCCCAGCCCTAATTCTGATACTTCTCCAGTCGAAAACCTGGAGATACAGGAATTCATGGGCGGAGTTAAGTCCACTTTCTGCCCTCCGGTGTCTCCGGGAAGTTATTTAGATCTCTTCCATACTAAAGTATTGGAAGATGTAAAATCTCTCATGCCCCTAAAAGCCTCTGCCAATCTCACAATGGGTGAACGTTGAGCGCTTGATACTTTAAAACAGAGAGACGATATTGTGATTAAGAAGTCCGACAAGGGCGGAAACACAGTTATCATGAGTACTGCTTACTATATAGCTGAGGCTAAGCGTCAACTGGGCGATGAAAAAACCTATGTGAAATTGGCAGAAAATCCTACCCCTAAAATTGGAGGCGAAGAAGGAAAATTTGACCCTTACAAAGGCGCTGCTACTTCCAAAGTAACATGGATGCCAACCAGAGATATTGGTAAAAACACCGGAGTGGTTTATTAAAGCATAAGAGGACAATGAAGTACACAGATGACGCATTTCGGGGGAGCCACCCCCTTCCTCAGATCTGAGGAAGGGTTTGGCTTCCCCAAAACGCATCATCTGTGTACTTCATTGTCCTCTTATGCTCTAATAAACCACTCCGGTGTTTTTACCAATACCACTGGTTGGCATCCACGTTAATTTGGAACTAGCAGTGCCTTTGTAAGGGTAAAATTTTCCTTCTTCCCCTCCACTTCTATCAGGATCGGATCATTCCCTTCCCTGGGACCCAGGCTCAGCAGCAGTTCCAGCCTTTCTGTCACCCACGGTGTGGGTTATATGCAAATATATTATTCGCTCAAGGTGAGCGGCCATTACCTAGGGGCAAGTCCTGCCCGTTCACTGGTACTTTGTTCTAATTTGCTATCCCTGTTTAGTGGTAACGCACAAGGCGCCTGTGTCGGTCTTTCTTTTTTCTTTTCCACTCTCAGGTATACCCTTAAAATTAAGTCTCGTTTACAAAGCTTCCTGCGGTACTATGTGGACAAAGGAGTATTGTCAAAAAGTAAAGCAGAAAAGCTTTTACCCCCCTTTCCCAGTTACCCATGATGGTATTTCCTGCCGAAGGTTCATAATACCTTGGTCTCCCCCCCGGGACGACCTATCTTCTCGGGGTGCGGATCGATCACGGAGCCTCTGTCCAAATATTTGGACTGGCTCCTTAGACCCCTTTTGCAGGAGATACCATCGTCGGTAAAAGACACCAATCAATTTTTAGGATGTCTGGATGAGATATACTGGCCAGAAAAAGTTTTCCTAGGGTCTATAGACATCCTTATATACCAGTATTCCACAGGAGCTAGGAGTAGATATGATTAGAGACATCTTATCTAAAACAGGGCGTAGTGAGAATTTCATCAACTTTGTTTGCAACGGTCTATTACTGATATTACAGAATAATGCATTCCAATTTGATAATGAGTGGTTCAGGCAAATCGGGGGTGTGGCCATGGGCACCCCCGTGGCATGTACTTTTGCCAACTTATATGTGGCAGCTTTTGAGAGACTTTTCGTCTTCAGTCACAATAATCCCTTCCTTGTGGCCAATGAGGTGCTATCTCAGGTTTGTGGACGACGTGTTCATAGCCTGGGATGGCACCTCATTGTCCTTTTCGGATTTTGTCTCCCACTTAAATGTCACCAATAATATGAACTTAAGGTTCACTTCAAAAACTGATGAGGAAAAATTTGAATTTCACGATTTCTTTGTGCAGCTAGACAATGGAAGACTCGTGACATCAGGTTTCAGAAAGCCTACAGCTTTTAATTCTCTCCTTCACTTCGCCAGCTACCATCCCGAACATGGTAAGCGTGCAGTCCCTTACGGACAATTTTTACGGCTACGCCGCGTTAATAATTCAGATGATGGTTTTTTTAAACAAGCTGGCGAACTGAAGGAGAGACTTCTAGCTAGAAATTACACAAAAGTCATTCTGGATGAAGCATTAACACGAGCATTTAATCAAGATAGATCCGCTCTTCTACATAATAACAAGAAAAAACAAAAAAACACCAAAGAAAATTTTTTTTGTTTTAATTCAAATTCAGCTCTCTTGCCGATACAGTAAAAAACGCAATTGCCAAAAATTGTTTTTTGATAAAAAATTATCCCGATTTGAACAAAACAGTTCCCCCTAAACCTATGGTAGCCTTCAGAAGGTGTAAAAACTTAAAAGATACCCTTACCTGTAGTTCCTTTAATTCAAATAAGAAAAAAGGCACTAACTGGCTAACAGATATAGGGATAAAAGGGAGCTTTAAATGTGGCACATGTAACTGGTGTTCACATCTGTCATCCGGTAAAGTCTTTTGGATCGGAGGTTGTAAAATCATCCTGAATGATCTTAATACATGTCGTACCCCATGGGTTGTATATGCCATTTCCTGCAAATGTGGGCACTTCTATATAGGAAGCACGAAAAGACCCATGAATGTCAGGTTTCGTGAGCATATTTACTCCCTCCGCTCCAAAAAAGGTGCTCCACGTCTTATAAGTCATCTACAAGAAGTACATAATAGTGATCCAAGTAGTCTAGTCTTTCACGGCATTGAAAGGGTAAACATTAAAGAAGGTCAAGATAGACATAGAGCCCTTCTTCAAGCCGAAGCGTGCTGGATCTTAAGAACCGGCGCACAAGGGAACTTAGGTTTAAATGACAGACTCGACTACAGTGTATTCCTGTGATTGTTTTTAGCTTTACAGATTTGTGTTTTTTAATGTCACTACACATTTTGTTTTTTATCTGTGAGCTTACCTCTGCCGACGTCACACCTAGAGAGTATTTAGGTACGCGCTGAGCAGAGAAGAGGCAGGGTCTAATGAAGTGTGCTATACGCATGCGCAACAGCTGTCACCCATCTCTTTGAACGTAGTTTGGCGTCTGTGTCCGGCTGCACTGGATGTGTTTCTGCACTTTATAATAAAGAAGATTTTCTGCAACTAACCTGGTGAGTGCCGCCATTTTCTTCTTCTACGGATTTTGTCTGCTTACTGCCTTTTCCATTGTGGTCCAGCACCCCTACTCTGAGTTGGTCCGGGAGTTCTCTGTAGGAACTGTGTTTGCTTGATCTTGTGCATAGCGAATTATCTCGCATGTGTGTGTATTCCAAGAGGCTTGGTGCCAATCGCTGTATCTCTTTTGCCATTACATTTATCAGTGTTGAACCTCATCTGCCACTTCCCAGCCCAAACCTCCAACCTATCCAGATCCATTTGTAACAGTTCACTGTCCTCTAATGTGTTTACCGCTTTACAGAGTTTAGTGTCATCTGCAAAGATTGCTACTTTACTATTTAACCCCTCTGCAAGGTCATTAATGAATATATTAAATAGTACAGGACCCAAGACGGACCCCTGTGGTACCCCACTAGTAACAGTCATCCAATCAGAATAAGTACCATTAATAACCACCCTCTGTTTCCTATCATTGAGCCAGTTACTTACCCACTTGCACCCATTCTCCCCCAGCCCAAACCTTCTCATTTAATGTGGAACCGTATCAAATGCTTTGGAAAAATCCAGATATACCACATCCAGCGATTCCCCCTGGTCCTGTCTGGAGCTCACTTCCTCGTAAAAGCTGATCAATATTATTAATTTTTACTGAAGTAGAAGGCCATGGATAAGATGCATTCTATAGCGGGCTAATGTTTTTCTGCAGCGCTGGAGGGTCACACATTTGGGAGCCCACCTGTCGGCGTATTGGATTTCTTCTTTTTATTGTGGATTGGGTTTGTCAGAGCATTGAGGTCCCATCTAACCTTGACTTCCAACACATGGGGTTTTCTTTACTTTGGGTTTAGGCTTTTTTTTTTATTTAGGCTTTTTTTTTTTTGTGTGCATAAAAAATATATAAAAAAGGAAGGAATGTATATGTGTATATATATATATATATATATATATATATATATATATATATATATAATATAAAAGGAAGTGTACAAGTAAAAAAATTATGAACATTATTAAAATGTTGGAAAAAGCTTAATATATAATTAAAGTATACTGACAAGATGGAAAATAGACAAAAAATAGACTTAGATACTTTTGGCTTAATACTATAACCCATATTAGGGAATTACTGGACTTAGAGAATGATAAAGCATGTATATACCGGATATTATTAATATTATTATGAAGGGTTCTTAATATATTATACAAGTGTTTAGGAGTGTTTAAAACATGTTAATAATGATTTATATAAAAAGGATATATGTATATATATATATATATATATATATATATATATATATATATATATAAAATGTCCACAACTGAGAAGACTGAGAGCAAAGGTGACTTAATTATGGTCTGAACTATTTTATTCAGACCCGAGGGGAGTTTATACATCCAGTAAACCTCACGTTTCTTTAGAAGTTTGAACAGGTTTGAGTTTTTTTCAGTACAGTGATCAATAGGAGTGACTTACATAGGGTCAGCATCAGTAGGATGATTCGAGGAGCAGTGCCTGGATAGCCCGTGGAATAAGAACTGTTTTTTGTCTGTGCTTGTTGATCCTGCAGTGTAGTGGTTGAATCGTCCTACCTATTTATTATAGGCCGCAGCGACAATCTATGAGATGAATCACAAACGATGATTGACAGGTAAGTCTGTGTTTGAGTTGGAATTTTTCTTTCGTAGTGTGTGATGTAATCTCGTTTACATTGTGTTTTATTTCCTTACAGCATCTACACCGTTTTGTTCCACATCTATAGCTCCCCACAGGTGAGCCATCTTTTTTGTTTGTTTGCTTATGTTGTTGGATCTGGCTTGGAGCCAGCAGATTTTTGAGGGTGGGAACTCTCCGAAAGGTGATTTGTGGATGGTCAGGTATTTTCCCTTTAAGATGTCTGTAATTCATCAGAATGTGCCGGTTTTTCTTTAAAGCTTCGCGTATCCTACCTGCAGAATTACTGAAGATTGTAATGAAATAGTTTTTTTGCTTTTGTATTTGTTTATCGAGATTTTCTTTATTAGGGTGCTTTCACACCACGTTTTGTACTTACGTTCCCGAATACGGCTGGGAGGAGGGGGCGGGGCTTAATCGCGGCGCCCGCACTCAGCCGTATTCGGGAACCATATTTAATGCATGTCTATGAGCCGACCGGAGTGAACCGCAGCCTCCGGTCGGCTGCGTTTTCGGCCGCATGCGGTTTCCCGACCGCAGGCAAAAACGTATTCGGGAACCGTAAGTACAAAACGTGGTGTGAAAGCACCCTTAGTTGGTTTTACTGGATTCAGGCACTCCTTCTGTGATTTCTTCTGAGCTTGCTGGAATGCTTGTTTGACAATCAGCTTGGGGTATTTCTTCTCTTTAAAATGATCCTCTAGGGTTTTTGCTACCTGTATGAAGGCCCTGTCCTCTGTACAATTTTTTCGAATTCTTTGGAACTGACTGAAGGGGACATTTTTCAGCCATTGTTTGTAGTGTCCACTATCAAATTCTAAATATCTGTTTACATCAACTTTCTTAAAAAAGTGGAGGTGATAAAAGCCTTGTCATTATGAGAAACACAGAGATCCAGAAAATGAATTTTTTCGCTGCTTGCCTCAAGGGTAAATTTGAGGCCCCAGTTATTATTATTTAACGTTTTCAATAAAATTTCTGATGATTCCTCCGTTCCGTTCCATATAAAAAACAGATCATCTATAACCTCCGGTACAAGACGATGTACCGTATGTTGTTAAAATAGAATTATCTAAAATGAATTGGGACTCGAAGGCACCCATAAATAAATTAGCGTAAGCCGGTGTGACCTACAAGCCCATCGCGGTCCCTTTTCACTGTTGGTAGACCTTTTTGTTGTAGATGAAGAAATTATTACGTAAAATAAACTCCAAACTTTTCACCAAAAAATTATTTTGTACTGGTGGGAGTTTGTCATCTTTTTCCAAGTAGTCTTGTATGCATTTTAAACCAAGATCATGTGAGATGTTTGTGTACAATCCTGTTACATCACAGGTGATTAATTGGTATCCAGGCTTCCACTGTATTTCCATTAATGCCTCAATGAGTTGTGTGGAGTCCCGTAGGTAGCTTGGAAGTCGTAGAACATATGGCTGCAGGAAAAGGTCAATATAGTGTGCTAAATTACTGCTGAGAGAATTAGTATTTGAAATAATGGGACGTCCTGGGGGGTCACTGAGGGATTTATGTATTTTGGGTTGCTGCCTTCTTTTTCATAGTATTCATAGTCTAGAACTACTAGACCCCCTCCTTTATCTGCACAGCGAATGACAATCTCTGAGTGTGTTTGTAACCCTTTTATTGCCATGCTTTCTTTTTTGGTGAGGTGGTTTTTTGTGCATTCAAATGTTTGCATGAGTTCTTGTGAAACCAGCTCATGAAAGACCTCAATGTTTGGACATTTTGGATGGGTTGGGTAAAATGAGGATGGTAATTTCACTGCCTGGTGAATTATTCCATTTTCTCCTCCGTTGTCATCCAAAAGATTTTGTTCTGTTCCTGTATTTTCTTTAATGGCAAAGAATCTCTGTAAGGTTAGTTTTCTGATGAACCTGTTAAGATCCCCAAAAAAGTTGAAAATCATCGCCTTTGTGAATGGGGCAGAAGGAGAGACCTTTTTCTAATAGTGATGTTTCATATGGGGTAAGAGGATATTTTGACAGATTAAAGATTTGAATTGACCCCCTGTTGGTGTTATTTATTTTCTCATTTCTTTTTTCTCTCTTTCTTTTTCCACCTTGTTTCCCTCTACGTCTTCTATTTTCCTTTTGTTCTTTCTTTTCTGGAACATTGTCAGAACAGTGGGCTGTTTGCTCGTGCTCACCTCTAAAAAAGATTCACATGGAGTTAAGTCGTTCTTATTCTGTTGCTTCCCATGTGAGATGTGTTGTCTGTAGGTACTCTTTTTTTTTTTTTTTTTTTTTTTTTTTAGGTTGAGAGCTAGGGAACTTCTGTTATCTGTATTGTCAATGATGACAATGTGGTCATCTATCATAAATTCACTCAGTGATGTCCCTGAGGAAGAAATTCCGGAGGTGAAGGCGCCTTATGTATGGATAGATCAAAGTCCAACAAGTCTGATATTCTCAAGATCTGTTTCGCTGGTGTCACATATTGCTGGGTTAGGGGGGAATGCAGGGGTGTGGAAATTTAATAAAAAACTACTTGTCCAGGAGTCCCCCAGCGTGCCATGCTGGATAAACAAATACTTCAAGCATGCTTGAGAAAGGCTACTGAGCAGAAACGTCGCACCTTATACTCTGATGCAATAACGCACCTAATACTCTGAAGCAATAAAGCTTTTTTTAACTGCATTCAACCCGGACCTCATGACTGGTGCTGTGTCCTTGAGAATGGAAGGGTATATATATATATATATATATATATATATATATATATATATATATATATATAAAATTGGTGAAGTGAAATTGAAATAGTAAAAGATAATTTAGCAAATTTGGTGGTTTTCATTTCTACACCATTTACCTTGTGGTTGAGCTAACATGTTATTTTTATACTTTAGGCCGGCCTGATTACAGCAATACCAGATTTGTATAGCTTCCGTCATGTTTTACTAATTAAAAAAAATAAACTGACGTTTTTTTTATTTTTTCCGCATACCAGGCTGTATGAGGGCTAATTTTTTGCACCATAATCTGTTTTTGTATCGGTACCATTTTGGTATTGATCTGACTTTTTCATCGCTTTTTAACTTTTTTTCTAGGCTATTATAAAAATTGCAATTCTGTGGTTTGGTATTTTTTTTTACATATAAAAGTCATTTACCGTATGGGACACATAATGTTATATTTTAATAGTTCGAACAATTATGAACACAGTGATACTAAATATGTTTATTTTGATTATGTTTACATGTTTTTATATAGGAAAATTCGGTGATTTGAACTTTTAACATGGAAAGGAATAACCCTTTAAGGACCAAACCCATTTTCA
This sequence comes from Hyla sarda, assembly GCF_029499605.1. NCBI lineage: Eukaryota > Metazoa > Chordata > Amphibia > Anura > Hylidae > Hyla > Hyla sarda. The sequence goes on from NC_079196.1 coordinate 151,829,784, forward strand.
CCTTAAAGGGGTACTACCGTGGAAAACTTTTTTTTTTTTTTTTAAATCATCTGGGGCCAGAAAGTTAAAAAGATTTGTAAATCACTTCTATTAAAAGATTGTAATCCTTCCAGTACTTTTTAGGGGCTGTATACTAAAGAGAAATCCAAAAAGAAATGCATTTCCTGTGATGTCCTGACCACAGTGCTCTCTGCTGACCTCTGCTGTCCATTTTAGGAACTGGAGAAAATCCCCATAGCAAACATATGCTTCTCTGGACAGTTCCTAAAATGGGCAGCAGAGGTCAGCAGAGAGGACTGTGGTCAGGACATCACAGGAAATGCATTTCTTTTTGGATTTCTCTTTAGTATACAGCCCCTAAAAAGTACTGGAAGGATTAAGATTTTTTAATAGAAGTGATTTACAAATCTGTTTAACTTTCTGGCACCAGTTGATTTAAAAAAAGTTTTCCACGGTAGTACCCCTTTAAGGACCAGAGCGTATTTTGCACACCTGACCACTGTCACTTTAAAGGGGAGGGGGGGGGTACTCCGCCCCAGGACATCTTCTCCCCTATTCAAACATAGGGGATAAGATGTCAGATCGCGGGGGTCCCGCTGCTGGGGACCCCCGGTATCTCAGCTGCAGCACCCCATTATCATTACTGCACAGAGCAAACGCGCTCTGTGCGTAATGATGGGTGATACAGGGGCCGGAGCATTGTGACATCATGGCTACGCCCCCCGCTCCTTTAATACAAGTCAATGACAATGAAAGGAGACGTTATCATTATGGGATACTTCAATCTTCCGGATATAAACTGGAAAACCAAAATAGCTAGTTCTGCCAGGAGTACAGAGTACAGATACTCTAAATTCCCTACTAGGATTATCTCCACAACAAGTGGTTGAGGAGCGAACCCGGAGGTATTCACAAATGGGGATTTGGTATATGAAGTTATTGTAGGCGAAGGCTTGGGATCTAGTGATCACCAGTCATTGTGGTTTAATATAAGAATAGTGAAGGAGTCACACCACACAAAAACAAAAGTTTTAGATTTTAGAAAAAAAGACTTTTCAAAAATGAGATTAGTCATAAATGAGTCCCAATCAGACTGGAACGGATTACATGGAGTCTAGGAGAAATGGGACTACTTAAAAGATGCATTATTGAAGGCAACAGAAAAGGAGATTTTTTAACACTTACCGTAAAATCTCTTTCTCGAAGGATCCATTGGGGGACACAGACAGTGGGTGTATCTTGCTGTCTCTAGGAGGTGACACTATGGCAACAAAAACAGTTGGCTCCTCCCAGCAGGATATACCCGCCTTCAGGCTCTGAGCTAGTCAGTTCAAGTTCCAGAGCAATAGGAGGAGACCAATAGGTCAAAGAAAGAACCAAAGGAAAAAAAAAAAAAGGGCGGGAGCTGTGTCCCCCAATGGATCCTTCGAGAAAGAGATTTTACGGTAAGTGTTAAAAAATCTCCTTTTCTCTATCGGGTCCATTGGAGGACACAGACAGTGGGACGTACCAAAGCCATCCCTTGGGTGGGCAGATAAGTAATCAGGCAGGCGGCCGATCCACAGCACTTTACGCCCCAGACTAGCATCAGCCAATGCGAAGAATGAACCCGGTAAAACTTCGAGAAAGTGTACAAAGACGACCAGGAAGCCGCCTTGCAAATCTGCAAGACCGAGGCCCTATTCTGGAGAGCACAGGATGCCCCCACAGAACGCGTGGAATGAGCCACAACCCTGAAAGGAGGAATCTTCCCCTTACAGCGATAGGCTTCCGAAATGGCGGACCGAATCCACCTAGAAATGGTGGCCTTGGAAGTAGGTTGTCCCTTGCGACGACCTTCCGTAAAGACGAAAAAGGAAACACACTGACGAAACGAAGAAGTGACGGAGATATAAGACCGAACAGCCCAAACAACGTCCAGCTTGTGTAGTAAGCGCTCCTTAGGATGCGAAGGAGCCGGACAAAAAGACGGGAGGACAATGTCCTCATTCAGATGAAAAGCCGAGACCACCTTAGGCAAAAAGGAAGGATCTGGCCGAAAAACGACCTTGTCCTGGTGGATCACCAGAAACGGAGAACGGCAGGAAAGAGCTACTAATTCAGACACCCTCCGGATGGAGGTGATAGCCTCAAGAAACGCCACTTTCCAAGAAAGGAGGCAGAGAGACACCTCTCTGAGGGGCTCAAAGGGTGCACCCTGGAGGGCACTCAGAACCAAGTTGAAGTCCCAAGGGGGAGAAGGTGACCGATAAGGAGGAGCAGCGTGCGCCACTCCTTGCAGGAAAGTCCGGACATGAGAATTAGAAGCGAGGGGCCGCTGGAAAAGAACAGTAAGGGTCGAAACTTGACCTTTAAGGGAACTGAGAGACAATCCCAGCTCCAGCCCCGACTGTAAAAAGGAGAGGAGACGGGGAACTGAGAAGGTCACCGGGGAGAAGTCCTGAGCTTCACACCAACGAAAATAAGACCGACAAGTACGGTGGTAAATTCTAGTGGAGGAGGGCTTACGAGCCTTGAGCATGGTGTGAATGACTTGTGAGGAGAACCCGCGGGCCCTCAAAACCGCGGTCTCAACCGCCACGCTGTCAAATGCAGTGACTGTAAAATGGGGTGGCAACGAGGAACCTGAGAGAGAAGGTCCGGGCGGAGCGGAAGGCGCAGTGGAGCGTCGTCCAGGAGCCTGAGTACGTCGGCATACCACAACCTTCGGGGCCAATCTGGAGCTACCAGAATGGCGGAAACGACCTCTGCCTTGAGCTTCCTCAGCACTCTGGGAAGGAGCGGAAGAAGAGGGAACAGATAAGGCAGAGCGAGCCCCGTCCAAGGAGTCACTAGGGCGTCCACGGCCAAGGCCTGAGGGTCCCGGGACTCGGACACAAACGGAAGAATTTTCCGATTGTGCCGGAACGCGAAGAGGTCCACGTCCGGAAAGCCCCAGAGGTCGCAGAGCTGCGTGAAGACCTCCGGATGAAGAGACCACTCGCCGGGGTCGGGTGCGGACCGACTGAGGATGTCCGCTTCCCAGTTGAGCACTCCTGGAATGTAGATCACCGAAATGGCCGGAACCTTGCTTTCCGCCCAGATGAGAATCTTGGTCACCTCGGCCATGGCTGCCGAGCTGCGAGTGCCGCCTTGTCGATTTATGTACGCCACATCCGTGGCGTTGTCCGACTGGACACGGACAAAACGGGACTGAAGCCGGGACTCCCAAAGAAGAAGACAAGGAAGAATCGCCCATAATTCCAATATGTTTATCGGAAGAAGGGTCTCCTGGGGAGCCCAGAGACCCTGAACCGTCCAATCCCTGAACACACTGCCACTGCCTGACAGGCTGGCATCCGTCGTAACCACCTGCCAATGAAGGGGAAGGAAAGACCGCCCCTGGAGAAGAAGGGGCGAGCGGAGCCACCAGAGCATAGACTGACGGACCCTGGAAGGGAGAGTAATCTGACGATCCAGGGACAGAGGCGACCTGTTCCATCGAGAAGGAATCGCCAGATGGAGGGGGCGGTAATGGAAATGAGCAAAGGGCACCGCCTCCATGGCTGCCACCATCCGACCCAGGACTTCCATACAAGTGCGGATGGAGACTGATACCTGAATCCGCAGGGAGCGGATCCCCTCCCGGAGCACCAGACACTTATCCGGCAGAAGATAAATTTGGGCAGAGACCGTGTCGAAGCGAAACCCCAGAAAGGTTAGAGACTGGGTAGGCCGGAGGACTGACTTGTCCCGATTGACCAGCCAGCCAAAACGAGTCAGAGTGTGGAGAGTGATGACCAGATTCTCCAGAGTCTGGGCTCTGGATGGAGCCCTGATGAGTCGGTCGTCCTGATAGGGTATCACCGAGATGCCTCTCGACCGTAACAGGCCCATCACGGGCGCAAGGACCTTCATAAAGACCCGAGGAGCCGTGGCTAGGCCGAAGGGGAGAGCTACAAATTGAAAGTGCCCCTCCGGAACCGCAAAATGGAGGTACCGATGATGGCCCGGAAATATTGGCACATGGAGGTAGGCATCTTGATGTCCACTGAGGAGAGGAACTCCCCCTGTTCCAGGGACGCCACCACCGAGCGGAGAGATTCCATCCGGAAGTGGCGGATGAGAAGATGACGGTTGAGACACTTGAGGTCTAGTATTGGCCGTACAGAACCGTCCTTCTTGGGGACCAAAAAAGAGATTTGAATAGAAACCCCGAAAACGTTCCTCTCGGGGGACGGGAACAATGACCCCCTGGAGAAGCAGGGACTGGAGAGCCGCACGAAATTGCTTCGCCAGGGGAGGAGACCGGGGGGCCCGGAATCGAAAAAAGTGATCCGTCGGAAGGGAGGCAAATTCGATTCGGTAACCGTTGGATACCACGTCCCTGACCCAAGAGTCCTGAATGTATGAGGTCCAGATGTCTCGGAAAACAAAAGACGACCTCCCACACGCAAGGAAACCGCGGGTGGGGGCCTGACTTCATGCAGAAGTGGGTTTGCGGTTGCCCGATTTGGGCGCAAAATGGCCAGAGCGGTTGGAGTCCGACTTCCAGGACGGGCGTGCCCGAAACGTGTGAGCCATCTTGTCCCTCGAGGGCGCCTGCCCGGACCCCTTGTTGGAGCCAGAGGTCCGAAAGGACCGAAAGGAAAAAGACTTCCTTTGGGAAGTAGGACGAGCCTTATTTTGAGGTAACAAGGAACTCTTAACTCCCGTTGCCTCGGAGATAATCTCATCAAGGTGTTTGCCAAAAAGACGGCCACCTGTAAAGGGAAGCTCAGTGAGAGACCTTTTGGAGGCGGCATCCGCATTCCAAGCCTTAAACCACATAGAGCGGCGGAGGGCTGCTAGATGACCCACAGCAAAGGCAGAACAACGGGCTGCCTGCATGGAAGCTGCACATAAAAAGTCCTCAGCCTTAGTGCAACGGAGAGCCAGAGCAGATAGATCCTCTGGAGGGGGATCCCGCTAAGATATCCTGATGGAGCTGTTGACACCACTCCGACAGGGCCTTGGACACCAATGTTGAAGCGAAGATGGGAAAAAGAAGAGCCAGCTGCTTCAGTAGCGAACTTTGCTAAAGATTCTACTTTTTTGTCCACAGGATCCTTGAAGGCAATGGCATCTGCCAGAGGCAGTGTAGTCGCCTTTGATATCTGGGAGATTGGTGGGTCCACAGAGGGAGGGGAAGCCACCTTAGCGACAAAGTCCTTGTCAAATGGATAACGTTCCTGAGTTGCCTTGACTCCCGGAATCTCTTGTCTGGATGTTTCCATGCGGATTTCAGAATGTCGTCAAAGTCAGCGTGAGAGCTGAACCTTTGAGGTGCTGGCATAGTGCGATGAAAGGATACTCCTGGATTGACATCCGAAGATCCTGGGTCCTCCAAGTGAAAGGTGTCTCTTATGGCTGTAACCAATGAGTTCACCATAGCAATTGAGTCCGAGCGGTCCTCTGGGTCAGATGCCGGTTCGGAAGCCTTGTCCACTAGTTCACCAGGGGAATGTGAATGGGTAGAGGCAGTCTTGGAGTGGGGCGATCCAGACCGGGTACGCGGCTCTGGCGTGGCAGAGCGGCGACTCCGGGAAAGTCCTCTAGAGGAGCGACGTTTGTGCCTAGATGATAGGGAGGGGCGGGATCCGCAAGGGGAACGCCCACGTCTATCCGAAAACTCAATGGAAGGGTCAGACGAGGCACCCCTAGCACACTTGTGAGAGTGTGAGGTACGAGGGGACGAAGAGCGGGCCCTCTCAGAGGCCCTGTGCCGGGATGACCCCTTCAAAGCGGCCAGTTCGCGGAAGGCCTCAGCAACCGAACGGGAGACTTGGGACAAGTCAGCCATACACTGGGTCAGGGAAGAAACCCAGACTGGAGGAGCGGCTGAACCCACTGGACCGAAGGGGCATCATGGGGCACCAGGGGGACTGGGGGAGCAGAGGAGCATGCAGAGCCAGCGGGCTCAGCGGAACCAGGTATCTAGGTAGTACAGTGCTTTCAGGTATAGTAAGTCACTAAGTTCCCAGGCTCCAGTTTAGAGGATGAACAGCCCTGGGTACGACATAAAGGGTTAAAAAGGAAAAGGCAGGCACTTCTCACCAGATCTGTGTCCCCTATTAGGTGCAGTGAGGAGACATTGCTCTGTGCAGCAGCTAGACTAATAAGGCCAGCCAATAGGGAGGGAGGGGCGTGCCTAGCACAAAGTAACTGACCCCTAAACACAGAGAATGGCGCCCCCGGCGCTGTTTGGGCGCTGCTTCGCGCCTCTGAGAGTTCCCCCCGGTCAGTGGGCGAAGCTACAGCGTCAGGGAAGAAGTGTCATGGCGCCCGCTCCTTGTCCCGAACGCCAAATAACTGTATATGCGCTGGGGGGAACAGAGCGGGCGGCCAGAGCGCCTGCAGCCTCTGCCGGCGAAAAAGAAAGTAAAACTGAGTCGGCGCAGAAGCGCCCGGCTCATAACAGCGCCGCGGCTGCAGCTGCGTATAAGGCGCTCTGAAGGATATATATGCGCTCAGGCCAGAGCTCCGGCAGCCTCTGCCGGATAACAGTGCCGCAGCAGCAGCCGCGTATAAGGCGCTGTGAGGAGAGAAGTAAGCCGATGCTGAGAGCGCTCGAGCAGAAAAAAACAGCCGCATATGAGGCGCTCGGTAGAGTCAAAAAACACACAGCACACACACAATAAAGGAATCTTTGGATAATATATGCCCCCTTAGTAAAACTGCTCCCCCAGCAAATGCAGCCCCTGTTAAAAAAAAAAGTCCCATAAACTGAGGTGGGCCAAGATAGGGAGTCTCCAGAGGTTGCGAGGCTGTACCTGTGGAAAAAGGTACTTACCTCAGTCAGAAAAACTTACCTAATGGAGTCTTCAGTGAAGTCTTCAGCCAGCTTATGGTCCCTGCATCACGCCTGGCTGCTATGCGCGAGCAAGGCGAGCAGAGACATAGGGGGACCCGGACCTATGAGGTACCACCCAGGCTCTGGCCGTTGGCGAGGGGGGGTTAACAGCGCATATACGCAATGTCTGTGCCCCCTTACTCGCAATGGGGAAACAGGGAACCGCAGTCCCTGAGTCCCCACCTGAAAACAGAAAAGAAAAGGAATTAAAAAATTAACATGTCCCTAACAAGGAAAACAAAAAATCAGAAGACCTGGTCTGGAGCAACCCAGACCACGTCCCACCTCCTTAAACACTAAGCTTAAACTGACTAGCTCAGAGCCTGAAGGCGGGTATATCCTGCTGGGAGGAGCCAACTGTTTTTGTTGCCATAGTGTTACCTCCTAGAGTCAGCAAGATACACCCACTGTCTGTGTCCCCCAATGGAGCCGATAGAGAAAACTGCATTAGACTTGTCTGTAAAAGCAGGAAAAGGAAGAGACCACTGTGGTACTCAGCAGAAGTGGCCAAATCATAAAAAAAACAAAAAGCTAGCATTTAGTAATTATAAAACAACCCAGAGCAATGAAGACAGAGAAATCTACAAGACTAGGCAGAAAAAGGCCAAGCAAGTTATAAGAACTTCTAAAGCACAGGCAGAAGAAAAACTAGCTCAGTCTGTGAAAAAAGGGGATAAGACATTCTTCAGATATATAAATAAAAAAAGGAAATTAAAACAAGGTATAACTAAATTAAAAACAAGGGAAGGAACGTATGTGGAAGAGTATAAAGGGCTAGCCGACTGCCTTAACCTGTTAAGGACCCAAGACGTATGCATACGTCTTGGGACCCTGGTACTTAAGGACTGAGTCATTCCGGTCTCCGCCTCTTGCCAGGCAGAGATCGGAACCGGATGCCTGCTGAAATCGTTCAGCAGGCATCCAGGGCAAACGCCGAGGGGGGCCATGTAGGCCCCCCATGTCGGCGATCGCCGCAAATCGCTGCTGAAATCACAACAGCGATCTGCGGCGATACCGGGCTGATCGGGTCTCTGGGACCCGACCGCCCGGTAATTTTGCATGATCCCGGTTGTCACAGACAGCCAGGACCATACTGAAGTATAGGAACGAGGTGGCAAGCCTGCCACCTCCTCCTATCCCCTGCAATCTGTCGGTTAGCTAACCGACCAATCGCAGGGGGGGGGGGGGGGCGGTTGGGCATGCTGGGAGTTGCAGTTTTGCAACATCTGGAGGTCCACAGTTTGGAGACCACTGTGCCCTTCCAGATGTTGCAAACCTACATATCCTCAGCATTCCCTTACTGTCCAGGCATGCTGGGAGTTGTAGTTCTGTAACATATGGCCCTTCAGATGTTGCAGAACTACAACTCCCAGCATGCCTGGACAGTTTTGGCATACTGGGAGTTGTAGTTTTGCAACATCTGGAAGGGCACAGATTGGGAACTACTGTATTAGTGGTCTGCAAACTGTAGTCCTCCAGATGTTGCAAAACTACAACTCCAAGCATGCTGGGAGTTGTAGTTCGGCAACATCTGGCTCTAAAGATGTTGCGGAACTACTACTTCCAGCATGCCTGAGAATGTTAGGGAGTAGTGGTTTTGCAACAACTGGAGGCACACTGGTTGGGAAACATTGTCTGTTTCCTAACTCAGTGTTTCCCAACCCGTGTGCCTCCAGCTGTTGCAAAACTATAACTACCAGCATGCACTGATAGACTGTGCATGCTGGGAGTTGTAGTTTTGCAACAGCTGGAGGTGTCCCCCCCCCCCCCCCCCCCTGTGGGCAGGGGGCTAACAGTGAGTATCAGGCTGCAAGTTTGCCATGCAGCAAATTTTGCGCGGCAGCTCAAACTCGCAGCGGGAAACTCGCTGTAATCCCCCGCCCATGTGACTGTACCCTAAAAACACTACACTACCACAAAAAAAAACAAGTAAAAAACACTACATATACACATACCCCTACACAGCCCCCCTCCCCACTGTTTCCAAAATGGAGCCTCCAGCTGTTGCAAAACAACTCCCAGTATTGCCGGACAGCCGTCGACTGTCCAAGCATGCTGGGAGTTTTGCAACAGCTGGAGGCACCCTGTTTGGGAATCACTGGCGTAGAATACCCCTATGTCCACCCCTATGCAAATCCCTAATTCAGGCCTCAAATGCACATGGCGCTCTCACTTCGGAGCCCTGTCGTATTTCAAGGCAACAGTTTAGGGTCACATATGGGGTACCGCCGTACTCGGGAGAAATTGCCTAATAAATTTTGGGGGGCTTTTTCTCCTTTCACTCCTTATGAAAAGGTGAAGTTGGGGTCTACACCAGCATGTTAGTGTAAAAAAAAAATTTTTTTACACTAACATGCTGGTGTTGCCCTATACTTTTCATCTTGACAAGAGGTAAAAGGGAAAAAAAGCCCCCCAACTATGGAGATACCCCATATGCGGGCGCAAAGTGCTCTGGGGGCGCACAACAAGGCCCAGAAGGGAGAGTGATCTTTCCAAAGATCTGACAGACACCAGTGGGGGGTAAATGCTCACTGTACCCCTTGTTACGTTCCTCAAGGGGTCTAGTTTCCAAAATGGTATGCCATGTGGGGGTTATTTTGTTGTCCTGGCACCATAGGGGCTTCCTAAATGTGACATGCCCCTCGAGCAAAATTTGCTCTCAAAAAGCCAAAGACTCCTTCTCTTCTGAGCATTGTAGTTCGCCCGTAGTGCACTCCAGGTCAACTTATGGGGTACCTCCATACTCAGAAGAGATCGGGTTACAAATTTTGGGGGGTATTTTCTGCTATTAACCCTTGCATAAATGTGAAATTTGGGGGGGGGGGGGGACACACATTTTAGTGGATTTTTTTTTTACGTATGCCCTGTGGGGTATTAAGGCTCACTTTATTCCTTGTTACGTTCCTCAAGGGGTCGTTTCCAAAATGGTATGCCATGTGTATTTTTTTTTTTTGCTGTCCTGGCACCATAGGGGCTTCCTAAATGCGACATGCCCCCGAGCAAAATTTGCTCTCAAAAAGACAAATATGACTCCTTCTCTTCTGAGCATTGTAGTTCGCCCATAGTGCACTTCAGGTCAACTTATGGGGTACCTCCATACTCAGAAGAGATGGGGTTACAAATGTTGGGGGGGTATTTTCTGCTATTAACCCTTGCAAAAATGTGAAATTTGGGGGGAAACACACATTTTAGTGAATTTTTTTTTTTTTTTTACATATGCAAAAGTCGTGAAACACCTGTGGGGTATTAAGGCTCACTTAATTCCATGTTACGTTCCTCAAGGGGTCTAGTTTCCAAAATGGTATGGCATGTGTTTTTTTGTTGTTCTGGTACCATAGGGGCTTCCTAAATGCAACATGCCCCCCAAAAACCATTTCAGAAAAATGTACTCTCCAAAATCCCCTTGTCGCTCCTTCGCTTCTGAGCCCTCTACTGCGCCCGCCGAACACTTTACATAGACATATGAGTTATGTGCTTACTCGAGAGAATTTGGGCTACAAATATAAGTATAAATTTTCTCCTTTTACCCCTTGTAAAAATTCAAAAATTGGGTCTACAAGAACATGCAAGTGTAAAAAATGAAGATTGTGAATTCTCTCCTTTTCTTTGCTGCTATTCCTGTGAAACACCTAAAGGGTTAAAACGCTGACTGAATGTCATTTTGAATACTTTGGGGGGTGCAGTTTTTATAATGGGGTCATTTGTGGGGTATTTCTAAGATGAAGACCCTTCAAATCCACTTCAAACCTGAACTGGTCCCTGAAAAATAGTGAGTTTGAAAATTTTGATGAAAAATTGGAAAATTGCTGCTGAACTTTGAAGCCCTCTGGTGTCTTCCAAAAGTAAAAACTTGTAAATTTTATGATGCAAACATAAAGTAGACATATTGTATATGTGAATTTAAAAAAATGTATTTGGAATATCCATTTTCCTTACAAGCAGAGAGCTTCAAAGTTAGAAAAATGCAAAATTTTAAATTTTTTCATCAAATTTGGGGATTTTTCAACAAGAAAGGATGCAAGTTACCACAAAAATTTTCCACCATGTTAAAGTAGAATATGTCACGAAAAAACAATCTCGGAATCAGAATGATAACTAAAAGCATTCCAGAGTTATTAATGCTTAAAGTGACAGTGGTCAGATGTTCAAAAAACGCTCTGGTCCTAAGTAGAGATGAGCGAACTTACAGTAAATTCGATTTGTCACGAACTTCTCGGCTCGGCAGTTGATGACTTTTCTTGCATAAATTAGTTCAGCTTTCAGGTGCTCCGATGGGCTGGAAAAGGTGGATACAGTCCTAGGAGACTCTTTCCTACGAATGTATCCACCTTTTCCAGCCCACCGGAGCACCTGAAGGCTGAACTAATTTACGCAGGATAAGTCATCAACTGCCGAGCCGAGAAGTTCATGACGAATCGAATTTACTGTAAGTTCGCTCATCTCTAGTCCTAAGGTATAAAATGGCCTGGTCCTTAAGGGGTTAATGAATACCTTATTTATCGGCGTATAACATGCACCCCCATTTTAACAGGGAAATTTAAGTAAAAAATAAAATAAAATGTAAAATAAATGACTTGGACTAATTGCCACATCATCCCCCCAACTTTGTTTTCTTCTGCACCTCAGTTTGGTCCTGTCCCCTCCATTGCCACATCATTCCTTCCCTTTTATCAGTCCCTGTGCCACATTTACCCCTCTCATCGCCACCCCCCATGTATCATCATTAGTGTTGAGCGGCATAGGCCATATTCGAATTCGCGAATATTCGCGAATATATGGACGAATATTCGTCATATATTCGCGAATATTCGCATATTCGTTATATCCTCGTTTTATTTTCGCGTATGCGAAAATACGCGCATGCGAAAATTAACATATGTGGAAATTCGCATATGCGAAAATTAGCATATGCTAATTTTCGCATATGCGAATTTTCGCACGCCAGTCTCACACAGTAGTATTAGAGCATTCTCTACACCACACAAGCTGGAAGCAGAGAGGGATGATCACTGTGATGTGTACTGTGAAGAAAAAAAAAAAAAACGAATATTCGTAATTACGAATATATAGCGCTATATTCGCGAAATTCGCGAATATGCGATATTCGCGAATAATATTCGAATTGCGAATATTCGCGAGCAACACTAATCATCATTCCCCCATGTCTCATCATTTCCCCCTGTCATAGACCACCACTAGCCATACAGACATTAAGCCTTTAGTGCCTCCCCCCACCATAATTTCCCCCTGTCTCATCATCCCCCAACCTGTCTCATCATGTCCCCCATCATTCCCCCCTCATCATTTCCCCCTGTCTCATCATCCCCCCACCCTGTCTCATCATGCCCCCATCATGTTCCTACTATGCTATTCTTCCCCTCCCTCATCATTCTCCCTTTTCCCAGATTTTAAAATTTGTTTTTTTCCTTACCTGGCTGCGCTTCGGCTGTCTTGCAGGCTGTGGTCAGTGAAGCAGATGAGTGAAGTCCTCTCCTGGCTTCTCTGAGCGGCATCAGGGACGTCACTTTTAATTTCCTGCAACCGCCGCGAGTCAGAGTTCGGAGTGCGGCGACTACAGGAAATGAAAAGTAACGTCTCTGATGCCGCGCAGAGAAGCCGGCACAGGACGTCATTCATCTGCTTCACTGACCGCAGCCCGCAAAACCCGCTGCCTGACCTGGCCTGCCAAAGCACAGCCAGGTAAGGAAAATAAAAAAAACTATAAAAAGCAGAGAAAAGGGGGAATGATGAGGGAGGGGGAGGTAAGAAAAATGATTAAGTAAAACTGTCACTTGTTTTCTCCCGCACTATCCACAGGTACTGGTGGATAGTGCGGGAGACGCTGATTAAAATGAGCCCTACCTTGTCCGCATCTGCGCCGCCGTTCTCCCGCAATTGTAGTTTTATTATGTGTTGAAATCTTCCTGTAACTGGCATGGGCGGGGCTTCGGCACTTAACTGGCACTGACATCAGCGCCGCTTATGAATATTCATCCCCCCTCCCTCCAGTTCTCCCTCTCTTTGCCGCTCCTAACTGGGGGGATGAATATTCATAAGCAGCGCTGACGTCAGTGCCAGTTAAGCGCCGAAGCCCCGCCCATGCCAGTTACAGGAAGATTTCAACACATAATAAAACTACAATTGTGGGAGAATGGCGGCACAGATCCGGACAAGGTAGGGCTAATTTTAATCAGCGTCTCCCACACTATCCACCAGTACCTGTGGATATTGCGGGAGAAAACAAGTGACAGTTTTCCTTTAAAACAGAGCGGGGAGGAGACGCTGCTGGTTACTGATTTAAAGTGGCCACGGTTGTGCTGCTAATACTTAACAAGCAGCCGCTGCTGCGGACGCTTTAAATCAGTGACCAGAAGATTTATCGGCTTATAACCCGCAGGCAGGCTTTTTGCCTTAAATTTAAGTTTTAAAAGTGCGTGTTATACGCCGATAAATACAGTACTTCTGTTCAGTTTTTACAGAAGAAAAAGAAGGAAAAGGACCTCCATTAGGGAGGAAGACTAATTAATTGTTTGATGCATGTGTCTTTACAAAGGAAGAGGTTCTACATTTGCTGTCTAAAGTGAAGACAAATAAGTCACAGGGGCCTGATGGGATACACCCAAAATTATTAAAAGAGCTTAGTGGTGAGCTAGCAAAACCGTTAACAGATTTATTTAACCAATCACTGGTAATAGGAGTCGACCCGGAAGATTGGAAATTAGCAAATGTAGTGCCCATTCACAAGAAAGGTAGTAGGGAGGAATCAAGCAACTATAGGCCAGTAAGTCTGATATCAATAGTGGGGAAATTAATGAAAACCCTACTAAAGGATAGGATTGAGGAACATCTAAAATCCCATGGATTGCAAGATGAAAAACAACATGGGTTTACTTCAGGGAGATCATATCACACAAATCTTATTGATTTTTTTGACTGGGTGACTAAAATAATAGATGACGGAGGGGCAGTAGACATTGCATATCTAGATTTTAGTAAGGCTTTTTACACTGTCCCCACAGAAGACTTATCAAGAAACTACAGTCATCGAGCTTGGACTCCCATATTGTTGAGTGGATTAGACAGTGGCTGAGTGACAGACAACAGAGGGTTGTAGTCAATAGAGTATATTCAGAGCAAGGTCTTGTCACCAGAGGGGTACCTCAGGGATCTGTACTGGGACCAATATTATTTAATCTCTTCATTAGTGATATCGCAAAAGGTCTCGATGGTAAGATGTGTCTTTTTGCTGATGACACAAAGATATGTAACAAGGTTGATGTACCTGGAGGGATACGCCAAATAGAAAAGAATTTAGGAAAACTAGAAGAATGGTCAGAACTCTGGCAACTGAAATTTAATGTGGATAAGTGCAAGATAATGCACCTGGGGTGTAAAAACCCTCAGGCAGAATATTTGACACAGTCCTGACCTCAGTATCTGAGAAGAGGGATTTAGGAGTAATGATTGCAGAAGACTTAAAGGTAGTAAGACAATGTAATAGAGCAGCAGGAAACACTAGCAGAATGCTTGGATGTATAGGGAGAGGTATAAGCAGTAGAAAGAGAGAAGTGCCCATGCCGCTGTACAGAACACTGGTGAGACCTCACTTGGAGTATTGTGCGCAGTACTGGAGGCCATATCTCCAAAAGGATATACCGTATATACTCGAGTATAAGCTGAGTTTTTCAGCACGATTTTTCGTGCTGAAAACGCCCCCCCTTGGCTTATACTCGAGTGAACTCTCCGCCTGTCAATCCCTTCTCAGTGGTCTTCAACCTGCGGACCTCCAGATGTTGAAAAACCAAAGCCATCGGCTGTCCGGGCATGCTGGGAGTTGTAGTTTTGAAACCTCTGGAGGTCCGCAGGTTGAAGACCACTGCGGCCTTCGTCATCATCCAGACCCCCCCCCCCCCTTTAGTGTGATAGCAGAGCGGGTGTTTAGTGCGGCGGGGGCCATAGTCACCCCAAGGAGAACTCGTCTGTCCACAAAAAATGTGGAGAGACTGACCTTTGTGAAAATGAATCAGGCATGGATTAGCAAGGATTTCCACCCACCAATGCCTGATGCATCAGAATAAATTGACCATGGTGCCACACCAACACTTCACAAATAGGGATAGTGCCAAACAGATTTAAGGCGCTGCTCCACAGTTACAAACATTCCTCTGCATCAGACCTTTTTTCACCCACCTTCGTCAACGGGTACTGGTATTTCCACCCACCACAACACTCTGTCACCGGGTCACTGTCAGGACTCCTGATGCTGCTTCAGCAAACTCCAGGCTGTGCCATTCAGACACTATATGGTCCCCTCATGCTTCAGCCACCTATAGGCTGTTCCATTCAGACACTATAAGGTCTCCTCATGCTTCAGCCACCTCCAGGCTGTGCCATTCAGCCACTATATGGTCTCCTCATGCTTCAGCCACCTCCGGGCTGTGCCATTCAGCCACCTTATGGTATCCTCATACTTCAGCCACCTCCAGGCTGTGCCATTCAGCCACTATATGGTATCCTCATGGTTCAGCCACCTCCAGGCTCTGCCATTCAGCCACTATATGGTATCCTCATGCTTGAGCAAACTCCAGGCTGTGCCATTTATACACTAAATGGTCTCCTTGTGCTTGCACAAACTCCAGACAGTCATTCAGCCACTATGTAGTCTCCTCATGATTCAGCCACCTCCAGGCTGTGTCATTCAGCCAATATATATGGTTTAAAGATGCTTCAGCCACCTCCAGGCTGTGCCATTCATCCAATAAATGGTTTACTGATGCTTCAGCCACCTTCAGGCTATGTCATTCAGCCACTATATGGTTCACTGATGCTACTGGGCCTGGGACATTACCTTAAATTCCAATTCAAGGCTGTGTCATTCTGCCAGATTATGGTCTCCTCATGCTGCCAACACCTCCACGCTGTGCCATTCAGCCACTATATGGTCTCTCCTCATGCTTCAGCCACCTCCAGGCTGTGCAATTTAGCCACTGTATGGTCTCCTCATGATTCAATATATCCAAAAAAGTGCTCGGGTGCACTCCCAAAAATGTGCACTGGTGCAAGCTGGTCGGGCCTGGGTCAGGGCCCCCCCCCCCCCCCCACAGATAGCCAATTCAACAAAACAGCAGCACACCGAATAAGATGAAAGCGTGTCAGGCTTTATTCATCAGATGAATAAAGCCTGACACGCTTTCATCTTATTCGGTGTGCTGCTGTTTTGTTGAATTGGCTCCTCATGATTCAGCCACCTCCAGGCTGTGTCATTCAGCCAATATATGGTTTACTGATGCTGCCGGGCCTGGGCCTAAAAAATGTTATGGTATCACTAGCTACCATAAATCTTAAAAGTTCAAAATTAATCTTTTAATCTTAGGGATTGTGAAGCCCTAGTGTCTACTCATGCTATTGCCAGCTCCAGGCTGTGTCATTCAGCAACTATATGGGTAAGTGATGCTGCTGGGCCTGGGACATTACCTTAAAAGGTTTATGGTAGCACTAGCTACCATACATCTTCAATTTAAATTTCAAAATTCATCTTTTAATCTTAGGGATTGTGAGACCCTATTGTCTCCTCCATCTGCTAACTCCATCCATTTAGCCACTATTTGGTCTCCTCATGCTGCTAACACCTCCACGCTGTGTCAATTAGCCACTATATGCTCTCCTCATGCTGCCAACACCTCCACGCTGTGTCATTCAGCCACTATATGGTCTCCTCATACTTCAGCCACATCCAAGCTGTGTCATTCAGCCACTATATGGTCTCCTCATACTGCCAACACCTCCACGATGTGTCAGCCACTATATGGTCTCCTCATGCTGCCAACACCAACACGCTGTGTCATTCATTCACTATATGGTCTCCCTATGCTGCCAACACCTCCACACTGTGTCATTTAGCCACTATATGAAAAAATCCAATAGATCACAAGAGGTGATCCAAAAATACCCTAAGGTCCCAGCCATCAATTAAAAGGACTTTATTAATCAGGTCCACTTGAATTAATAATATCAATAACTGTGCACTTAGTGTCAAAAATCATAAGATGAAAAATACACACATTTAAAAGCAATGTGTGCAATTAACCATTTGTTTCCAAATGATAAGGGCTCTAAAGGCTCCTTTAGACATGATCACTTAGCGGGGAGCATTTTGAGTAGCTATGCTCGTGATCCACTGGCATAGGTAAGAGCACACAGCAATTTAAAACCAGTGAACAATGCCCCCCACGCTGTGTCAATTAGCCACTATATGGTCTCCTCATTCTGCCAACACCCCCAAGCTGTGTCATTCAGCCACTTTATGGTCTCTTCAAGCTTCAGCAACATCCAAGCTGTGTAATTCAGCCACGATATATTCTCCTCATGCTGCCAACAAGTCCACTCTGTGTCATTCAGCATCTAAATGGTCTCCTCATGCTGCCAACACCTCCCCTATGTGTCATTCAGCCACTATATGGTCTCCTCATGCTGCCAACACCTCCACGCTGTGTCATTCAGTCACTATATGGTCTCCTCTATATGGTATACTGATGCCACCTCCAGGCTCTGTCATTGTGCCACTCTGCAGCAGTGATTCTAATAGCGATGCCTGTAATCTGCATGTCATACTGTATAACAGTATTATTTCACTACCCCAGAACACTCCATATGCGTGTTAGAACAAAGCAAAATGTTCTACACCCCTGTTGAGGCTCTCTGTAGGCCAGAAATAGCTGCTTTTAATATAGATTCGCCACAAGTAAATCCGACCCAAAACTAATTTTTTGGGAAAATTCGGCAAATCGGCCAAATCAAATTTTTCAAAAGTTCGTTCATCTCTATTCAGTGTTATTGGTGCTCCATTGCTACAGCCTGCAATGGGTGGCCGCAGCATAGGAGCGCCAATCGGATGGAAGGGAAGCAAGCAAGGAAGCAAGCTGGCCGCGATTTCGCCACCGGTGTCCCGATCAGCTACCCTACTAGATTTTGCCACTTTAAGACTCTGTGATCAACTTTGAGTGTGGTGTCTAAAGGTTAATGCCGGGCATCGGCCTGATCGGCGATGTTTGACATTAGCCACGGCTATCAGCAGCTGGAAACAAGCGAATATGAAGCCGATTCAGCTCCTGAGCTCGCTTCATATGCCCGCTGCACTGTATAAAGATGAAGTTCTGTGGCAAGGGGTTATAGCGGCGCACGCCCAAGGCATCCAGTATGTGAGTCTTGGATCCCCAAGTGGTGCCCTCATCCCCTAGGCCAGTGCCTTACTTGCCCTAAGCAGGGCTAAATACCTGAAGAATTCACCTGCTCGGCATCTGGAACTGCATGTCCCGGACGTCGGGCGATATGATTTTCACAACCTTGTGGAATACCCCTTTAAAATATAATCTGTACACTTTAACAAAACCAATATACATTATTCCCTTTGAAAGGGCAGTCGAACATTGCTGCAAAATGTATACTGTACCAGGCAAAAAGTGAGAGGGACAAAGCTCCCACCACAGTGCCATCTGACAGGTTCTAAGAAATCACAGAAAAATCCTGGAAAACCTGTTTGTTCTGTGTAATGGGTGTAAAGATATATGGACGTAATAAATGGATTTATTTGTTTTAAAATTTAGAGGGTTTGATGACAATACAAGTAAACAATGAGATGAACACATGACACATTATGCATAGGCTATGACCTTTTGAGGTAGCAACTATTTTGTGAGTTGATCTGTACTTACATTTAAGAGTACCTGTCATCAAACCATATTTTCTGAACTAATTCAGATTATATTCCCTAACTACTCCTAACACCCCTTCTGCCCTTAATTTTTTTTTTCTGAGCTTTAAAAAGCTCTGCATGATACTTTTCCCCTTGCTCACATTGTGTGAGCTCCTGGCAGGAGAAAGTGGGCATTCCCCAGCAGGCGCAACATCTCTGAAGCCTGCGAGAGCTGTGCCTCGCCATGCCCTGCGCGCACTTCCTGAGTTTGGTCTCCTCCCAGGCCAGGAGGAGACCAAACTAACTGTTTGACTTGAGGCAGGGAACAGAAAAGAGCCACCTAGTGGCCGTTATTTTCAATCAAATTGAAAACCTTTAAAAACATTTTTTAAATAGCAGTGTCTTATAATTACATAAGGGACAATATATTACAAGTTTAGTTTGATGACAGGTACTTTTTAATACAAAAACTTTACTTTAAATATTATATTACTGATGCATACAATATGCAGACTATTAAGAGAATAGCACATAGTTTATCAGGTCAAACTAAAATACACTGTAAAGCTGTGTTGCCTTGGCAAACAAATAGAATTTTCTTATGTGAACTGTTGTTTTTTGATGCATTCAAATCTCTATGGAAGATTTTTCTTGGTGTTTATGACTAATACTTGGCAGTCATACAACTTTATCAACTATCAGTTTGTATTTATTTAATAAGGAAAAAAAATCATGTATTCTATTCATATATGAGGTTAAAACAATAGAATGAATACATAAAGAAATAAATTTAAATAAAATGTATGCACATTGTATCAGCAGTCCAGGGACTACTTTATCAAATTTACATGAACTTTTGAATTTCCCAGTGAAACAATAATTTTCCCTACCAATTGACTTTCAGGGATATATTTTTTTATTAAAAAAGAAAGAAATTGAAAGGAAAATTGAAGGAATACTGTTATTATGTTACTATCTGTCCCATAAAGTATTTTCAGGAGTTCTTTGTCAATCTTGTATTGTCCGTATTGTCCATATCGCTCCCTTAAGCTAGGTTTCCACTTTTTTACCTAAAAAAAAGGGCAGAAAATCTGAAACTGCTTTTTCCAGCGTTTTTGCATTTTATTTTTACCTTTTTCCAGTGTGTTAAAATATCAGTTTTTTACCCTGTGGCAGGCACAGCTTAGCTCCACTAGAAGCAAAGACTCCAGTCAGTGACGGGAGTCCAGGCTCCTATACAGTATACAGCGGTGCTCTATGCATTACTACTTACTTCCTTACACTTCGTGAGCTGGGCACTCTGAATCTGACCCACAGAGTCTAAGGAAGTAAGTAGTGATGCATAGAACACCGCTGTATACTATATAGGAGCCCAGACTCCCGTCACTATACTGACTGGAGTCTTTGCTTCTAGTGGGGATAAGCTGTGCTGCAGCTATACAGCCACGGGTACAGCTCAGGATGGGCAGAAGATATACCTTGTATACTTCCTGCTCAGCAAAAACATACAGTAAAGCGGTGATCTGAATAGATTGCTTCTTCACTGTAACCCCTTACTGGGCTGAGCCCAACAATGAAAAATTCCAGGATTTTTTTTTATTTGACTATGCTACAGGGGCTGTAAAGTTAGTGTAGTTCATAATATAGTGTCTGCACCTGTGTGTGATGGTTTTCTCACAATTCTTCTGTGATTTTCACCCCAATATTTATTTTTAACAGCATACAAAATGACTGTTGTCTCAGATTTTTCCCAGGTTGCAATGTGGCAGAGACCTGACCTCACTAGTCAGCTGATGATAGGGAGCATGTCTGCTTCAATGGGTGGAGGGATCGCTTGGTGGGAGAGAGATCAATCTGCAACTAATGCAACAGCTGTAGGCACCCTGATTGAAAACCACAGGTCTTTTGAATGGATGCAGCTCATTTATGTTTCAATGGGTGAGGTGGCTGATATGTGGAAGGGAAAATGGAATTATGGGATTTGTAGTAAAAGAAAAGAAGAAAACTCAAACAGGAAATACCATTTCAAAAAAAGCTAACCACAGTATTATGGTAATCTCACAACATAGCCATTTAGCCCCAAGACAATCACAGATCCTTCCTAAGCATGTCTATTACTGTCTGGCAGGTACATACTAAAATCACCTTATGGTGGATAACCCCTTTATGTTGCACTGCTGTGCAGCTAAACCAGCAATCAATGTACAATTACAATATACAATGTATAACTGTCCAAAGCTGTATCCGCACCTACTAAAATTAAGAAATTATAACTTTTTGTAAGAAATTTATTATGTTTAACCCCTTAAGGACCAAGGACATACAGGTACGTCCTTGGTCCTGCTCCCGTGATATAACGCGGGGTTACACGGTAACCCCGCATCATATCACAGTGGGCCCGGCGTCATAGTGAAGCCAGGACCCACCGCTAATAGCGCGCAGCGCTGATCGTGGCGCCGCGCGCTATTAACCCTTTAGCCGCGCGCTCAGAGCTGAGCCGCGCGGCTAAAAGTGAAAGTAAAAGCTGCCGGTTAACTCAGTGGGCTGTTCGGGATAGCCGCGGTGAAATCGCGGCATCCCGAACAGCTTACAGGACAGCGCGAGGGCCCCTACCTGCCTCCTCGCTGTCTGATCGCCGAATGACTGCTCAGTGCCTGAGATCCAGGCATGAGCAGTCAAGCGGCAGAATCATCGATCACTGGTTTCCTATGAGAAACCAGTGATCAATGATAAAGATCAGTGTGTGCAGTGTTATAGGTCCCTATGAGAGCTATAACACTGCAAAAAAAAAGTGGGAAAAAAAAAGTGAATGAATATCATTTAACCCCTCCCCTATTAAAAGTTTGAATCAACCCCCCCTTTTACCATAAAAAAAAAACACAGTGTAAATAAAAATAAACATATATGGTATCACCGCGTGCGGAAATGTCCGAATTATAAAAATATATCGTTAATTAAACCGCTCGGTCAATGACGTACGCGCAAAAAAATTCCAAAGTCCAAAATAGTGCATTTTTGGTCACTTTTTATATCATTTAAAAATGAATAAAACGCGATCAATAAGTCCCATCAATGCAAAAATGGTACCGTTAAAAACTTCAGATCACGGTGCAAAAAATGAGCCCTCATACCGCCCCATACACGGAAAAATAAAAAAGTTATAGGGGTCAGAAGATGACAATTTTAAACGTATACATTTTCCTGCATGTAGTTATGATTTTTTCCAGAAGTACGACAAAATCAAACCTATATAAGTAGGGTATCATTATAATCGTATGGACCTACAGAATAAAGATAAGGTGTCATTTTTACCGAAAAATGTACTACTTAGAAACGGAAGCCCCCTCAATTTTGTCGCACAATGATTTTTTTTTTCCGTTTCACCGTAGATTTTTGGGCAAAATGACTGACGTCATTACAAAGTAGAATTGGTGGCGCAAAAAATAAGCAATCATATGGATTTTTAGGTGCAAAATTGAAAGAGTTATGATTTTTTAAAGGCAAGGAGCAAAAAACGAAAATGCAAAAACGGAAAAACCCCTGGACCTTAAGGGGTTAAAATATTCCTCTTCTTATTCCTATAACACTTTTATTTTTCTGTATACAGGGCTGTATGAGGGCTCAACTTTTTGCACTGTGATCTGTAGTTTTTATCTGTACCATCAAAGGGTGGAAAAGGGTTAAATTCTCACGTGATAGGTAAATCCTTATGGAAAATAATGAGTAAGGAACAGGAGAAACCCCAATATGGATGTATAAAAAGGTAAAAGGTGGGCAATAAAAAGCAAAAAGAAAGCATTTAAGTTGTTAAAACAGAAAGGCAGTGAAGAAGCACTGAAAAGCTACAGTGGGGAGAACCAGTATTTGAAACACTACCAATTTTGCAGGTTTTCCTACTTACAAAGCCTGTACTGTACTTTTTATCATAGGAACTCTTCAACTGTGAGAGACACAATCTTAACCCCTTAAGGACGCAGGACGTACTCAAACGGACCCTTTTCCGAGTCCTTAAGGACTCAGGACGTTTGAGTACGTCCTGTCAAATCCCGGCCCCCCCCCCCCCCCCGCCGCTAGCCGGAGGGGAGCCGGTGCCCGATGCCTGCTGAAATCGTTCAGCAGGCATCGGGGCATATCGCCCAGGGGGGTCATGATGACCCCCCATGTCGGCGATGGCCGCAGATCGCTGGACAATTCAGTCCAGCGATCCATTCCGGGTCAATCGGGTCTCCAGTGACCCGGAATGACAGAACAGCCACAGCCAGCAGGGGTGAGGTGGCACTGGTGCCACCTCAAGATCGCCCTGATTCGTCGGCCGGTTTCCCGGCCGACCAATCAGGGCGCCTGCTGCGGGTGTCACTCCCGCAACCCACTCCACCCCTCTTCTGGAGGACGTGAGCGGGTGCGGGACGTGCACCCCGGGTGCTGGGGACCCCGATCCCCGGCGTCAATGTTGGGATCGGGGCCCCAGGAGTAGCGGCGGCGACGACGAGGGACTGACCTGCGCGGCGTGGATCGTTGGAGGTGAGTGACAGCCTCCTGCTGTTGCTTAGCAACAGCTCCAAGCATGCAAAAAGGGCATGCTGGGAGCTGTAGTTATGCAACAGCAGGAGGCAGACCACCACAACTCCCAGCATGCCCTTATGGGCATGCTGGGACTTATAGTTTTGCAACAGCTGGAGGCACATTTTTTCTATGGAAAAGTTTACCTTCAGCTGTTGTGTAACTACAACTCCCAGCTTGCACAAACAGCTAAAGTGCATGCTCGGAGTTGTAGTGGTGTATCTGCTGGTTGCATAACTACAACTCCCAGCATGCCCGTTGGCTGTCGGTGACTGCTGAGAGTTGTAGTTTTGCAACAGCTGAAGGCACACTGAGTTATGTAGCAAACCAGTGTGTCTCCAGCTGTTGCATAACTACAATCCCCAGCATCCCCAGCCAAAGTAGTATGCCTCCAGCTGTTGCATAACTACAAGACCCAGCATGCCCTTCCGCTGTCCGTACATGCTGGGGGTTGTAGCTTTTGCAACAGCTGAAGGCACACTGGTTGCAAAACACTGAGTTTGTTACCAAACTCAGTGTTTCACAACCAGTGTGCCTCCAGCTGTTGCAAAACTACAACTCCCAGCATGCACTGATAGACCGTACATGCTGGGAGTTGTAGTTTTGCAACAGCTGGATGTTCCCCACCCCAATGTGAATGTACAGGGTACACTCACATGGGCTGAGGTTTACAGTAAGTATTCAGCTGCAAGTTTGAGCTGCGGCAGCCGCAGCTCAAACTGCCAGCGAGAAACTACTGTGAACCCCTGCCCGTGTGACTGTACCCTAAAAACACTACACTACACTACCACAAAATAAAATAAAAAGTAAAAAATACTACATATACACATACCCCTACACAGCCCCCCTCCCCTCCCCAATAAAAATGAAAACCGTCTGGTACGCCAAGGTTTCCAAAACGGAGCCTCCAGCTGTTGCAAAACAACTACTCCCAGTATTACCAGACAGCCACTGACTGTCCAGGCATGCTGGGAGTTTTACAACAGCTGGAGGCCCCCTGTTTGGGAATCACTGGCGTAGAATACCCCCATGTCCACCCCTATGCAAGTCCCTAATTTAGGCCTCAAATGCGCATGGCGCTCTCACTTTGGAGCCCTATCGTATTTCAAGGCAACAGTTTAGGGTCACATATGGGGTATCGCCGTACTCGGGAGAAATTGTGTTACAAATTTTGGGGGGTATTTTCTGCTTTTACCCTTTTTAAAAATGTTAAATGTTTGGGAAAAGAGGCATAATTTTTCTTTTTACATATGCAAAAGTCGTGAAACACCTGTGGGGTATTAAGGTTCACTTAACCCCTTTTTACGTTCCCCGAGGGGTCTAGTTTCCAAAATGGTATGCCATTTTGCAGAGCACTTTTCACCCCCATATGGGGTGTTTTCTGAATCGGGAGAAATTGGGCTTCAAATTTTGTCGGGTATTTTCTGCTTTAACCCTTTGTAAAAATTTAATTTTTTTGGGAAACCAAGCATTTTAGGTAAATTTTTTTTTTTACATATGCAAAAGTTGTGAAACCCCTGTGGGGTATTAAGGTTCACTTTACCCCTTGTTACGTTCCCCAAGGGGTCTAGTTTCCAAAATGGTATGCCATGTGTTTTTTTTTTTTTGCTGTCCTGGCACCATAGGGGCTTCCTAAATGCGGCATGCCCCCAGAGCAAAATTTCCTTCAAAAAAGCCAAATGTGACTCCTCTTCTGAGACCTGTAGTGCGCCAGCAGAGCACTTTTCACCCCCCATATGGGGTGTTTTCTGAATCGGGAGAAATTGGGCTTCAAATTTTGGGGGGTATTTTCTGCTATTACCTTTTTTAAAAATGTAAAACTTTTGGGAAACCAAGCATTTTAGGGAAATTATTTTTTTTTTTCACATATGCAAAAGTCGTGAATCACCTGTGGGGTATTAAGGTTCACTTTACCCCTTGTTATGTTCCCCGAGGGGTCTAGTTTCCAAAATGGTATGCCATGTGGTTTTTTTTGCTGTTCTGGCACCATAGGGGCTTCCTAAAGGTGACATGCCCCCCAAAAACCATTTGTCACTCCTTCCCTTCTGAGCCCTCTACAGCGCCCACCGAACAATTAACATAGACATATGAGGTATGTGCTTACTCGAGAAAAATTGGGTTTCAAATACCAGTAAAAATTTTCTCCTTTTTACCCCTTGCAAAAATGCAAAAATTGGGTCTACAAAAACATGCGAGTGTAAAAAATGAAGATTGTGAATTTTCTTCTTCACTTTGCTGCTATTCCTGTGAAACACCTAAAGGGTTAAAACGCTGACTGAATGTCATTTTGAATACTTTGGGGGTGCAGTTTTTATAATTGGGTCTTTTATGGGGTATTTCTAATATGAAGACCCTTCAAATCCACTTCAAACCTGAACTGGTCCCTGAAAAAAAGCAAGTTTCAAAATTTTGTGAAAAATTGGAAAATTGCTGCTGAACTTTGAAGCCCTCTGGTGTCTTCCAAAAGTAAAAACACGTCAATTTTATGATGCAAACTTAAAGTAGATATATTGTATATGTGAATTAAAAAAAAAATTTTTGGGGAATATCCATTTTCCTTACAAGCAGAGAGCTTCAAAGTTAGAAAAAAGCAAAATTTTCAAATTTTTCATAAAATTTGGGGATTTTTCACCAAGAAAGGATGCAAGTTACCACAAAATTTTACCAATTTGTTAAAGTAGAATATGTCACGAAAAAACAATCTCGGAATCAGAATGATAACTAAAAGCATCCCAGAGTTATTAATGTTTAAAGTGACAGTGGTCAGAATTCCAAAAAATGGCCGAGTCCTTAAGGTGAAAAAGGGCTCAGTCCTTAAGGGGTTAAAGGGGTACTACTTTTAAATGAACTGGTGCCAGAAAGTTAAACAGATTTGTAAATTACTTCTATTAAAAAATCTTAATCCTTCCAGTACTTATTAGCTACTGAATACTACAGAGGAAATTATTTTCTTTTTGGAACACAGTGCTCTCTGCTGACATCACGAGCACAGTGCTCTCTGCTGACATCTCTGTCCATTTTAGGAACTGTCCAGAGCAGCATATTTTTGCTATGGGGATTTTCTCCTACTCTGGACAGTTCTTAAAATGGACAGAGATGTCAGCAGAGAGCACTGTGCTCGTGATTCAGCAGAGAGCTCTGTGTTCCAAAAAGAAAAGAATTTCCTCTGTAGTATTAAGCAGCTAATAAGTACTGGAAGGATTAAGATTTTTAAATAGAAGTAATTTACAAATCTATTTAACTTGCTGGCACCAGTTGATTTAAAAAAAAAAAAATGTTTTCCAGTGGAGTCCCCCTTTAAAGCTCACATGCCAAATCACAGGAAAAAAATGATGCTTATATATGTTATTTACTAGGTCATGCATATTGTTTTCATGTATTTTGTATGTGTCTAGCTTCCTTATTTGGCTCACAAATTATTTTCTGCTGCTCACTCATTCTGACATCCACTTTACAGGAAGGGGCGTATCCAAGGCAAGCACTGTGCTTACCTTACTCAGCATGTGTTCATCTATTTCCTGGGTCCATTGTGCTGTGATTGGTCTCTTCATCCAATCACTGCAGGTTCCTCTGTAACAAACCTCCCTCTGTTTTCAGGCAGGAGCCTTATAGACAGAACAAGAGTGAGCACAGAGAAGTGCTAGTCCAGCCCTCATTTACTGGACTTTGTCCCCGCCTGTACAATATATAAAAAGTTTTTGATTCCAACAATGACCATTTGAGAACCGGACCAATTTTAATTTTTGCAATTTCATTTGTTCCTTATTTGCCTTTTCATTGCCATGCCTTTTGTCATCTACACACCCATATGACGGCTTGTTTTTTGCAGGACCAATTGTGCTTTGTAAGAACTTCCTTATATGCTCCGAAACAAAAAAAAAAGAATATTATTTGTGAGGTGAAATTGAAAAAAAAACAAACACAATTTTGCAAATTTGGGGAGGCTTATCATTTACGCCATTAATGGTGTGGTCAAACTAACATGAGATATTGATTCTTTAGGTCAGCACAATTACAGCAATACCCAATTTGTGTAGTTTCCATCTCATTTTCTAAAATTGTACACTTTATTTTTCAATTGCCATTTGCCCTGTAACTTTTAAATTTTTCCATATACCGTAGCTTTTTGAAGGCTCATTTTTTGCGCCATGATCTTTAGTTTTTATTGGTATCATTTTGGTATTGATAGGACTTCTTGACTGCTTTTTACTCCATTCTTTCTGGGATATGATAATAAACCCCAATTCTGGGGTTAGAAATTTAAGTTTATGCCAATCTCCATACAAGAAAAATAATGTAATATTTTAATAGTTCCAAAAATTATACATGCAGGGATACCAAATATGTTTAATTTTTAAAAAAGTTTACATATTTTGTATCTAGAAAATGAGAAAAGGGAGGTGATTTAAGCTTTTAATATGGAAGGGGTTACATATATGTATTTAACCTTTATTACATTCTTTTTTATACTTTATTAGTCCCCTAGGGGACTTGTATGAGTATCATACAGATCAATGCAGTTCTGTGGGCGATCCACACCACTATACCACCAGGGAACATTTAGATGTTCCTTTATATGCCACTGCCAGCTTTGACAGCAACGATCTGAAGAGTTAATAGCCAGCTGCTGCCGGCTACTGCCTGCAGACCTCATGGGCTTGAGTCAGGAGCCAGCATCATACCTACTTAATGGCACCATGATGTGTAGACAAGTCATGGGTTGGTAAGGGATTTTAAATCATTTTGATAATAAAAATCACCCAAATGGGCCTGATGAAAAACTTACACACCCTTGAATGTTTGGCCTTGTTACAGACACACACAAGGGGACACACACAGGTTAGCATAGCAGTTAAAGATTCATTTTCCACACCTGTGGCTTTGTATATTGTAATTAGTATCTGTGTAGAAATAGTCAATACGTTTGTTAGCTCTCACGTGGATGCACTGAGAAGGCTAGATATTGAGCCATGGGGAACAGAAAAAACTGTCAAAAGGCCTGCATTACAAGGTAATGGAACTTTATGAAGATGTAAAAGGATGTAAAAAGATATTAAGGGCCAGTAAGTACTGTTCAATCACTTAATAAAAAATACGGGGATCTCTTTATACCAAGACAAGTTCAGTTAGACCAAGAAAGATTTCATCCAAAACTTCCAGAAGAATTTGACAGGGGGGGGGAGATGTGATATGGGGGGGGGGGGGAATGTGGTAGGGGGAGGGGGGAATGGGATATGGGGGGGAGAATGTGAGGAATGTGACGGGGGTGAGATGTGATATGGGGGGAGAATGTGGCAGGGGAGGGGGAATATGACAGGGGGGAGAATGGGGGAGGGGAAATGTGACGGGGAATGGGACATAGGGGGAAAATGTGATGGGAGAAGATGTGACCATGAGGGGAGAATGTGACAGGGGGAGATGGAAATTAAATGGGGAGATGTGAAATTGGCGGTGGGCATATGATGGGTGGATAGTTGTAAAATGGAGGAGATTGGATATGAAATGGGGGGATTTCTCCATTTATTTATTATATCTCATTGCGTATCGAAATCACAATATTTTGGCCCATAATCGCAATCGCACATTTTCTCCATATCGTGCAGCCCTAATATATATATATGTATATATGTTGTCTAACTAAAGATGTGTCGGACAGTTTATTCTAGTTTCAGTTAAACATTATCTTAGTTCTGGCCAGCTCCCAGTGATGTTTGAAACTATCCAACTGACCTTGGTAGAATAAAGAAGCTTTTGTAGGATAATTAACTTTTTGTTACATTAAGAAAGAAACTGTAAAAGGGACACTGTAATTGGTAATAAAGTTATACACCATGAGCCACCAGTGTTCCTTAGACAATCAGCTCACACTCAGAGTGTTGCCATATAAAAAAAAAAGGGCTGTAATCTAATTTTTGGTATGTTTCCTTCAGTAAAGCTGTTTTTTTCTGTATGTAAGGGAACATCCACCTGTATCGATATATGTGCATTAAATCTGCTAATTAATGTGCATTAAGTCTGCTAATCAACAGTATTAGTTGACTGATTAGTCAGCTGGAGTTGACTGATCACAGGGAGGAATAGATCCTAACACATACATTTGAACAGGGGTCATTTTTTTATTTGCTGCGATGTTTTGTTTTATGATTGATTAATTCTGCTGTAACCTACAGTTGAATATGAATCCCAAAAGAAATTAAAAAAAAATGTGTTTTGCCTACTCGCTCATATTTTCTTTAAAAATGGTACATCTATTACCAACTCTCCAGGGATATGCAATCTTTTGCTTCTGCTGTTTCTGATGTTGCCTGGGTCCCCACTGCTCAACACGGAGAAAATGCCTTCTTAGCCTTAACACTGGGCACAGTGGTGACCAGCTTCAGCCAACAATTGGCTGAGCAAGCACTTCTTGTATATCGAAATGTTATTAGGAAGCAGTGAGCAGAGGGGCCCTGGGTAATGTCAGAACAGCAGAAGTGGGGGATTAGGTCAGTGAGTATCCCTTATTTTTAAAAACGTCTATATTTTCCCAGACAGTCCCTTTACTTCAGGGGTGGACATATCGCCTGTGCAGTCAGTTCAGCTGCACAGGGGCCCAGCATGTGAGGGGGCCCGCTGTCCTTTCTAGGGTCAGCTCTACCATGGGACCTGGTGGGACCATTGTTCCCAGGCAGCACTTTTCAGGGGCGGCACTTTGCTGCCCCTTTTTTTTGTGCCTAGTAGGTCCATGGTAGGGCCGACCGTGCCTTAGCTGCTCCTCACTATTCTAAAGTGGTCATGGCGCATTATAGCGCAGCTGGCCGACTCGGGTCCGACTCGGGTCTGTCGTCACGCAAGTGATGTACCTCCGCAGACCCACGCAGGAATACATCAGAGACGTCACTTGTCAGGCCGCCGCCGGAGAGGAGAAGCGCTGCGCAGGCAAGGTGTGTCTATGTGTGTTTCCGTGTGTGTGTCTGTGTGTGTTTGCGTGTGTGTGTGTCTGTCTGTCTGTCTGTGTGTTGGGGGGGCTATGCTACCTAATGTGGGGAACCTATGCTACCTAATGTGGGGAAACTGCTACCTAATGTGGGGATACTATACTACCTAATGTGGTGAATCTATGCTACCTCTGCTGTCTGTGTCCGCCCTGCTTTACTTATAACATTAGTTTGTATTGTTCTTCTGACTCTACTGATATGTTTGCAATTATAAAACTTCAAGGGAAATATTGCAACCTACTGTTTAACAGGGACTAGAAAATTTTAGAAAAACATAACCTATAACGATCCAGTTTGCATCTGTGTACCTTCTGTGCATCACCAGTAGAAGCCTCAGTCCCTACTGTGAGTTTACAAATATAACAACTGTGACAGTATGTGTCATTGGTGTTTGGCAGGTGCCCATGTGAATGCAGTCTAAGATAGGTACATATGCAAAGTTTAAACAGTATAAAGTATTATTTGTCATTCCCCACTGTAGTCCTGCAAAAAGGTCAGCTGATACAGGCTGTTTGACAACTTATAAAAACATTACGCTTTATGTATTAGTAAGTTATGTTTGTTATTTTATCATCATTACTATACTACATATGATAATATGATGTATACATATATGATGGTTGTTAGGTTTTTCAATATGTATAATGAGACAGTATTTGACTAATTTACTTGTAACACTGACTTCATCCTCTACAATAATTCCTTTTGGATGAGAAATTTCTATCCAGATTAGCATTAATACACTTGAGATGGAAAGTAAGGAAAAGGATTTCTGCTCAGTGGGTAAGTTGACTCAGATAATGTGAAACAGAAGCAGGGAAGAGACTCACTATGATCAAAAGGAAACACGGGTGTTTCATTCTAATCTCTAAGATGAGCTGAAACATTTTAATGTTTGGATGTGGTGAGGACTCTTAGCTTTTGTTCGCTTAAGTAACATCAAAAATAGGGGATTATTCAGTGTACAACAGAAGATAAGTTCTCCTTCCTGTTCTCCTGACTTTTCCTACAGTAGAATAATTTGCATTACGTAACAGTTTTTGTTTGACCCTTTCTAAAAATGTATCTACTGTGTAGTTCATATTAATCAGTTAAAGACAGGTATAGCATTGTTGTCCTCTTCGCTTGATTGGATCATTGCTGTAATATCTTGCTATAAAAATCAAAACAAAACTTTTTGGGCTTAATTACTGAGAGCAGATCATGTCAGCCTAATGTCACTAATATCTTTGATTATGTCGCAAATGTGTTAAACAAAGATGGTGCCATGAAATAGGGTAGGTTTTCCCCTGAGAGTCTGTAATGTGGATATATTGTATATATTGTATGGAGCGCCAGTAAGATCACATATAAAACACTATATTCAGTAGGGATCGACCAATATCGTTTTTTTAGGGCCGATACCGATAATCAGTGGAGGTTAGGGCCGATAGCCAATAACTTATACCGATATTCCGGTATAAGTTATTGGCTATTTATCCCCCCGCGACACCACTGCAGATTAATTTAAAGCGGACCATAGACCGCCGCCGCCACCCGCTACTCTCCCCCTGCATGTCCGGGGGTCCTGAGTCCTATCACCGCCCTGCTCCCCCCCCGCACCGCTTCAGTCCAGTGATCTGCGGCGGATTCATTCCAGCGATCTGCGGCGGATTCCGGCTCAATCGGGTCTCCAGTGACCCGGTGACCCGGAATTACTGGCTGATCGGGGCCGTCAGAGACGGCCCCGAACAGCCATAGCCAGTAGGGGTGAGGTGGCACTGGTGCCACCTCACGATTGCCCTGATTCGTCGGCCGGTTTCCCGGCCGACCAATCAGGGCGCCTGCTGCGGGTGTCACTCCCGCAACCCACTCCGCCCCTCTTCCGGAGGACGTGAGCAGGTGCGGGAAGAAGACCCCAGGAGCTGGGGACCCCGATCACCGGCGTCCCTGTTGGGATCGGGGCCCCAGGAGCGACGGCGGCGGCGAAGGACTGACCTGCACAGCGGCGTGGATCTGCAGTTGGAGGTGAGGGACAGCCTCCTGCTGTTGCTTAGCAACAGCTCCCAGCATGCAAAAAGGTCATGCTGGGAGCTGTAGTTATGCAACAGCAGGAGGCAGACCACCACAACTCCCAGCATTCCCTTATGGGCATGCTGGGACTTATAGTTTTGCAACAGCTGGAGGCACATTTTTTCTATGGAAAAGTGTACCTTCAGCTGTTGTATAACTACAACTCCCAGCTTGCACAATCAGCTAAAGTGCATGCTGGGAGTTGTAGTGGTGCATCTGCTGGTTGCATAAACTACAACTCCCAGCATGCCCGTTTGCTGTCGGTGACTGCTGAGAGTTGTAGTTTTGCAACAGCTGAAGGCACACTGAGTTAAGTAGCAAACCAGTGTGTCTCCAGCTGTTGCATAACTACAATCCCCAGCATCCCCAGCCAAAGTAGTATGCCTCCGGCTGTTGCATGCCCTTCCGCTGTCCGTACATGCTGGGGGTTGTAGCTTTTGCAACAGCTGAAGGCACACTGGTTGCAAAACACTGAGTTTGTTACCAAACTCGGTGTTTCACAACCAGTGTGCCTCCAGCTGTTGCAAAACTTCAACTCCCAGCATGCACTGATAGACCGTACATGCTGGGAGTTGTAGTTTTGCAACAGCTGGATGTTTCTCCCCCACCCCCCCAATGTGAACGTACAGGGTACACTCACATGGGCGGAGGTTTACAGTAAGTATCCGACTGCAAGTTTGAGCTGCGGCAAATTTTCTGCCGCAGCTCAAACTGCCAGCGAGAAACTACTGTGAACCCCTGCCCGTGCGACTGTACCCTAAAAACACTACACTAACACACAATAAAATAAAAAGTAAAAAGCACTACATATACACATACCCCTACACAGCCCCCCTCCCCAAGAAAAATGAAAAACATCTGGTACGCCACTGTTTCCAAAACAGAGCCTCCAGCGGTTGCAAAACTACAACTCCCAGCATGCACTGATAGACCGTACATGCTGAGAGTTGTAGTTTTGCAACAGCTGGATGTTTCTCCCCCCCAATGTGAATGTACAGGGTACACTCACATGGGCAGAGGTTTACAGTAAGTATCCGGCTGCAAGTTTGAGCTGCGGCAAATTTTGTGCCACAGCTCAAACTGCCAGCGAGAAACTACTGTGAACCCCCGCCCGTGTGACTGTACCCTAAAAACACTGCACTACACTAACAAAAAATAAAATAAAAAGTAAAAAACACTGCATATACACGTACCCCTACACAGCCCCCCTCCCCAATAAAAATGAAAAAGTCTGGTACGCCACTGTTTCCAAAACAGAGCCTCCAGCTGTTGCAAAACAACTACTCCCAGTATTGCCAGATAGCCACTGACTGTCTAGGCATGCTGGGTGTTTTACAAAAGCTGGAGGCACCCTGTTTGGGAATCACTGGCGTAGAATACCCCTATGTCCACCCCTATTCAAGTCCCTAATTTAGGCCTCAAATGCGCATGGCGCTCTCACTTTGGAGCCCTGTCGTATTTCAAGACAACAGTTTAGGGTCACATATGGGGTATCGCCGTACTCGGGAGAAATTGTGTTACAAATTTTGGGGGGTATTTTCTGCTATCACCCTTTTTAAAAATGTAAAATTTTTGGGAAAACAAGCATTTTAGGTAAAAAAAATAATAATTTTTTACATATACAAATGTCGTGAAACACCTGTGGGGTATAAAGTTTCACATTACCCCTAGTTTCTAAAATAGTATGCCATGTGTTTTTTTTTTTTTTTGCTGTCCTGGCACCATAGGGGCTTCCTAAATGCGGCATGCCCCCAGAGCAAAATTTGCTTTCAAAAAGCCAAATGTGATTCCTTCTCTTCTGAGACCTGTAGTGCGCCAGCAGAGCACTTTTCACCCCCATATGGGGTGTTTTCTGAATCGGGAGAAATTGGGCTTCAAATTTTGGGGGGTATTTTCTGCTTTTACCCTTTTTAACCCGATAACGACCAAGGACGAGTATAGACGTCCAGGTTGGCAGGCGTTCCCGCACCTGGACGTCTATACTCGTCCATTCTTCTCGTGGGTGCTGCCCAGTGCACCCACGAAATCGCGGCAGGGACTCGGCTGTATCACACAGCCGGGACCCTGCTGCACTGCCAGGACCGAAGTAAACTTCGGTCCCGGCAGTTTTAACCCTTACAGCCGCGGTCGGAAGTGACCGCGGGCTGTAAGTGTTATGACAGAGAGAGGGAGCTCCCTCTGTCACTCCTGCAGCACCCCGCATCGCGATCGCGGGGTGCTGTGTGTGTCCGCGGCTGGCTGGGACCTGCCGCACTGCCGGGAGTGAAGTTCACTTCACTCCCGGCAGTTTAACCCTTACAGCCGCGGTCAGAAGTGACCGCGGCTGTAAGGAGTTCTGACAGAAGGAGGGGGCTCCCTCTGTCTCCTCTGCAGCACCCCGCAGCGCGATCGCGGGGTGCTGTGTGTGGCCGCACTGCCGGGAGTGAAGTTCACTTCACTCCCGACAGTTTAACCCCTACAGCCGCGGTCAGAAGTGACCGCGCGCTGTAAGGAGTTCTGACAGAGGGAGGGGGCTCCCTCTGTCTCTCCTGCAGCACCCCGCATCGCGATCGCGGGGTGCTGCTGTATACCTGGGCTGCCGGGGGTCCTACAAAGACCCCCAGGTCTGCCCTGGGTATTGCCTGCCAGTGAAATATGCTGCCTGCTAGTGAAAACTGGCAGGCAGCATATAACTGCAATGCTTTGGAATACTAAGTATTCCAAAGCATTAAAAAGTGTAAAAATAAATAAATAAATAAATAAATAAAATAAAAGTGTAAAAATAACTAAAAATTTAATAAAAGTGTAAAAAATATATATATATTAAATATACATTTATTAAATGAATCTAATAAAAAAAAAAAAGCATAATGTGTAGGATCGCATTGGCGGACATCCGCAGCATGTAATATGCTGCGGATGTCCGCCACATGATCCTACACATTATGCAGCAGTCACGGTAATGAGCTCGCTGCCGCAGCTGGGTAGCTTTGTGCGTCCACTCATAGCGGCGGATTTTCCGCCAGCAGTCATAAGCGGACACACTGAGCTACCCAGCCGCAGCAGTGATGGATATATTCGCCATGAGCGGGTGCTTATTCCCACAACATGGCGGATATATCCATCAGGAGCGTTAACTGTCACAGACAGACGCGTTATACTGCCAGCCGACCAGCCAATAACTTGTAGGGGTGCGGTATATAAATGGGGTCATTGTGGGGGTGGGGGTACTGTTCTGCCCTAAAAGCCAAATGGCGCTCCTCTCCTTCTGAGTCCTACCACGCGGCCAAGGAACCATATATGGCCAAAGCGGGGGTATTTCCGAACATGGGACAAGCAGCTAAATAAAATATAGGGTGCATTTCTTTCAATATCAGAAGTGATGTACAAAAAATATGCCCCCCAAATGATGCATTTGTGAAAAATTGCAATTTTCGAATTTTTAACACTGACTTTGTAATAATTCCTGCCAAAAAACTATGGTGTTAAAATACTCACTGTACCCCCTAGCGAATACCTTGAGGGGTCTAGTTTTTAAAATGGGGTCATTTGGGGGGTGTTCCTATGTTCTACTACCTTTTAATTTCTGCAAACCTTGCATAGCACATAAAAAAAATTTACTTGCATTGTAAAAAAATACTACAAATGATATCGGCTTACTTTTACTATGTACATGAGGACAACTTG
This sequence comes from Hyla sarda, assembly GCF_029499605.1. Lineage (NCBI taxonomy): Eukaryota > Metazoa > Chordata > Amphibia > Anura > Hylidae > Hyla > Hyla sarda. Next base: position 151,865,602 of record NC_079196.1, read on the forward strand.
TGACAAAAAAAACAATGTCAGAATTATTGTGATTGGCAAAACGTTACCAGAGTTATTCTCTAATAAAGACAGACATCCCCGATTTGAAAAAACAGGCCTGGTCTTTCAGGGGCGTACAGGTTTATTTGCATTGGTCCTTAAGGGGTTAAAAATGTAAAAATTTTGGGAAACCAAGCATTTTAGGTAAAAACATTTTTTTTTTACATATGCAAAAGTCGTGAATCACCTGTGGGGTATTAAGGTTCACTTTACCCCTTGTTATGTTCCCCGAGGGGTCTAGTTTCCAAAATGGTATGCCATGTGGGGTTTTTTGCTGTTCTGGCACCATAGGGGCTTCCTAAAGGTGACATGCCCCCCAAAAACCATTTGTCACTCCTTCCCTTCTGAGCCCTCTACTGCGCCCACCGAACAATTAACATAGACATATGAGGTATGTGCTTACTCGAGAAAAATTGGGTTTCAAATACCAGTAAAAATTTTCTCCTTTTTACCCCTTGCAAAAATGCAAAAATTGGGTCTACAAAAACATGCGAGTGTAAAAAATGCACGCTCCGTTGCCATGGGCGCACGCATGGGACGTCAGTGATGTCCCTGCGTGCGCTAGCTCCCGGCGGTCCCCACGTTTTTAAAGGCCTTAACAGAGGTGTCCCTGTGTTCCGAAAGCATCTGTCGGAACACAGGGATGTCCCGAGGTAAAAACACCCGGCGGGCCGGGTAAATGCGCTCCGCGGGCCGCATGTGGCCCGTGGGCCGTAGTTTGAGGACCCCTGCCCTAAACCCTCCTGACTCCTCTGCTCCCTCTTCCTCCGCTCAGGGACCCTTATTTTGGCCTATCTCACATGGCCTCTATAGCTTAATGGCCCGTCCAGCCCCCAGCTCAGCAGTAGCATAACACATGATAGGATTAGATACATAGGCTCAGCAGACAGTATCGCACATGACAGATTTAGATACACAGGCTCAGCAGACAGTATCGCACATAACGGATTTAGATACACAGGCTCAGCAGACAGTATCATGCATAACTGATTTAGATACACAGGCTCAGCAGACAGTATCGCACATAACGCATTTAGATACGCAGGCTCAGCAGACTGTATCACACATGACAGGATTAGATACATAGGCTCAGCAGACATTTGCACACAGGACAGGATTAGATACATAGGCTCAGCAGACAGTATCACATATGACAGGATTAGATACAGAGCACAGCAGACAGTATCATACATGACAGGATTAGATACAGAGCCCAGCAGACAGTTGCACACATGACAGGATTAGATACACAGCTCAGCAGACAGTTGCACACATGACAGGATTAGATACACAGCTCAGCAGACAGTTGCACACATGACAGGTTTAGATACAGAGCACTGCAGACAGTTGCACACATTACAGTTTTGCAGACATATGACACATGGCACAGGTTCTCACCAGGTCAGTGTTTCTTGTCTTCGCTCTGTCCTCTGCCCAGGCGGCTCCAGGTCCAGGAATGTCCGGGGGTTGTGGCTGAACATTTCCTCAAGGAAGACGGTGCGGAGCACAGGAGCTGAGGCAGGGACACGTCGGGGGAGGGAGCAGACGTGCGAACTTCTCTCCCAGAAAGCATTGCTGTTTTAAAGAGACAGTGTCCCTGCCGCAGCTGATAGAGCTTGGAGCTGGGGGATAGGAATTGGGGCCGGGGGCTAGAACTGGAGTGTGGCGAAATTTAGCTGCCGGACCTGAAAGGCAGCGCTTTTCACTCTGGGGATCTGGGACAAGTGTCCAGGATCCCCAGCAGCAGCGGGCCCTTTACCCTGCCGGGGCCCTCGGACCCGGCCGGACGGACCGGCCGGTCAGTCCGCCCCTGCTTCTATTCTCACTTCTAATTATAACCCGCCAATCCTTTTTTCTGAACTGATGCACATTGAGTAATAATATCAGCAACAAATGGATTGAAAATGACAATTGTGTGGTCTCAGATATTAACAGGTTCGAAATAATTGGAATCTTTCGGTCACATATTGAATTCACTGTATAAGTTTGTGAGTTTGTGTAGACCAATAACTTTACATTGGTTGATGCATAGAGCAAACCATTCAAAATTGCACTAAAAAGTGGACTTCTAGGGGGGTGTTCTTCTCAATGAAAAATGGCCACTGCTGGGTCAAGTCCTGGAAGACGCCTACAATCTATAAGAGTTTATTGATGGGGCAAAACTCATTGCTCCCTCAAAGATTTCAACTGTATATGCAAATTGCTCTGCTATCCAACCAGGGGGATGTTCACATCACAATTTAATCTTGCGCTCAGAATATAAAAGGAGGGTTGCCAACACATACTGTGGTATACTGGCACTGGCCTAATGCATTTTAATGCAACTAGTCAACTAGTAACTACGATTGGTCCATTTCCACACGTATATGCTTACTTTGCAGCACTCTAAAGGACAGCAGACCAAACTTAGTAACACTAAGTAAAAACATATGCATGCAGAAAATGGACTAAATGTAGGCACTAGTTCACCTTCCCTCTGCTGCCCGGGCTCTTACATGACAGTGCGCTTAGCCTATCACTGGCCGAGGCGGGACCTCGCTGTGGCTGGCGCTACACTGACCACAGTGTGACATTCCGAGCCTAAGAAGCAGGGAGCCAAGCAGCCAATATCTACACAATGGGGGAACGTAGAAAGGGGAGTTAAAGTTAGTTTTTTTAGTTTTTGCAGCCCGGGCACAGGAGGAGTTAAAAGTTTAGCGCCACATTTCTCCTTTAACCTGTACAGTGCTTCTCTGTAGAAATTGGTGTTACACTAGCTACAGGAGGGCAGTGTAAGGGTTAAATCTAGTGGCTGCTGCAATAAATATCACTGATAAGGAGATAGAAGTAGCCAGAGAAGAGAACAGTTCTAACTACTGCCCCCCCCCCCACTACCACAAATATTCCTCCCCATACAGTAACCATCTGCAGACTATATAAATAGTACATAAAGTTACATCTGGTGACTCGCAGGTGATGTCTTTCCTTTTTGTTCTCTATCCATGCTCATACCAGCATGTTGATTTCTTTCAGTACTCCTCATCTCCATATAGCAGTAGGCTCCGGCTGAAGTTAGTTACAACCACAGTCCGACTCCACTGTGGCTGTTCTGCTCCTTGGCAGACAGGAAGAGAGACATCGCTGCTTGCCAATGTTACTACTCAGTGTCTTCTAACAGACATGCATGTCTGCTCCCAGTAGCTACTGCTTCATTGTGGTAAAGGGGGGCTGCATT